>NC_090447.1:1372365155-1372675418 GCF_031143425.1 Pleurodeles waltl | reverse complement strand
AAAGTTGTGCAATAGTCACAAAATGTCACCTATGACATACCTAACATTCTGCCACTATTCACTAGATACATGTAAAATGGCACCACCTGTCCTGCATGCACAGGACAGATTGAAGTGACCTCATACCGCCGGTGTCAGAAGTCATGACGGTAGGTGGTCACAACCACCGTGGAACTCAACATTGGTTAACATGGTTGTGTATGGGAGACTGGAGCCCATGGTGAAAAGCGCCGGCAATGATGGTGATGTCCGCTGTGGCTGTGACTGCCATTTCGTGAGACAATGCTGACTTGACTCCTGACACTCCTACACACAAGACCTCCACTGCGTGTGCTGCTGTGTTCTGACTCTGGTAACCAAGATGACACGACCTCCAGAGGATAGGACCCCAGCCTTCACCCAGGAGGAGCTTGAGAAGCTTGTGCACTGGTTCCTACTCCTGCATGGACAGTTGCATGGGTGCACCAGAGCAGCAGGTGAGTCTAATGTCAGTCCTCTCTGATAGTGATGTGCATGGGGATGAAAGGCTTTGGGATGTGGCAGATAGTGTGGATGCATGGAGATGGGTGAGAAGTCTGAGCGTAAGTGGCCTGAAGACATGAGTGTTGGCATGAGATGTGTGAAGTCCACTGCTGTGGGTGTGATGCCACGCTACATGACTTTGGCCCTCATTACAACGATGGCAGTCGGTGTTAAAGCGGCAGTAATACCGCCAACAGGCCAGTGGAAAAAAAAATGGAATCACGACCATGACGGAAACCGCCAACATAGACAGCCACTTTAACACTCAGACCGCCACGGCGGTAGAAACAAACAGCACGGCAGTAACTGCCAACAGACAGACGAAGGACAAAGTACCGCCCACTATCTGCCAACTTTTCCGGGGCGGAACCAACGCTATCAAAAGCACGGCGGAAAGATTACACAGAAGGGAAACAACTCACCTCTCGACACCCAAAGAGGAATCAGGACGCCATGATGCCTGTACTACAGGTCCTGCTTATGCTGCTCTTCCTCCTGCTCTATCAGGAGCAGGACAGACACCGTAGACGACCACAGTGAGTACTGCACCTACAACACAGGGGAGGGGGAGGGAAAAGAGAGTGACACACACACGCAACACGCAATACCCCCACCCTCACCCTCACCCACAACACCATACACACAAATGCATGCAGCAACATTACATATACACCCCCTCACCCCCTGGAAGAACACAAGGACAAAAGGAAATGATTGTAACAATTCTAATCATGAAAAATCTGATAGTCAAAAATTCTGTATATACAAATATGTACACCAACTACACAAGTCCGGATAGTGTACCAATCATTGTCCGTGGACCACTGGGCCCAAAATGCATGGGCGAAGCCCACACTAGATACCTGACTGGAAACAGATAGAACACTGCTGAGGTATCAGGTCAAAAATATACAAGCACCTCAGGGAGAGGGGGGGGCACCTCTGCCAGATGAACGCACAACGCCACTGCTGCATGAGGAGGCTCCATGCCCATTGCTGTATCCTGGGGAGTGCAAAGCCACAGTCTCTCAAGTCTCTCCAGTGGGAGGTTTGCTCACTGCTTCATCCTCGGGAGTGCAAAGCCACAGTCTCTCAAGTCTCTCCAGTGGGTGATTTGCCCACTGCTTCATCCTGGGGAGTGCAAAGCCACAGTCTCTCAAGTCTCCCGAGTGGGTGGTTTGCCCACTGCTTTATCCTGGGGAGTGCAAAGCCACAGTCTCTCAAGTGGGTGGTTTGCCCACTGCTTTATCCTGGGGAGTGCAAAGCCACAGTCTCTCAAGTGGATGTTAATCTCCACTGGTTCTGGAAGGGGCCTGGTGCCCAGAGTGCTTCATCCTGCCAAGGACTGAGGTAGTGGATGTATCTCTCCACTGGTTCTGGAGGGGGCATGGTGCCCAGAGTGCTTCATCCTGCCAAGGACTGAGGTAGTGGATGTATCTCTCCACTGGTTCGGGAGGGGGCTTGGTGCCCAGAGTGCTCCACGTGCAGTGTGGCCGGTACAGTTCCCTCACCTGGGTGCCTAGGTGTGTGTGCCACGAGATTGCTGAGGTACAGGTAGCATGATACGCCATGGAGGACGTAACATACCCCACACTGCTGCAGCTTTGCATTCCACCTGCAGGTGCAAACAGTGATGGAAGTCATGCCTCATGGAAGCTGGCCAGGGTCCAGGAAGTCTCCTCTAGCCTCGGACGACTGACTACTGGGGATGGTAGCCATGTTAGCGGTGGTGCCACTGCCCGAGCACGTTGCGGGGCTGGTCGCGGTGCTTGCTGCAGTGTCTGAGGCGGCGGTGCTGGCAGTGGTGAATGGGCAGCACCTGCTGAGGGACACAGCAGGACATCTCCTGAAGCCTTGGACGGCTACCCATTGGGGAAGAGGCTGGGGGCTGTCGCTGAGGCTGTAGATGTGCAGGTGGCATTGCAGGTGGCGGTTGTGGTGGCGGGGAGGCTTGCGGTGTTCGCTGCCGTACAGGTTGGTGTGGTCGTGGACAGAAGGTGTGACACTGGTCCCACAGCCGGTGCCACCGTGCCCTCTCCTGACCTACTCTTGTGCTTATGTCCCTTCCCCACCTTTGATGGTGCTGCATTTGTCTTGCCACTATCCCCTTTTGTTTTTGCTGAGCCCTTGGTGGCTGGTAGGTGCGGCTTCTCCCTCCAGGATGTGGGCACCTTTTTCACCTTGGCAGGTGGCGGAATGTCCTTGGCCTCGCTACGTGGCACACTGGCAGCCCTGATGGGCTGCGCACTCGATGACCCCGCAGTTGCTGGCACCACTGTGCCTGGGAATTTGGTGGCTGAGGTGCTGGGACGTGGAAACCCTGGCCCTAGGGAAAGGACGGGGGGAGCTGTAGGGAAGAGGTCAACATTAGCCAGGATGAGTTTTTTAGACACACTGGGACGAGAAGATGGAGGGGGTTTGGGAGTGGAGGAAGAGGTAGTGGTTGTAGGAGGTGTACGTTTGCTGAATTTGGGTGAAGGTGCATGGGCCGAGGCTGTTGTGAGTTAGATAGCTGTTGGGTGGGTGTGTGCCTGCGTTTGTGAACTTTGGGAAGAGGGCTCACAGACACACTGGGAGAGGACACTGGGGATGTGTGAATGGTAGAGGGGGTCCTGATTGCACGTGAGCAGTGTGAGGTTATGGGCGTGCTGTGATGGAGGTAGTGGCTGAGGATGTAGTGCATGCAGGTGTGAGTGGAGACGAGACAGGGAGGGAGGAGGAGGATGTGGAGGAGCGGGACACAGTGGAGGCAGTGGATGCTGCACTGTCTGCATGGGGATGGTGCTTGTGTGAGTGCCGGTGGGATGTGTGGTGCTTATGTTTGCCCTGTCCACTCTTGTGTGTTGATGAGTGTGCATGCTGGGCTGATGGTGTGCTTGGGATAGGCTGAGGTACAGGGGATTGGGTCTGGGTGGAGGAAGTTGGAGGGGGAGGCTGGACAAAGGGACAATGGCTGCCAATCAGTGCTGAGGCCAGAGCCTGAAATGCTCTCTGTTGGGCCACCTGGTCAGAATGAATGCCCTCCAGGTATGCATTTGCTTGCTGCAAATGCCTCTCAACACCCCGGATGGCATTCAAAGTGGTAGATTTCCCAACAGTGAGGGATCTCAGGAGGTCAATAGCCTCCTCACTGAGGGCAGCAGGGCTGACTGGGGCAGGACCTGAGGTGCCTGGGGCAAAGGAGATGCCCACCCTCCTGGGTGAGCGGGCACGGGACACACGCTGAGGGGCTGCTGGGTGGGCGGTGCTGGTAGGGAGGGTGGCGGCTGTACCTGTTGATGCGGTGGGCACAGAGGTGGCCACCACCGCAAGGGAGCTCCCATCAGAGGAGGAGTCGCTGTCACTGGTGCATGGCCATGTGGGTTGCAGCTCCCTCCTGCTCTGATGCCACTGCTCCTACGCCTGATGAAGCTATTGCACACAAGAACAGGGAGACGACAAAAAGGGGGGGGGGAGACAGAAGAAAAACATGTTCAGTGCATGCAACACCACTACCATTGGCGGACACCACACACATGCAGCAGCCCTCAGCACTACATCATGCATTAACAGTTCCTAGAAAATTCACCTGACCATGGGGTATGAGGCCTAAGCCCAATTGCTGCACACCTGGAAGTCACAGGAGCCTGACTAGGTGTAGATGGCTCTTTTCACTAGTTGTGTTGGGGTGCCACATAGCCTGCCTCACAAGGGAAATTGCCTACCAAGTTCGCCCTGGCCTAGGGGAACCCACTGCCGACCTCCCCCCCCAGACACCTCGTAATGCGCGCAGAGTCAGCTGAATGAGAGTATACTCACCCCATTGTGGCTGCTGTGATGCCCTCAAGCGCCCATCTAACTCCGGATATGCCACCGCCAGGATCAGGGACATCAGGGGGGTCATGCTGCGACGGGCACCCTTTCCACATTGGGAGGCCGTCCCCAGCTGGGCCTCCGCCGCCTTCTTGCTCCAGCGGCGCAGGTCCTCCCATCTTTTACGGCAATGGGTGCTCCGTCTGTGGTAGACCCCGAGGGTCCAGATGTCCTTGGTGATGGCAAGCCAAATACCCTTCTTCTGGTGGGCGCTGACCTAGAGGAATGGTACAGGGGGAAAGGAAATTACTCACCCGTCCGGACCGTCATACTCATTGCCCACCAGTTCCCACCCATGCCCTGATGCACATACACTCACCATCCGCACATGCAGGCCTCAGCCCCCAACATGTATCTTCCATCCACACCACTCAAAGCAGGCATTGCCCATGCAGCATACTCACAGTGTATTCACCTCTTTGTCTGGAAGACCGTACAGTTGCGTGTACTGGGGGAGGACCCCCATCCACTAGTTTCTCCAACTCCTCCGGAGTGAAGGCAGGGGCCCTTTCCCCAGACACTGTAGCCATTGTCGCTTCCAGACACAGGTCACAGCAGCACTTGCAGTGTAGGTCCTCTCCTGTTGAAGGTCAGGTATCAAGTGAGTGAACAGACAGAAAATGGCAGTCACGTCTGCGGCATGCGTACCATCACCGCCGGCGTACATCGTCATTGGCTTCTGGGACCCATAGGGCCCAATGTTAACCAATGCAGAATTGCGCTGCGGTCTTCGACCGCCCACAGCGACAGTGTACAACGCCAGCGCAGTTACCTCATATCCTCTTGTCCCACCTTACAGGTCAGACAGCCGCCATTTCAGGGGGCCACATCGGATGGATGAAAACTGCGTCACACCTATCTAGGCCGGGAATACAGACATATACCAGCACATTGCGGGTTACAAATGTTTCTGCAATAAAACACATTGTGATACCTCAGTGTTGGATGACTCTCTGCTCGCTGTTCTCCTCCATAGGACACGTCTGCTGGGGCAGGTGATGAGATGGCGGCATCCTCCGGTGTACAGACCCCTGATGGACTTATCGACAATGGAAGAGAGACACATCATAATCACATACAGACTTGATTGTGCAACAATCCAGGAACTGTGTGCCCAGTTGGAAGCCAGACCTAATGTCAGATATCCGCCATCCCACAGGAATACCCCCTCTAGTGCAGGTCCTGTCTGTACTCCATTTCCTGGCCAGTGGGTCTTTTCAAACAACAGTGGCCATGTCATCAGGGATGTCCCAGCCAATGTTCTCTAACGTGTTGTCCAGAGTGTTGTCTGCCCTGCAGAAACACATGTGCAGCTACATCGTTTTCTCTCAGGTGGAGGATTTGCTCACAGTGAAAGGTGACTTCTATGCCCTGGGACATATACCCAACATCATTGGTGCCATTGATGGTACACAAGTGGCATTTGTTCCCCTCCGCAGGAATGAACATGTGTACAGGAACCGGAAAAGCTGCCATTCTATGAATGTGCACATGGTGTGTTTGGCAGACCAGTACATCTCCCAGGTGAATGCCAAGTATCCTGGCTCTGTGCATGATGCTTACTTTTTGGAAATAGCAGCATCCCTTATGTGATGGGCCAACTCCAGAGGCACCGTGTGTGGCTAATAGGTGAGGCCAAGGTCCCAATACAGTTGACATCGGTGTCTGGGTATGGGGTTGTCCCTAAGGGTTAGTGTGTGTCTAACAGTTGTCCCTCGACATTTGCAGGTGACTCTGGTTACCCCAACCTCTCATGGCTACTGACCCCAGTGAGGAATGCCAGGACAAGGGCAGAGGAACATTACAATGAGACACACAGGCGAACAAGGAGGATAATAGAACGCACATTTGTCCTCCTGAAGGCCAGATTCCGATGCCTCCATCTGACAGGTGGTTCCCTATACTACTCACCGAAGAAGGTGTGCCAGATAATCGTGGCCTGCTGTATGCTTCACAACCTGGCTTTGCGACGCCAGGTGTCTTTTCTGCAGGAGGATGGGCCAGATGGTGGTCTTGTGGCAGCTGTGGAGCCTGTGGACAGTGAAGAAGAGGAGGCAGAAGAAGAGGATATCGACAACCGAAACAACATCATCTTGCATTACTTCCAGTGAGACACAGGTAAGAAGATGTCACTGCTTCCCACATCTCATACTATTGCTGGAGCTAGCATAAGTCTGTCATTTTCACTCAGTGTATGGACACTGACTTGTCACTTTGCCTTTCCATTTCACAGATCTGGGTCCCACTTTGTGCCCTCTGCTATGTTTACTCCTGCCCTACAGCTGTGCTACATTGGTATGTGAACAAGTAAATTGACATTGCTATATTCCATAGATATTGCAATTACACATTTGTGAAAGCACAGACTGACTCCAGATTGTTTTGTGATTGAAGTGTGTTAATTCCTGTGCAAATAAGTGGAGGGGTTGTAAAATGGGCTGGGGTGATGGTGGAGGTATGTCCATTGCAGAGCCCAGTCTAGTTGTTTCACAGGTGCACTGTCCAAAGGGGCATGGGAAGTTGAGCAATGACAGTTTAAGGATAGACAGGGTGACATAGTGGGACAGAAGGGTGACATTCAGGGGGGTCTTATTTTCTGGCGGGGGTCTTGGCAATGTTCTCTGTCTTGTTCCTGGATCTCAGGGACCATTTGAGGGATGGTTCTCCATCTGCAGGGGGTGGGGTGCTGGTGGCTTGTTGTTCCTGTGGCGGTGCCTCCTGTCCACTAGCGCCGGCAGAGGTGGAGGGCTGTTCATCGTCCAGGCTAGTGTCAGGGGCCCGTTGGTGTGCCACTGTGTCCCTCCTCGTGTTGAGAAGGTCTGCCAGCACCCCTGCAATGGTGACCAGGGTGGTGTTGATGGACTTCAAGTCCTCCCTGATCCCCAGGTAGTGTTCCTCCAACAGCCGCTGGGTCTCCTGAAACCTGGCCAATACCGTGCCCAGGGTCCCCTTGGAATGGTGGTAAGTTCCCATGATGTTAGAGAGTGCCTCGTGGAGAGTGGGTTCCCTGGGCCTGTCCTCCCTCTGTCGCACAGCAGTCCTCCCAGCTTCCCTGTTATCCTGTGCCTCTGTCCCCTGAACTGTGTGCCCACTGCCACTGCCCCAGGTCCCTAATCATCCTGTGTTGGTGGGGTTGCCTGGGTTCCATGTAGTGGTGAACACACTGCTGATTGACGTGTCCTGGGGACAGAGGGATGGGCCCGCTGGGTGGGTGCTGTGGTGGTGTTTCCTAAGGGGGGAGGTTCAGTGGTGGTTTGTGACTGCGTCAGGGGAACCGACTGTCCCGAGGTCCCTGATGGGCCGGGCTGGTCATCTTGATCCAGGCGTGCAGAGCTGCTGTCATCACTGTGGGTCTCTTCTGTGAGGGGACTGGATATGTCTGGCACCTCCTTTCCGGTGACGTTGGGTATGGGTCCTGTTGGGGTGTAAATGCATAGTTATTGTATCTGTGTGTGCCATCTTGTGCAATGGGTGTGTGACCATCTACTCCTGTGCTTGCATTATTGGCTTGGTCCTTGTGTGATTGGTGATTTTGGGGCATGAGTGAGTCTCTCTACTGGACATACTTTGGTGATGGGTGTCCATGCATTTGTGTTACATGCAGGGCTTGGTTTTGGGATGTGTGGGTTGTGTTAGTGGGTATCTGTGGGTTGTTGGGGTGATGGGTGTGAGGGTAAGAGTGGTGGTATGTGATGGCATGCAGGTGGGGTGTGGGGGATAAAGTAGTAAAGATATGTCTTACTAGAGTCCAGTCCTCCTGCTACTCCTGCGAGGCCCTCAGGATGCAGTCTGCCAAGACTTGGGGCCAGATGTATCAAGCGATTTTGCATTTGCAATCGGTGCAAATCGCAAAATTCGGCCGTTTGCAAATGCAAAAATGCCTTTCAGAATGTATGAAAGGCATTCGCAGTGCAATTTTAAGGAATCGCTAAAATAGCGATTCCTTAAAATTGCGACCCCCATTTAGAGAATCGCAAATTGCGATTCTCTAAATAGGAAATCACAAATAAGGAATCCTTATTTGCGATTTCTTAAGCACATGTATCAAGCATTTCCTAAATGCGAATTGGGCATTTAGGAAATGCAATTTCCACCAACAAAAGTTTGGTGGTAACCATGTGCAAATTTTAAAAATGCATTTTACATGCATTTTTAAAATTGACATGTAGCGCACACATGCCCCTAAGGCATGTGTGTGCTTCACATGTCCGTAAAAATATTTATGGGGTGCAGCAGAGGGGGCCTTAGGCCACCAGCACCCTGGGATTTGCATTTCCTAAATTGTGAATTCCTAACTGGAATTTGCAATTTAAGAAATGCAAAACCATTCGCAGCAGGCCCATAGGTGCAAATGGAGTTGGATTCTCTATTTGCGATTCGGTAATACCATTTGCGAATTTTAAGAAATCGCAATTACTGAATCGCAAAAATCATACATACCATTTTGCATTTCTTCAATAGCGATTTCTTAAAATTCGCTTTTTAAGAAATGCTATTTTGTTTTTTGATACATCTGGCCCTTGCTCCTCCCATGTTAGTTGTGGGGGAGGAGGTGGGGGTCCACAGCCAGTCCTCTGTACAGCAATCTGGTGTCTGGCTACCATGGAACGCACCTTTCCCCGTAGGTCGTTCCACCTCTTCCTGATGTCATCCCGTGTTCTTGGATGCTGTCCCACTGCGTTAACCCTGTCGACAATTCTGTGCCATAGCTCCATCTTCCTTGCAATGGAGGTGTGCTGCACCTGTGATCCGAATAACTGTGGCTCTACCTGGACAATTTCCTCCACCATGACCCTGAGCTCCTCCTCAGAGAACCTGGGGTGTTTTTGCGGTGCCATGATGTGGTGTGGATGATGTGCGAGGTGGTTTCTGTTGTGATGTGTAAAGGGATGTGTTGCTGTGTGTTGTTTAAGATGTTGTGTAAGTGATGGTGTTGTGTGTCTGTGGATGCTGGTGTTGTTTTAGGTAGTCTCTCTCTCTGGCCTTCAAATTTTTGTTTGTAAGGGTTTGTGGGTGATGTGGGTGTGTGCTTTATATTAGATTGGGTGTGTGGGTGTGGTGTGTGCATGTGTATCAGGTGTGTGTTTTTCGAATTTTCCAATGTGGTTGTGTTTTGTAAGTGTGTGTGTATTTTGAGCGCAGCGGTGTGTACCGCCAATGGATTTCCGTGGTTGAAAGACCTCTGCGTTGATTCGTGGGTCGTGATAGTGTGGGCGTATTCCTGTTGGCGTGACGGTGTCGCTTTTGGTATCGCCAGTTTATCACTGACCTTTGGTGTGGCAGACTTGTGTGAGTGTCTGTTTTGTGGTGGATTCCGAGCTGTGAGTCGTAATACCTGTAGCGGAATTCTGCGGCTGCAGCAGTATGTTGGCGGTCTTCTGCACGGTGGAAAGCGGGATTTACCGCCACGGTTGTAATGAGGGCCTTTGTCATTTTGTCTATGTTACCCATGCAGGTCAGCGCCCATCAGAAAAAGGGGATTTGGCGTGCCATCACCAAGCAAGTGCGAACCCAGGGGGTCCATGCCTGGCAGAGCACACACTGCAGAAAGAGGTGGGAGGACTTGAGACGCTGGGCCCAGAAGACCGTGGAGGCTCACCTGGGGATGTCCTCCCAATGAGAGAGGGGTGCTCGTCGGACCCTGAGCACCCTAATGGCCTGCATTTTGGCGGCTGCCTACCCTGAGTTGGATGGGTACTTGAGAGCAGCACAGCAGCCACAAGAGGGTACATAGACATTTTCACCTCATTACTGTGTTGCTTAGTTGGTTTTGGGTTAAGTAATGGTGGGTAGCTGTAGTGTAGGTACTAGGATGATGCTTGTCCACTATGGCTATCTGCCACCCTGGCAGGATTAGGATCACAGATGTGTGCCCATACCATGCAGACAGTGAATTATGAGGGTAATTTCTTCCAATGTGTAATTTATGTGGTCACCCTCAACCTAGTTTGGGAACCCAGATGTTGCTAATTTCATCAGTACACCTGAGGAGACAGGGAAGTGTCATCTGTATTTGCCTACAACTGTGCCAGGGGAGATTAGAGAGACCTCAATCTGCTGTCATGTACTGTATGTGTAGTGAGGCAGAGTGGGCCAAGATGTCACTCTACTAATTGTCCAAGACTTAGTAGGCATACTACCTACCCATGCAGGATTCAGTTGATTCTGGATTACAGGAATTATTTTCCTCAATGGCCATTGTAGTTGCCCAGTACCCTGCAAGTGTAACTAGTGTGACTTACCTCAAGTACATAAGTGCAATTGTATCACCATCAGCATTTCACATCAGCATAGCTGTAGTTTGCCCCATGGTGTCCCACTGTTGTAGCATGTATAGGTGAGGGCATGGCGTGACATAGCATGGCAGCAGATGATGATGTTGTTACTCTGTGTGACTGTTGTGCTGGCATTGACCCATTGCAACCCGTCTCTGTCCCTCCCTCCCTCTCCTTCTCCTTCTCTGTCTTAGTATGCATCAGCATCATCTGGCGAAGGAGAAGGGGCACCAGCAAGTGGGGTAGCTTTAGCCCACAGGATCCAGGAGGCTGATTCCAGCAGAGCTGAGGGGATCAGTGGGACAGACGGTGAGGGGAGTGCCACGTGGGAGACAGGATCTACAACACCATCCTCAGATTCCTCTTCTGATGGTGGCTCCCTGGCGGTGGTGGACCATCTGGGACCACCACAGCACCAACCTTGTCCACCACCCCTCTTTCCAGGACCCCCCTCCCTGCACCTCCCCACCTAGTCACCCTGCCTGCTCACCCAGGAGGGTGAGCATCTCCTTTGTCACAGGCACCTCCACCACTGCCCCACTCAGCCCTGCTGCCCGCAATGAGCATCCTATTGACCTTCTGAGCTCCATCTCTGTGGGACAGTCAGCCTTCGTGAATGCCATCCAGGGACTGGCATCGCATATGCATTAGACCAATGCACTCCTGGAAGGCATTCATGATGCCCTGTCTGGCCTGCAGAGATCATTTCAGTTTCTGGCCTCCTCATTTATGGCAGCCACTGTCCTTTCTTCTTTCATCCCCCCTGCAGCTTCCTGCTCCCAAAACAACATCCCTCTCCCCTCACCCATCCAAGGAACATATTCTGACCCACAGGCATCCACATCAACAGACACGGTACAAAAGGACAAACATAAGCACCACAAACGCCACCACCACCATGCATGCACACAACATTCAGATGCAGACATGACAATATCCACTTCCTACACTGACTCCTCCACCGTTTCCCCCTCACAGGCACTAACCCACTCACACATGCAGTCACCACCTCATCAGTCCGAGATCCTGGTACAAGTGTCCTCACTGCCACCATCACCACAATATCAGACCCGAATGCATGCCCCCCATCTACCACATGCATACTCAGCACAACTGTCAATAACCCACATGCAGCACACCCACCCTACCTCCAGACACCACCACAACATTGACTCATTCATTCCCCCTGCCATCTCCCTGCATCTCCTCCCCCTCCTCCCACTACATTTAAATGCCCACAGTCACCCACCCAACAGTCACACAGCACATACATGGTATCCATGCACGCACCTGCACCCATATCACCTCAACATACACGCTTCTCAATCACTCCCTCTACCTCCACTCCTATACCTTTCTGCCATGACCATTCCCGTGCCCCCCAAAAATGATTCCTACGAGAATTTTCCCTGTTCTCTACCGGTGACCTAGTCCCTTCCACTGAGCTACAGGTATGTGTCAGATGTATGGTATGTGACCTGTACTCCTGGCTGCATTGTGACATAGATCCTCCTGGTGTTTGTTAGCACTGGTGGTATTGGGTTGGCTCTGCCTTTGGGTGAGTTTGGGGGGTCACATTTGCCCATCACTGGAGTAGTTACTGTGCACATTTCAGTGCACTACTCACCCTGCTGTTGTGTTGCTTCCTTGTGACATGTTTGTGCATTTCCATTGTTCCCTGTACTTCCATGACAACTTCATATGTGTGCTGAATATTGTAGTGTCAACAGTATTGCTAAATATCCTAGGAGTCCACATTGTGAGGCAGTGCAACATTACTGTTTCTGTCTGTGGAACATGCCATAGGTTTTTCTGTGGCTGCTGTGATGGTAAGACCATTGAGGTTGCTTGTCTTGGTAATGTGGGTCTGACATTGGCATATAGTTATGCTGACACTTGCCATCTCACTCTAGGGACTTTGTAATTGTAGTGCATGTGTGTTGTGTGACCATATTTGACATCCATAGTGATTGTTGTCCCTGTCTTGTTCTACTCGCAGGGCATTTATTTGGTGCACTCTGGTTCCTGCATCAGCTGTTCCCTCCCATGAGCCATGTCTCAAGCCTCTGCGTGCTCCACTATCATCCTTGCTGCATATTGCTCTCCCTTCTGTCACTCTCACAAACATTTGCAGTCCAATGGGCTGAGAGCTAAACATGTGATGCCACAGTAAATGGTACTTCTTACAATTAAACAAGTAGACAGCAGCTGGGTTCAGATGTGTTTATTTTGTGACTGACGTGCAAGGGGTGATGAGTGGGGTCATGGTGGGTGAAATCAACAGGATAGTTGGGCCAGCTCTGGGAAGTACAGGTCCAGTTTAGGGGGCCATGGGAGAATCGAGAGATGACAGTGGACAGTCAACAGGGTGTGTCAGTGGCACACAAGGGAGAATGTTCAGGAGAGGGTCAATTCCTGGAGGTGGTGTTGGTACTGGCATCAGTTCCTGCAGGACGTCTGCTTGGACATCCTCGCTTGCGTGGGTGTTCCTCAGCTACAGGGGGAAGGGTACTGGTGGTCTGAGGGTCCTCTGGCAGAGCCTTTGTTACACTAGCTGCTGCTGAAGTGGAGGTCTCAGTTGGGATGTGGCCAGTGGAAGGGTCCTGCTGGTGGGTGGAGGACTCAAGCAGGATGCTGAAAAGTTCTTTCAATGGAGGTCATGGTGGTGTTGAGGGTTGGCCATTGCTGAAGGGCCTCCTGGTGGTATTCCCCCTTCGACCTCAGGTTATCCTGCATGGTCCCGAGGATCTGGCCCATCATATTCTGGGTTTGGTTGTCTGCAGCCAGGACTTGGGACCGGGCCGCCTGGGCAGTCGGTTGTTGTGGCTGCCTGATCCCTTGTACCACAGGTCCCCTCTCATACGCCTGGCCCCCTGTGTCTATGTCAATGGCATAGTGTGCCCTCTCCCAGTAGCAGCAGGACCTTCATTGTCTTGGGTGTGTGCCCTTGACTCTGGCCCCTGTACTGTGGGGCACGCTTCTGATTGACCTGTATCTGGGACACTGGTTTGAGGATGAGGGGCTGGCTGTGGTGTAGTTGCCACATAGGAGGTGGAGTCCGATGAGTCCAGGGTGGGGCTGCTGGGTGGGACTGTCAAGTCGACCCAGATGGGCCAGGAAAGTTGTCACTGTGCAGACATCTACTGGGGCCTTCATCCTAGGGAGGGCTGTCTGACCTTGGCATCCACTAGGGGTTGGCAGAGGCAGCGGGACCTGTGGATGGAAATGGAGAGAGTTCCATTTTGGAGATGTACTTGTTGGCCACATGGTGTGATGCATGGTGTAGCCTGACTTGCTTCCCGGTGATTGCAATGACAGCTGCGGTACTGCAGTGATTGTTTTGGGGATGTGGATTGTGCCATTGTTTCCATGTGCCATTGAGGGTTGAGGACAGTGGATAGCATTGCTGTCATTGCCATATGTTGGGACACAGTCGAGGCAACCAATTGGTGTGGCATATAGTGTGGTTTACCATA
Organism: Pleurodeles waltl; assembly: GCF_031143425.1. NCBI lineage: Eukaryota > Metazoa > Chordata > Amphibia > Caudata > Salamandridae > Pleurodeles > Pleurodeles waltl. Next base: position 1,372,661,293 of record NC_090447.1, on the reverse strand, counting down.
CAGATGTTCCACTGTGAGGTGGAACTGTGATACTCTGATGTGTAGGGAGTGATGCATTGTGGGAGTTGTGGTGTTTGGCATTGTGCTTTATATCCGTGCATTTGGGGGTGAATGTGTGGGGATGGTGGCAATAGGGTGGTGTGGCAAGCAAGGGAGGGGCATGGAGTGCCTTGAGGGATGCAGGAGTGTGGGATGGGGTGGATTGGGGAGTGATGGGTTGTGGGGATGCATAATGGGTAGGAGTGGTTGGTACCTAAGGGCGCATTTGACATGCCATGGTGTGGGGAGGTAAAGTTTGTGCAGGGAACAGTGTGGGGTGGTTGGTGGGGTGGGGGTGTTTGAATGCGGATGCAGGTGGGTTGTGGTGTTGGTGAGTGAGTGTGATGTGTGCCTAGTGCGATACATGCAGATGTGTGGTGTATGCTGAGTGTGCAGTTTAAGTGTGCCTGTGGGGTATGGGCTCTCTGTGAATGGCTTGTCGCGATGTGTAATGTTAATTGAATTCGCAAGGGATAATGCATGTGTGGGGGTGCTTTATAGTGCCTTGAGTAGGTGTGTGTGGTTTGTGTATGTGTGTCAGGTGTGGGTCATTCAAACTGTCCAATGTGCTGTTGCCTACTATTGTCTGTGCCTTTTAGAACTGCAACGGTGTGCACTGCCAATCGTGTTCTGCTGTGCATGGACTGCTGAAAGCAAAAAGAACAGATGATGGACGGAATGCAGAACAAATCAAACATTCACCCCCAGTCACAGATCTGGGTTTAATCCATCAGTTTTTTTGCTTGCCATGCCATTCCAGTTTGGACCCAGCCATATGCAAATCAGTCTTGACCCTGTTCCCCATGGGAACAGTCGAGCCCGAACTGCCAGCCCAGGTCCTCCCTGGACCAGAAAAAAGCATCCTGGGACCGGTTTCAGGGTATCACCCTTCATCAGCCAGGCTAGCTTAAATCTGGTGGCATAGCAAGCACGGGACCCACGATTGGGCATACCCTTCCCACTTGGGGTGACAAAAGCAAAAACAACAGATGATGGATGGAATGCAGAACAAATCATACATTAACTCCCAGTCACAGATCTGGGTTTAATCCATGCATAGACCGCTGGGCAGAGAATTGACACATAACTGGGTGGATGAAATGGTGCTGGTGTCAGACAGTCAATCTTGTGCCGTTGGTCGGCCTGGCGGTGTTGCATTTGTGGCTGTCTTTGGGTGGTTTTCACTTTGTGACTTGTAATCCGGCAGTCACTGTACCGCCCATACTGACGGCATGGTGGCGGTGTTCTGCACGGCCGTCTTGGCCGGAACGCGCCAAACTTATAACAAGGGCCTCAGTTTCTAGTATTTGGTATAAATTGTACCCTGGGCCCTGTAAGTTAAATGTTGCTAGAAAATTGCAGCACCTATTTTCTCATAGTTAGAAATAGGGTCTTTGGTTGGCAGTCAGGTTACCCCCTGTCCAAGCAAGGACCTTCACTATAGTCAGGGTAAGTCACACACAATCCAAATTATCCTGTGCCCACCCTCTGGTAGCTTGGCACTGAGCAGTCAGGCTTAACTTAGAAGGCAATGTGTAAAGCATTTGTGCAATAAATCATACAATAACACAATATAGCACCACAAAAATACACCACACAGTGTTTAGAAAAATATATAATATTTATCTGGATATTTGCAGGTCAAAATGATCAAAGATGCAATAAGAAAATGTAAGGATACCACTGAAAAGTGATATAAAGGTGGTCATTACAACCCTGGCGGACGGTGTTAAAGCTGCAGTAATACCGCAACAGGCCGGCGGATAAAAAGGGAATTATGACCGTGGCGGAAACCGCCAACATAGACAGCCACTTTAACACTCCGACCGCCACGGCGGTACAGGCAAGCAGCGCGGCGGTCACCGCCAACAGACAGGCGTGAGACAATGTACCGCCCACAGTATCACAACCCGCCAATCCGCCAGCTTTTCCGGGGCGGATTCACTGTGGATAAAAACACGGCGGAAACAGCTTTTGCAATGGGAAAACGCTCACCTCAACACACTCCACGAGGAAGGAGGCCACCATGGAGCCCGAACTCCAAATACTCCCTGCGATTGTGTTCCTGCTCCTCTACGATCACCAGCAACGTAGGCGCCGAAGACAACGGTGAGTACTGCACCTACGACATAGGGGAGGCAAAAGTCAGGGGGACACACACTCAAAACCCCCACCCCCAACCCGACCCTCACCCACTACAACACACACACCAATGCAATTCCAAACAGCACAGTAACAACCCACAACCCCCCCCCGGAAGAATGCTAAGACAAAAGGAAATCAGTTCAAACATTGTAATGTATCAAAATACAGTAACCAAATATATACATATATATATAAACAGTTGAAAATCATACATCACGAGTAGTACTGCAGGTATGCACATATCAATGTCCGTGGACCACTAGGCCCAAAATGCATGGGCGAGGCACACACTAGATACCTGTCCACAAACGGAGAGAACACTGCAGGGGCATCAGATAGAAATACAACAGGCACCTCAGGGGAAAGGGAAGGGGGGGCACCTCAGCCGGATTACAGCACCACGCTAGATCCACGACGGGGCTCCATGCCCATTGATGTATCCTGGGGAGTGCAAAGCCACAGTCTCTCAAGTCTCTACAATGGGTGGTTTGCCCACTGCTTTATCCTGGGGAGTGCAAAGCCACAGTCTCTCAAGTCTCTCCAGTGGGTGGTTTGCCCACTGTACCATCCTGGGGAGTGCAAAGCCACAGTCTCTCAAGTCTCTCCAGTGGGTGGTTTGCCCACTGTACCATCTCCAGTGGGTGGTTTGCCCACTGTACCATCCTGGGGAGTGCAAAGCCACAGTCTCTCAAGACTCTCCAGTGGGTGGTTTGCCGACTGTACCATCCTGGGGAGTGCAAAGCCACAGTCTCTCAAGTCTCTCCAGTGGGTGGTTTGCCCACTGTACCATCCTGGGGAGTGCAAAGCCACAGTCTCTCAAGTCTCTCCAGTGGGTGGTTTGCCCACTGTACCATCCTGCGGAGTGCAAAGCCACAGTCTCTCAAGTCTCTACAGTGGGTGGGTTGCCCACTGTACCATCCTAGGTAGTGCAAAGCCACAGTCTCTCAAGTCTCTCCAGTGGGTGGTTTGACCACTGTACCATCCTGGGGAGTGCAAAGCCACAGTCTCTCAAGTCTCTCCAGTGGGTGGTTTGACCACTGTACCATCCTGGGGAGTGCAAAGCCACAGTCTCTCAAGTCTCTCCAGTGGGTGGTTTGCCCACTGCTTTATCCTGGGGAGTGCAAAGCCACAGTCTCTCAAGTCTCTCCAGTGGGTGGTTTGCCCACTGCTTTATCCTGGGGAGTGCAAAGCCACAGTCTCACAAGTCTCTCCAGTGGGTGGGTTGCCCACTGCTTTATCATGGGGAGTGCAAAGCCACAGTCTCTCAAGTGGATGCAGGTCTCCACTGGTTCTGGAGGGACACTGGTGCCCGAGTGCTTCATCCTGTGAAGGATAGACAGAGTGGATGCAGGTCTCCACTGGTTCTGGAGGGGGACTGGTGCCCAGAGTGCTTCATCCTGTGAAGGACAGACAGAGTGTATGCAGGTCTCCAGTGGTTCTGGAGGGGCACTGGTGCCCAGAGTGCATCACGCTCCCCGTGACGGTCCCAGTTCCGTCACTGTCCCAGCTGCACATGGGCTAACGATGCTTGATTTGGCGGTCTTTGCCCTGTTCAGCGGTTTTCACCATGGTGGTCTTTGGCCTGTTCAGCGGTGCTTGCCTTTGCTGTCTCTGACCTGTTCAGCAGTGCTTTGCCATGGCGGTCTTTGCCCTGTTCAGCGGTGCTTTGCCATGGCGGTCTTTGCCCTGTTCAGCGGTGCTTTGCCCTGTTCAGCGGTTTTCACCATGGCGGTCTTTGGCCTGTTCAGCGGTGCTTGCCTTTGCTGTCTCTGACCTGTTCAGCGGTGCTTTACCATGGCGGTCTTTGCCCTGTTCAGCGGGGCTTTGCCATGGCGGTCTTTGCCCTGTTCAGCGGTGCTTTGCCCTGTTCAGCGGTCTTCACCATGGCGGTCTTTGGCCTGTTTAGCAGTGCTTGCCTTTGCTGTCACTGACCTGTGCAGCGGTGTGTGGCATTACGGTCCCTCAGTGCCCAGCGGGGCTGTGGCTGCCGGGGCCCTCCAGGGTACTGACTCTGGCGGTGGTCTCCTGACCAGTGACAATACTGCTGCCCTCCAGGGCACTGACTCTGGCGGTGGTCTCCTGACCTGGTCTCCGGACCAGTGACGATACTGCTGCCCTCCAGGGCACTGACTCTGGCGGTGGTCTCCGGACCAGTGACGATACTGCTGCCCTCCAGGGCACTGACTCTGGCGGTGGTCTCCGGACCAGTGACGATACTGCTGCCCTCCAGGGCACTGACTCTAGCGGTGGTCTCCGGACCAGTGACGATACTGCTGCCCTCCAGGGCACTGACTCTGGCGGTGGTCTGCTGACCAGTGACGATACTGCTGCCCTCCAGGGCACTGACTCTGGCAGTGGTCTCCGGACTAGTGACATACTGCTGCCCTCCAGGGCACTGACTCTGGCGGTGGTCTCCTGACCAGTGACGATACTGCTGCCCTCCAGGCCACTGACTCTGGCGGTGGTCTCCAGACCAGTGACGACAGTGCTGGCGGTGGCGTCCCGGCCGGCGGGGAGGATGGCACCCTTCTCCGCCGTGCTGCTCTTACCAGACTTTGGAGACTTGTTCTGCCCCTTCCAGACCTTGGGAGGAGTCACAGCTGATTCGGCACTCCCCCCGGGACCCTTGTGACATGTTTTGCCGGATGGAGTCTTCACACTCTCCCGTCGGCCACTTTCCAACTTAAGGTGCTTTACAGGGGGTGTGCTTTGGCTCCGTGTCACACTGGCTGCCCTGGTGGCCGGTGCACTCCACACACCTTTAACACGCACCACTAGTACCAGACTTTTTTTGGCTGAGGTGCTACTATATGACCTATGAATTGGAGGGGTGGGGGTGGTGGGAAAGGGGTCAACGTTGCTGAGGAAGAGTTTCTGACGAACACTGGCATAGGTAGCTGGAGGGGGTCTGGGAGTGGAGGAAGTGGAGGTGGTTGTAGGAGGTGTAACTTTAGCTGATTTGGGTGCAGGTGCAGGTACTGGAGGCTATCGTGAGGTGGATGGATGTTGGGTGTGTGGGTGCCCGCGTTTGTGTACTTTGGGAGGGGGCATCACAGACACACTGGGAGTGGACACAGGGGACGTGTAAATGGTAGTGGGGGTGGTGAGTGCAGGTGAGCGGGGTGTGGTGCTGGGTGTTCTGGTGCAAGTCCTAGTGCCTGTAGATGTAGTGCATGCAGGTGAGAGTGTAGACGACACTGGGAGGGAGGAGGGAGACGAGGAGGAGGGGGACACAGTGGAGGCAGTGGATGTTGCTGTGTCTGTATGTGGGTGATGCTTGTGTGAGTGCCTGTGGGTTGTGTGGTGCTTATGTTTGCCTGAGCTACTTTTGTGTTTTGAGGTGTGTGCATGCTTGTCTGATGGTGTGCTTGGGATAGGCTAGGGTACAGGGGACTGGGCCTGGGTGGAGGAAGTTGGAGGGGGGAGGCTAGACACAGGGACAATGGCTGCCATCAGTGCTGAGGCCAGAGATAGCAGGGTTCGATGAAGGGCAGCCTGACCAGAATGAATGGCCTCCAGGAATGCATTACTGTGTTGCAACTCCCTTTCTACACCCTGGATGGCATTCACAATGGTAGACTGCCCAACAGTGAGTGACCTGAGGAGGTCAATGGCCTCCTCACTGAGGGCAGCAGTGGTGACTGGGGCAGGGGCTGAGATGCCTGGGGCGAAGGTGATGCCCGCCCTCATGGGTGAGCGGGCACGGAGTGAAGGCTGAGGGGCTGCTGGCAGGGTGGTGCTGGTAGGGGGGGTGGCGGCTGTACCTTTAGAAGTGGGGGGCACAGATGGTGCCGCCACCACAAGGGAGCTCCCATCGGCAGACGCGTCCGTTTCGCTGTTTGGTGATCCGGTGACCGACGTGAAGCTCCCCTCGCCCTCCGTCCCACTGGTGTATTCAGAGTCTGTGGTGTGGCCCTCCATGGCCATGTGGAATGCAGCTCCCTCGTGCTCCGGTGCCACTGTACCTCTTCCTGATGATGCTGATGCACAAAAGAACAGGGAGAGCACGAAAAGGGGGGGGAGACGACAGAAGAAAGACAGGTTGAGTGCATGGCTTACCGCTACCGTTGGCGGACAATACAAACACAGCAGCCCCTTGCACTACGCCGTGCTCTTGGCCTCTACAGATGCAATTCCTGGGATCTGGCCTACATGGCGATGAGTGTCATCTGTCCACATAGATGACACAGGGGCATGTATACTTGTACTTGGCACTCTACAGAGGTGGGGTGGAGGGCCACAGGGCCATGCCTTAGGAAGGGGCCTAGCCTACGTACCTTGCCCTGGCCTAGGGAAACCCACAGCCCTCCTCCCCCACCCAGACCCCTCCACTGCGCGCAAAGTCCTCCGAATGAGAGTGTACTCACCCCCTTGTGTCTGCTGTGATGCCCTCAAGTGCCCATCCAACTCCGGGTAGGCCACCGCCAGGATCCGGAACATCAGGGGGGTCATGGTGCGAAGGGCACCCCTCCCATGTTGGGAGGTCATCCCCAGCTGAGCCTCCGCCGTCTTCTTGCTCCAGCGGCAAATGTCCTCCCATCTTTTACGGCAGTGGGTGCCCCGTCTCTGGTGGACCCCTAGGGTCCGGACATACTTGGCGATGGCACGCCAAATGTCCTTCTTCTGGTGGGCGCTGACCTACATGACATGTACAGGGGAAGAAGAGAAGTCATTACCAACTGCACCGTCGAAGTGAGTGGCCCCCATCCCTACCCTTGCCATGTGGCACATGCATTCACAGTCCTTCATGGTCGCAGAACTCTGCCCCCTTCCTACTGACATCCAGCCCTCTCCACACAGGCATACCCCATACAACATGCTCCCTGTGTACTTACCTGTTGGTCTGGAGGACCGTAGAGTAGCGTGTACTGGGGGAGGACCCCGTCGACTAGCTTCTCCAACTCCTGAGCAGTGAAGGCAGGGGCCCTTTCCCCAGATGCAGCAGCCATTGTCTCTTCCAGACCGAGGTCACAGCAGCACTTGCAGTGTAGGTCCTCTCCTGTCGAAGATCAGGTATCGAGTGATTGAACAGATAGAAAATGGCGGTCACGTCCGTGGCGGTGACGTCCGCGGCGGTGCGTATCATCACCGCCGGCGTACTTCATCATTGGCTCCTGGGACCCATAGGGTCCAATGTTAACCAATGCAGAATTGCGCAGCAGTCTACGACCGCCTACCGCGACGGTGTACAACGCCAGCGCAGTTACCTCACATCCCATTGTCCCACTTTAGAGGTCAGGCAGCCACCATTTCAGGGGCCCACATGGCTTCATTTACTACTGTGTCACACATACTTAGGCCTACACTCAACACACATACAGGAAGAGTTTTGTATTTGGTGTCGTGTTCTGTGTAGCTGTGGGTACATACCTGGGAATTTGTTGACTCTGTGGTCGCTGTTGTCCTTCTTAGGCACTGTCAGCTGGGACATTTGAGGAGATGGCGGAATCCTCCAGTGTACCAACCGCTGGTGGACCTGTTAACAATGGAGGAGCGACATTTGATCATCACCTACAGGTTTGACCGTGCCACAATCCAGGAACTGTGTACCCAGTTGGAGCCAGACCTGATCTCACCAATCCGCCATCCCACAGGAATACCCCCTGAAGTGCAGGTGCTATCAGTGCTCCATTTCCTTGCAAGTGGATCATTTCAAACAACTGTGGCCATGGCATCAGGGATGTCCCAGCCTATGTTTTGTAACGTGTTGTCCAGAGTGTTGTCTGCCCTGCGGAAACACGTAAGGAGCTACATCGTTTTCCCTCAGGTGGAGGATTTGGCTACAGTGAAAGGTGACTTCTATGCCCTGGGACATATCCCCAACATCATAGGTGCTATTGATGGCACCCATGTAGCTCTGGTCCCCCCACGCAGGAGTGAACAGGTGTACAGGAACCGGAAGAGTTATAATTCGATGAATGTACAGATGGTATGTTTGGCAGACCAGTACATCTCCCAGGTAAATGCTATGTTCCCTGGCTCAGTGCATGACGCCTACATCCTGCGGAATAGCAGCATCCCGTATGTGATGGGTCAACTCCAGAGGCACCGGGTGTGGCTATTAGGGGACTATGGTTACCCCAACCTGTCATGGCTATTGACCCCAGTGAGGAATCCCAGGACCAGGGCAGAGGAACGCTACAATGAGGCCCATGGGCGGACTAGGAGAGTGATAAAAAGGACCTTCGGCCTCCTGAAGGCCAGGTTCAGGTGCCTCCATATGACAGGTGGTTCCCTATTCTACTCACCAAGGAAGGTGTGCCAGATCATCATCGCCTGCTCCATGCTTCACAATCTTGCTTTGCGACGCCAGGTGCCTTTTCTGCAGGAGGATGGTCCAGATGACGGTGTTGTGGCAGCTGTGGAGCCTGTGGACAATGATGAAGAGGAAGCTGAGGAAGAAGACATAGACAACAGGGAGTCAGTCATACAGCAATATTTCCAGTGACACACAGGTGAGAATTTTTTTTTTACTATTACATTCACTTTCACACTTCTACCTCTATCCTGTCTGTCAATTAGAAGCAGTATTTGGTAACTGAGTTGTACATTTCCATTACGGTTTCACAGGTGTGGTTACCAACGTGTGTCATCTACTTGCATCCTTCATGGACTTGTGATGTGTGACATAGGTATGTTGGCATTACATTTGTAAACGCATTTTGTCACTGTCATTGCTAATACACATTTTCAAAATCACAGACTGACTCCAGATTGTTTTGTGGTTCAAGGGTGTTTATTGAAGTGATAATTTTTGGAGGGAGTGGTAAAATGGTGATGGGTGATGGTGAAGGAATGTCCATGGCAGAGTCCAGTCTATTAGTTTCACAGGTGCACTGCCCATATGGGCATAGGAAGTGGAGCTGGGGCAGTTCCAATCTGGACAGGGTAACAAAGTGAGACAGTGGGAGGACAATCAGGGTGGTCTCATTTCCTGGCGGTGGTCATGCCATCTTGCTCTGTCCTGTTCCTGGATCTCAGAGACCGCTTGCGGGGTGGTTGTCCGTCTGCAGGGGGTGGGGTGCTGGTGTGGTGTTCCTGTGGCGGGCGTCCTTTCTACTAGTGTCGGCGGAGGTGGTGGGCAGTTCATCGTCCATGCTAGTGTCAGGGGCCCCTTGGAGTGCCACGGTGTCCCTCATGGTTTTTTGTATGTCCTTCAGCACCCCTACGATGGTGCCCACGGCAGAGCTGATGGTTCTGAGCTCCTCCCTGAAGCCCAAATACTGTTCGTCCTGCAGGCGCTGGGTCTCCTGAAACTTGGCCAGGACCGTAGCCATCGTCTCCTGGGAGTGGTGGTATACTCCCATGAATGAGGAGAGGGCCTCGTGGAGGGTGGGTTCCCTTGGCCTGTCCGCCCCCTGTCGCACAGCAGCCCTCCCAGTTCCCCTGTGTTCCTGTTGGGCTTGGGTTTGGGATGGGTGGGTTGTGATATTGGGACATGTGTGAGGAGTTGGAGTGATTGGGGTGAGGGCGAGGGTGGGAGTATGTGTTGGCATGCAGGTAGGGTGGGGGATATAGTAGTACAGATTTGACTTACCAGAGTCCATTCCTCCAGCTACCCCTACGAGGCCCTCAGGATGCAGAATAGCCAAGACCTGCTCCTCCCATGTTGTTAGTTGTGGGGGAGGAGGTGGGTGTCCGCCGCCAGTCCTCTGTACCGCGATGTGGTGTCTTGAGACCACGGAACGCACCTTTCCCTGTAGGTCGTTCCACCTCTTCCTGATGTCATCCCTAGTTCTTGGGTGCTGTCCCACGGCGTTGACCCTGTCCACGATTCTTTGCCATAGCTCCATCTTCCTAGCTATGGAGGTGTGCTGCACCTGTGATCCGAATAGCTGTGGCTCTACCCGTATGATTTCCTCCACCATGACCCTGAGCTCCTCCTCAGAGAACCTGGGGTGTCTTTGCCGTGCCATGGGGTGGTGTGGGTGATGTGTGAGGTGGTGTGTGTTGTGATGTGTGGGGTGATATTTAGTGGTGTGTTGTGTGAGTTGCGTGGATGTTATGTGGGTTATGGTGTTGAGTGCCTGTGGATGCTCATTTGTAGATGGTGGTGTCTCTATTGGGTGTGTGGGAGTGGTGTGTGTATGTGTATCAGGTGTGTGTAATTTCGAATTGTCCAATGTGGATGTGTTTTGTAAATGTGTGTGTATTTTGAACGCGGCGGTGTGTACCGCCAATGGAATACCACAGTTGAAATACCGCCGCATGGATTTGTGGGTCGTGATAGTGTGGGTGTATTCCTGTTGGCGTGATGGTGGAGGATTTCTTATCACCAGTTTATCACTGACCTTTGGTGTGGTGGACTTGTTTGGGTGTCTAGATTTTGGCAGATTCCGGCCTTTGGGTCATAATCGCCGTGGCGGAATTCCGCAGCCACGGCGGTGTGTTGGCGTTTTCTGCACGGCGGTAAGTGGCTTTTACCGCCAATGTTTTTATGACCACCATAGTGCCTTCTAGTAGGGACTTATAAGTAAATTAAGTAGTCCAATTGGGTATGATCCAGTGTTACCATGCTTAAAGGGAGAGAGCATATGCACTTTAGCACTGGTTAGCAGTGGTAAAGTGCGCAGAGTCTAAAACCCAGCAAAAACAGTGTCCAAAAAGTGGAGGGAGGTAGGCAAAAAGTTAGGGGTGACCACCCCTAAGGCTGTCAGGTCTAACAGTCATCCACTGCAGTTCAGTGTAAACCTGGCTTGAGATCTACCATTGTAGCATGACTGCAGCAGTTTTAAAACCCTTATGACATGTCTAAACCTTATTTCTAAATATTAATAACTTTCCTGTAAGTAGGCCTTATAGCTCGTAAAGCAGGGTGTGTAGTATTTCAATGTAGGAGACACAGAAAGTTAGTATTAAACATGTCCTCACATTGACTAGCACTTGACAGTATTTTTTTGCTGTAGGAAGGCTTTTTGTTCTTTAGAGAAACACTGATATGAACTACTAAAATTAAAGTGTTATTTTCAGTTAAGAAATACCTAGAAATTGAGTTCTTGGACTCTGTAATATTTATTAAAAAATCCAATATACTGCTGAAGGTAGATTTTTTTTTTTAAGTAGCATGGAAAATATACTGAATTGTGTTGGCATTTCATAGGTGGAAACAGCAAGTTCTATAGAATCAGAAATGGGAAATCTACCAACAAGGTAGGATACACTCTTAAAAGTCCCACAGATTTAAGCGTCAAGCTTCACTTTATCATTCTCTTAAAGATGCCATACAAAATTTATGGTGGGCTCATCAGATGCATAGTCACACAGGGAATTCATGGGTGACCACAGCAAGTCTTCACACATAAAAGGAAGATCACCCCTAAAAAACAGAGAAACTGTCTACATTATGGCCCTCATTATGACATTGGCGGTAAGTTCCGCTTACCGCCATGCCAACTGCCACAGCGGCGGTATACCACTACCCATAATATGACCTACACATAGCAATCTGTCACTATACAGCCACACACACAAGTCCGCCAGACCAAATATCAGCGATAAACTGGCGGTAGCAAAACCCACACCGTTACGCCAACAGAACTACACCCACAACATTATTCCCCACAACTCACCACTTCAGACATTCAACCGCGGTAAATCATTGGCGGTACATACCGCTGCACTCATAATACACACACACATTCAAAACAACACTACATTGGACAATTCAAACTACACACACCTGACACACATACACATACCACACCCACAGGCCCAAACCATTATAAAACACTCACACACCCACAACCCTTTAACAACTCCAAAAAATTGACAACAGAGAGAGAGAGAGAGAGAGAGAGAGAGAGAGAGAGACACCAAGAGCACCCACAGAACCAGAGCCACAGAACAACACCACCCATACACCATCCACACACCTTACAGCACATGCCCCAACACGTCACCCCACACATCCTCACACACACAACTCACACTACGCCCATGGCACCACAAAGACACCCAGGTACTCTGAGGAGGAGCTAAGGGTCATGGTGGAGGAAATCATCTGAGAAGAGCCACAGCTATTCGGATCATATGTGCAGCACACATCCATTGCAAGGAAAATGGAGCTATAGCGGAGAATCGTGGACAGGGTCATCACCGTGGGATAGCACCCCAGAACAAGGGAAGAGGTGGAACGACCTACGGGGGAAGATACATTCCATGGTAGCAAGATACCAGATAGCTGTACAGAGGACTGGCGGTGGACCCCCACCTCCTCCCAAACAACTAACAACATGGGAGGAGCGAGTATTGGCAATACTGCATCCTGAGGGCCTGGCAGGAGTAGCAGGAGGACTGGACTCTGGCAAGTCAACTCTTTACTACTTTCACCCTCTTACCTGCATGCCATCACATACCCCACCCCTAGCCTCACCCCATCACCAAACCACCTCACATACACCCCACCATCACAACCCACACCACCCCAATACCAAGCCCTGCATGCACCACCAATGCAAGGATATCACTCACACCCCTGCATGGACACCCATCACTAAAGCATGCACATTAGAGAGAATCACCTAGCCTACAAAATCATTACTCACACAAGGTAAAGCTGACAGGGCAATCACAACCATACAGGGCAACACACCCATGCACGAGATGTCACAATCTGAAATAATAACACTGCATTTACATCCCCACAGGTCCCCCACCCAACGTCACCGAAGAGGAGGTGCCAGCAACATCCAGTCCTCCCACAGAAGAGCCCCACATTGATGACTGCAGCTCTGGACACCTGGATCTGGATGACCAACCTGGCCCATCAGGGATCTCAGGACAGTCGGTTACCCAGGCACAGTCCAATACCACCACAGAGCCTCCCCCTCAGGAAATACCAGCACAGCACCCACCCAGCAGGCCCATATCTCTGTCCCCAGTACACGTCAATCAGCAGTGTGCCGACCACTAAAGGGACACCCAGGCAACCCCACAAACACAGGATGATCAGGGACCTGGGGTCAGTGGCAGTGGGCACACAGTTCAGGGGACAGAGGCACAGGACAACAGGGCAGCTGGGAGGACTGCTGGGCGACAGCGACAGGACAGGCCCAGGGAATTGACTCTCCAGGAGACACTCACCAACATCCTGGGAGCATACCACCATTCCCAGGAGACGATGGGCCAGATACTGGACAAGTTGGACATCCACACCACCCTGGTCACCATTGCAGGGGTGCTGGCAGACATGGCCAACACCATGAGGGAGGCAGTGGCACACCACTGGGCCCCTGACACTAGCCACACTGATGAACAGCCCTCCACCTCCGCTACCCCTAGTGGACAGGAGGCCCCGCCACAGGAACAAAAGGCTACCAGCACCCCTCCCGCTGCAGAAGGAGAACCACCCCACAAACGGTCCCTGCAATCCAGGCAGAAGCCAGAAAACATTGCCAAGACCCCGCCAGGAAATAGGACTCTCATGATTGTCACCCTTGTGTCCCACTCTTTCACCCTGTCCAACTTGAACTGCCATTGCTCCCCTTCCTATGCCCCCTTGGACAATGCACCTGTGTTACAAATATACTAGACTCTAACCTGGACTTTCCTCCACCATCACCCCTGCCCATTGCACATACCCCTCTACTTATTAGCACTTAAATAAACACTCTTTTAAAAAATACAAGTATGGAGTATGTCGAATGAGTTAACTATGTATTAGTTTAACAAGGTTTAAACACTGCAGTACAAATGTATAGTAATGTATACATAGGAATGACCTGTAGTTGGCTGCAGTCAACACACCAGGTGCCAGAGTGGGGCACAGATATCTGAAAATAGAGATGTCAAAGGGTACAGTAAGTGGCCATAGAATTGGGAGATTCTGCCTGCCATGTACAATGTTAAATACAAAACTGTCAATGCAAAGTGAAGTTACAGTGTCTTACATGAGAGTCACTAAAAGTACTGTTGTATGATAGCTGTTCTGTTGTCCTCATCCTCATCCTCTGCCTCCTCCTCTTCACTGTCCACAGGGTCCACTGCTGCCACACGCCTATCTCTAGCCTCATCCTCCTGCAGAAAAGGCACATGGCGTCTCAAGGCAAGGTTATGCAGCATGCCACGATTATCTGGCAGATCTTCTTGGGTGAGTAGTACATGGATCCACCAGTTAGATGGAGGCAACAAAACCTGGCCTTCAGGAGGCCGAATGTCCTTTCTATTATTCTTCTTGTTCACACATGTGCCTCATTGTAATGTTCCTCTGCCCTTGTCCTGGGATTCCTCGCAGGGGTCAGTAGCCATGAGAGGTTGGGGTAACCAGAGTCACCTGCAAATATCGAGGGATACCTGTTAACCAAATACTAACCCTCATGGCCAACACCATACCTATACACCAAAACCAACAGAGTGGGAACCGTGGGCTCACCTATTAGCCACACCCGGTGCCTCTGGAGTGAGCCATCACATATGGGAGGCTGCTATTCCTCAGGATATAGGCATCATGCACAGACCCAGGATACATAGCATTGACATGGGAGATGTACTGGTGCACCAGTCACACTATCTGCACATTCATCGAGTAAAAGCTCTTTCGATTTCTGAACACCTGTTGATTTCTCTGGAGGCGGACAAATGCAATATGTGTGCCATCCATAGCCCCAATAATGTTAGGGATATGTCCCATTGCATAGAAGTCATCTTTCACTATGGCCAAATCCTCCACCTGGGGTAAAACAATATAGCTGTGCATGTGTTTAATCAGGGCAGATAACCCTCTGGTCAGCACTATTGAGAACATTGGCAGAGACATTCCTGCTGCTAAGCCCACTTTCACTTGGAAGCAGCAAGTTGCCAAGAAATGGAGCACAGATAGGACTTGCACAAGAGGGGGAGTCCCAGTGGGGTGACGGAAAGCAGATATCAGGTCTGGCTCCAATTGGGCACACAGCTCTGTGATTGTGGCCCTGTCCAGTCTATAGGTGAGGATAATGTGCCTGTCCTCCATTGTTGCCAAGTCTTCCAGGTCCGCCAAGGGTCTGTACACAGGGGGATGTCTCCATCTCCTATTCATCCGCAGCGGTTGTAATCTAGGGGGCAAAACGGTGAGGAGCTGGTCAGTATTCCAAATTTTTACACTGCATTGCATGTTGTGACTGTAACAGTATATTGTTTGATATTCCCAAATGGTGCCTAGCTGTGCTGTGATGCCGTTAGGTGCCATGGCCTGTCCCCCCCCCCACTGAAATGGCGCCCGCCTGTCATGTGGAAATGGACATGTGGAAATGTGGTAATGCCGCTGAGGTTGTGCACCATTGCAGGAGGCGGTCAAGAACCGCTGTGTAACTCCTCATTGGTTGTCATTGGGCCTTATGGGTTACAGTAGCCAATGGTAATGTACGCTGGCGGTGCCGGTACACACTGCTGCAGATGTGACCGTCATTTTCTATCTGTTCACTCACTTGCTATCTGACCTTCAACAGGAGAGGACCTACACTGCAAGTGCTGCTGTGAACTGTGTCTGGAACCAACCATGGCTTGTGTCACTGGAGAAAGGGCCCCTGCCTTCACCGTTTCGTAGTTGGAGAGCAAGGTGGATGGGGTCCTACCCCAGTAGCGAGTGCTGTATGGGCCTCCAGACCAACAGGTGAGTACACTGTGAGCAAGATGCAAGGGGCAAAAATGTATGGAGTGCTGTGTGTGAGGGCCTCGTGTGGGGGGGGTTGGTGAAAGGGTTCTGGACAGCATGCTGCATGTATGGTGGTCTGTGCGTAAGGGGATGTGAGGGCTATGGTGGGCTATGAGTGTAACAAGCCGGACGGTATGACTGATACCTTTTTCTTTGTTTCTTTTCTGCAGGTCAGCGCCCATCAGAAAAAGGGTACATGGTGTGCCATCGCCAAGGACATGCAGACCCTGGGGGTCTACTGCAGGCAGAGCACCCACTGTCACAAACGGTGGGAGGACCTGAGACGCTCAGCAAGGAAGATGGTGGAGGCCCAGCTAGGGATGGCCTACCAACGAAGAAGGGGTGCTGGTCGAACCCTGACCCCCCTGTTGGCCCACAAACTGGCGGTGGCCTATCCAGAGCTAGATGGGTACTTGAGGGCATCACAGCAGCCACAAGGGGGTGAGTACAGTTTCCCAATATACTACTTGCCCATGGTGGGGTGTTCTTCTTTGGGTGGGGGATGTGGGCCTGTGGGTGCCCCTAGGCCAGGCCAGACATTGCAGGGTAGGTCCCATGTTGGGCAGAGGCTGATGAACACCACCTCCTACCAAGCTAGTAGGAATCCACTACGGGGCAGGGGTCTGTGGGTATCAGGTATGCTGCAATTGGCGTTAGGTATTCCTGTCCATGGCCTGGTAACTAGCATTGTGATTTGTAGTGCTTTGCCTTGTGCGTAGGGCTGTTCCCTGTGTGTGTGTGTGTCGTGTACGCCAACGGTGGGGTTGTTGCTGCCATTGATCAAGTGTATCCTTTGTCTATCCCCCCTCTTTTTGTTTTGTCATCCTGTCCTTATATGCATTAGCATCATCTGGCGGAGGAGCAGAGGCTCTGGTGATGGAGGGAGCTGCATCCCACAGGGCCCAGGAGGCTGAATCCACCGACGTTGAGGGCACTAGTGGGACAAAGGGCAAAGAGAGCACCAACGCGGAGACTGGAGGGGACAGTTCTGACAGTGATACCTCCTCTGATGGAAGCTCCCTGGTCGTGGCGGACACCTCTGTGCCCACCCCAACTATAGGTACAGCACCACCCCCTGTACCAGCACCGCCCTCCCAGAAGCCCCTCAGCGTGTTTCCTGTTCCCGCTCACCCAGGAGGGTGGGCATCTCCTTCGCCCCAGGCACCTCAGGCCCTGCCCTAGTTAGTCCTGCTGCCCTGAGTGAGGAGGCTATTGACCACCTGCGATCCATCTCTGTTGGGCAGTCAACCATAGTGAATGCCACCCGGTGCCTGGCAGCCCATTTGCAACAAACAAATGTATTCCTGGAGGGCATTCACTCTGGCATGGCGGCCCAACAGAGATCAATCCAGGCTCTGGCCTCCTCCCTGATGGCAGCCATTGTCCCTGTTTCTAGCCTCCCCCCTCTAAATTCCTCTACCCTGTCACATTCCCCTTAACCCCAACCTATCCCAAGCACACATTCAGACCACCATGCACCCAAGACAACACACAGGAGTGGCTCAGGCAAACACAAGCACCACACATCATCCCTCAGGCACTCACACAAACACCATCCAGATGCAGACATACCAATGTCCACTGCCTCCAATGTGTCCCCCTCCTCCTCCTCGTCCACCACCCTCCCAGTAGCATTTCCACTCACACCTGCATGTACTACATCCTCATCTACTACCTCCATCACCATCACGCTTATCACTACACACCCCTCACTGGCAGTCACCACCCCCACATCCATGCACATGTCCCCTGTGTCCTCTCCCACTGTGTCTGTGCCCCCTCCTCCTAAAGTACACAAACACATGCACTCAGACACCCAACAGCCATCCACCTCACAACAGCATCCAGCCCATGCACCTGCACCCAGACACAGCAGACAGACACCTCCTACAACCACTTCCTCTTCCTCCACTCCCAAACCTTCTCCCTCCCCAGTGTCCCCAAGAAGCTTTTCCTCTCCACTGTTGAACTCTTCCCTACCCCTCCACCCCCGTCCTTCACGTCAGGCCAGGGTGGTCAGAACCCAGGTGAGCACTCATCCACCCAGTCCACAGCCACAGTAGTGTCGGCAGCTATTCCAGGTGGAAGGGGCTCCAGCGAACCAGCCATCAGCACTAAAAGTGTGACTGCACCAGCTGCCAAGGGCAAGGGCAAGGAGACACCACCAGCTGCCAAGGGGAAGAGCAAGGAGGCACCACCAGCTGCGAAAGGGAAGAGCAAGGGGCCTGTTCCTGCAGGCAGGATGGACAGGAGGCCTGGTGGTGGGGCTGATTCTGAGCCCGCACCACCAACCATGGCGGTTCAGCCGTTCGAGTCTGCAGTGGAAGTGCTGGAGCCTCCCCCCACCACTGCCTGCACCACCACAAGCACTGCCACCAGCACCACCAGCAGCAGCAGCAACCCCAGTGGGCCGCCGTCCGAGGCTGCAGGGAAAGGGCTGGAGCCTCCACCCACCACTGGCATCCCGGACACCAGCACCACCACCAGCACTGCCACCAGCAGCAGCAGCCCTAGTGGGCAGCCATCCGAGGCTGCAGGGGAGGGGTTTGAGCCTGCCCCCACCACTGCCTGCACCGCTACCAGCAGCAGCAGCCCCTGTGGCCAGCAGCCATCCGAGGCTGCAGGGGAAGGGCTCAAGCCTCCAGCCACCACTGGCATCCCCGACACCAGCAATGCCACTGCCACTACTGAGCAGTCGTCACCGCCGCCGGGCAGTGTGTAGTCCTGCCTCCATGGGCTGTAGTGCATCCTGGATCCTGCAAATCCTGTAGGTGTGACACCCAGGTGAGAGACTGTGCCCTTGCACTCCCCAAGTGCTGCATTACAGGGCACAAGGACCTCTCCAGAACCAGTGGAAGAAGAAGCAACCCACTCACTCCCACTATGGAGACTGTGGCCTTGCACTCCCCAGGACCAAGCAGTGGGCAAACCACCCACTTGAGAGACTGTGGCCTTGCACTCTCCAGGACCAAGCAGTGGGCAAACCACCCACTTGGGAGACTGTGACCTTGCACTCCCCAGGACCAAGCAGTGGAGAAGCCATCCACTAGAGAAACTGTGACCTTGCACTCCCCAGGACCAAGCAGTGGGCAAACCACCCACTTGAGAGACTGTGGCCTGCACTCCCCAGTATCAAGCACAGGGCATGTAGCCCCCTCCAGGACCAGTGGTGTTGTACCACCTTCTGGCTGAGGTGCCCCCCCATTCCCCGTCCCCCTGAGGTGCCTGTGTATGTTCCACATGTTCTCTCCATGTTGTTGCAGGAGTAAGGTGGGGCCTTTGCCTATATGATGTGGCCCTGTGGCCCAAGGACATTGAGGACTGAGCAGTGTCCCTCTATTTGTATATATGTAAATACTGTTTTGATTTTGAAGCACGTATTTCTACTTATTTATCTTATTACACTCACTTTAATCAATTCCTTTTGTCCTTGCATTTTTCCTGCTGGGTACGGGGTAGACATGTGATGTTATTTAATCTGTTTGTGTGTATGGTGTTGGGGGTGCTGAGTGTTGCGTGTGTGTGCCACTTTCTTTTTCCTCCCCCCTCCCTTGTGTGCTAGACGGCAGTACTCACCATGGTCGTCTTCGCCGGCGTTGATGTTCGTAATGGATGAATAGGTATAGCAGCCTGGGGAAGATGTGCAACTTGATCTCTACAGCGTTGTGGTTCTTCCTTGAGTCTCCAGAGGTGAGTCCTTTGCCTTCTGTGTACTGTTTCTGCTGTGCTTTTGATGTCGCTGGTACCGCCCCGGAAAAGTTGTTGGAGAGGTGTGTCATATTTCTGTAGGCGGAACATTGTCTTCCGCCTGACTTGTGGCGGTTACCGCAGTGGTGCTTGGTGCCGTGGCGGTCGGTGTGTTAAAGTGGCTGTCTGCGTGGGTGGTTTACGCCCTGGTCATAATTCCATTTTTTTTTACTGCCGGCCTGTTGGCGGTATTGCAGCTGCTTTATCACCAACCGCCAGGGTTGTAATCAGGGTCTATGTCTGTATGTAAGCATGTTCATGATATTTGTGAGTCATGAACCCAGCTCAAAAGCAGGCAGGATGCTGCACACAATCAAAGGCAAGTATTCAGCCACCAAGTGATAGCAGCGGTAACAGGGTTTTGGATTATTACTCCATTGTGATTTATGGCCCGATTAGTAGTTGGGCGGTTGAACCACCACAACTCCTGCATAGTAGACAGTACACATTCTGAGGGTGCTGACCAGGAGACACCTGCGCTGTCTATGACATGGTTGTGGCCAGCGCAGGGGCCCACCTGTGGCACCCAACACTGCCTTTTCACCAGCCTTTTTACGGCAGGGACACTGCCATGAAAAGGCTGGCAGAAAGGGAAGTCATGCTCAACACAGCGGTGCTGAACTCAGCACCGCCGTGCCTGACTATGACCTGGACTGCCCCCAACCTGTCCGGATCCTTGATCCCGGTGGAGGCGGCAGTGTCCTAGTGGCTTGACTACTAGGATCATAATTTGGCAGTCAGGCCACCAGGAGTACGGTGGGCCGACTGCCACCGTGAGTTTGGTAGTCTCAAGACAGCCAAACTCATAGTTAGGCCCTTAGTGTTCTTTTACAGGGCGTATTCACCAAAAGTGCTAACAGTGAGCAATGCTTTCTTGCAAAAAGATAATATTTTTGGGATTTTACAACAATATTCCTTTTTTCATGTTAGAATCAAATTGAGCATTTCCTGCCTTAAGGAAACTGCAGTGACATTGTCAGGTTGGTTAATAAAAAATGACAATCGGAATATTCAGTAAGCGCATGAAGTGATAGCTAACCAGCTTCATTAGAATTCTAACAACTGCAGATTGTACACTGTTGTAGTGCATCCAATTAAGGAGGTATATTAAATTGGAGTCATTAGTGATGCACTTCCTATTACTAATTCAACTTTTATGGAGGCTATCAAAAAGATTTATGTAAAACAGGTTGCATATTTAACCTATGAATACATCAAAATTAACTTAAAGTCCAGCATTTTTACGACTTTCCTAGCCAGTTCGAAACAGATAATTTTGTTGGAGGACATGTTTCTCACAGAACAGTCCATTCTATGTGTTTAATCAGATTTTAGAGCACTTTGGCACTAATTCAGAGACAGGTTTCTAAATTAAAACATTGCCAATGCAGATACAAAGATGAAAAATAAATAGCTAAAATAAAGCTGACTTTAGGTTTCTGTTCTAAGACTTCATTCATAATGGGTCAGATGCTATGGCATTTTGTGGTCTCCAAGGACCTGATTCTCAAAATCAGGCTGTCTACGACTGCAAAAGGCCTTTTGGTACATAATATACCCAAATTATGATTTGATAACATGTTACCGAAACACAATTTGTGTTTACGAGTAATACCAAATCTGTATTTGGATGAGGGAGTGTTTAGGGTGTACCTTTCAAATACCGATTCACATTCAGATGTATTAATGTTTTTCTCCTGAAATCCATTTGCAAAAAAATAATAGATCACAACTACTCTAGGGTAGTAGTAACCAATTCACAAAAGGGAAGGAATTCCAAAGGGACCCCTTCTTCTTTGTGAGTGTCATCAAAACACTTTTTAAGAGAAGGCAGTGGTCACCTTCACCACTGCCTACTTTTAAAAAATCTTAAGCAAAATGGGCTGCTTTAAAAATTGTTTGGTTCATTTAAAAGCAAATACAGACATGGTGGTGTGATGGCTACTAATCATAGTGGGCACTATTTTGACCTCATTAATATTCATTAGTTGTTCCTCATGAATGATCTGGTATTTTGGGAACTGACCTATTAGTCCATAGGTAGGTTAGAAAAAGGAAACACTGATCGTAAAAGTACTGCTTACATTTTGCAAACAGTATTTTGTAACTAGACAAGGGATACAATGCCGACATGGATGACATCAACCGATAGTACTCACACCTACCTGTATTATTAACATGTTAAAACATTGATACTGCTACCAAACACATTAGGGGTGGTAGCAAGGCCAGCAGCTACACCTATCATTCCAGACACACACACTCACATACTGCAGCACAAACACACACACATTCACAACATACACACTTCAGCCAGCACACCCACACATTGAATGGCAATACCACACATATAAGCACGGCTATACAACACAGGCTCAGGGACACTGAAGGCCACACAACATACACACACACAGCAACAACAGCACAACTAATGAACATAAACAAATTCATTTCACAAACTCACACCCAACACTGGCCATGGACAGGCCACACATACACCACACATATTTATCCATCTGGCTATGGCACACACACAACACCACCATCAAACAACACTGCTATTGGCACACACATCATACACACATACTCATTGCCCAATGGACCAACAGTGCCATGCCCAATGCACACAGAGACAAATAGACAAAAGACACACAGCCCACCACCACAACAACACCTGCACAGATGCAATGGGAGAAGCAGGATAATGCTTGGAAGGAGGCTGCATTGGGACACTTATCATGTTGAACAAGGCACCAAACAAAATGCGCACAGCAGTTGCAAACAATTGAATAACAGGATCAAACAATAGCAATTGTCCTGCACAGGCACACAGTGGGAGAAGGGCAAAGCAACAAAGCACATACAACTCACACTCCATGGGACATACCGCTACACCAACCAGCTGCAAGAGACACACACATAATTGTACACATGTACACTCAATGCAAAGGTCTCTACAACAACTCAACACAATCCAGGGCTGCACTGACAAAACTCAAGAAGACTCACACCACATGTAGACAATAGCTATATCAGGGAACAAGTAATTCACCATACATGCCCAATTCAAACAACACAAAAAGATACACATACCACTATAAACACAACACAGTACCATGACACCAACTTTGCACAACAACCATCATACAATACACATCATTCCCTTGGGGTATAACAGCACTGCACACAAATTCACATACTTCAAAAACACCACATGGAGCAGCAAGCAGGGCAAACACACGCAACTACAGACACACAACCACTGTCACCCAGGGACAACAGAAAACTAGGGAAAGAAATGCAGGACAAAGGTGTGTCCAAAAAGCCAACAACTGGTTGGGTTTATTTAAGAAACTGTTTTGCAGTCCAAGGCCATGGGCCAGTCCAAAAATGTCTGCCCAAAAGGCACAATGTTGGGCCCCTACTTGACTCTGACTGCCATGTAACCCCCACAGGTAGGGACATCAAGGAGTCAGGCAGACACCTCAGGGATTATCGAGGGGGTTAGGGTTTGCGAGGGGGGAATCCTGCTTGGGAAGGGTTGGCTTCTTGGTGGGGGGGATGGGTGATTGCAGGGGGGACATGGGAGGCATTGGAGGTGGAAGGAATGGCATATAGGTAAACTGACTTTTTGGGGGTGGTAAGGGGGAAGGAAGAACAGGGGTAAGGTCCGGGTCGTGCCGGAAACATTTCTTTGACACACAGGGATGGTCATTAGAAGGGGTCGGGAGGCTGAGGGACTACTTGTATGATATGTAGGTGTGGATGTTTTGGGTATGTGTTTGTGGGAGGATGTTTATGTGTTTAGGGCTGAGGAGTGGTGAAGGTGCTGGGGGATACCATAGTGTGTGGGTGGTGCCTGTTGGAGTGGTGACTTCCGGTATGATGGATGTGCTGCATGTAGGTGTGTCTGTGGTTTTGGTGTCTGCGGGTGTTGTGACTGAGGTGGATGTCTGAGGGTGGTGGCTGGATCAGTGACTGGTGATGCGGTGCCTGTAGGTGTGCCAAATGTTGTGTGTGTGATGTTGGGGGTGGGGAGTCAGGGAAAATAGTGACTGTTACTGTGTCTGCAGGTAGATGTTGTTTGTGTGCATACCGGTGATGTGTCTTGTGGTGCTTATGTTTGTGTAGGTTAGCCTTGTCTGATGAGGTGGATGCATACGAGTCTGCCTGTGTGCTTTTGGTGGGTCAGGGAAGGGGGGATTTGTACTGGGAAGAAGAAGGTGGAGGGGGACCAAAAGCAAGGAGTACCTGGCTGCCGTCGGTGTGGAAGCCAGAGCCTGAAAGGATCTCTGTAGGCCAGAGATTGCACTGTAAATTCCCTCCAGGAATGCATTGCTTTGCTGGATATGGCCTGTCAGTCCCTGGATGGCATTCACTATGGCTGTCTGACCCACAGAGATCAACCTCAGGAGGTCAATAACCTCCTCACTGAGGGCAGCAGGGCTAACAGGGGCTGGGGCAGAAGTACCTGCAGCAAAGGAGACGCCCACTCTCTTGGGTGAGTGCACACGGTCAACTGGGTGGGGAGCAACAGGGAGGGTAGTGATAGAATGGGGGGTGGACAAAGATGGTGCTGGGGTGGTCCACAATGGGTCGACCACCAATAGGGAATGGCAACTGGAGGAGGAATCCAATGAGGTAGAGCCAGATCTGATCTCCCTGTGGCACTTCCCTCGCCCTCAGGGCCAGTGGGTCCCTCTCTGTTGGTGGTCCCGTGTTCTGAGGTTCTGTGGCCAGATGCTTTCCCACTTGGCTCAGCCCTGACTCCTCCATTTGATGGTGCTGATGCTGCCAAAAGAAGGTGAAGTAAGGTCATAACATGTTCATGATGACACATCAATCACAACTCTGAGAGACAAAACATGCCATCATGTTATGTGGCCCACCGCATAATGTAATAACAAAGTGCCAGCAACATGTGCCAATACAGAACCATGCATGCCATCTGGAATCACAAAGGTAACAAATAAACTAATCTTGGTCTCAGTTAACTACATTGGCATGGATAAAGTGTAGCTACCACATTAACCATAACCCAACTAAGTGACCACTCCACATCAAACTAGTGCCACATGCAGCCTACCACATGGAACCAGTAGCCACCAGGGATTTTCTGTTTTTCTTTCTTTTTTTTGTTTATTTTAGTACAGGCAAGGGTCATCCCCCCAAAGGGGACACAGAGCTGTTGTCCATTTCTGCCCCCCCCTTTTTTTTTAGGCCCATCTGCCCCCAAGGTGTCTCCCCAAGGGGAGCAGAAGCCACTTAGGCACAAGGGATTGCGTGTGTTTTTTGCGTGAGGGTGGCCCCTTGGCCAATGGCCACTCCCCATGGGGGCACATCACTAATCGCCATTTCTGCCCCCCTTGGCGGCAAATCAGCCTATTTTTTAGGCCCATCTGTCCCCAAAGGTGGCAGAATCCAGGACGACACATGGATTTTTTTAGTTTTTTTTTTTTCTGTGAGGGGGCACCCCTTGGGCAAAGGTTGCCCCCCAAAGGGAGAACTTGGGGACATAGGTTTTTATGAAGAGGGCAGAAACCACTAGACACCAGGGGAAATGTTTTTATTGTTTGGTGGCGGGGTGTTTGTCAACTGGCAAAGTATTTACATTTGTGTTTATAATGGTTTATTTCTCCTTTTTGTTCTAGTTCAAAACTTTTGCTTCCTTTGCTGTGACTTCTTGCAGTTTTGGCAGTGGTTGACCTGCAGTTTGCATAGCTGCATGTTTTAGGTAAGAAAAAAACAATTTACTCCGAACGAGTATTGTTGCCATACATGAGTTTTTGTAATTGGTGTACTGAATGCAGGATTGTGTGTTAAACTGGCCTTAGGTTTGTGCACAATGATATTTGTGCTGTCTTATGTCTAATATTATTTTCTATTTTTATTTTTAGTGGGATGTCATTGGTGATTGCTGTGTCTGTGCAGAGTAGTTGCTGGTGAGTCTAGCTTTTTCAGGCAAGTGAGTGGTATAGTTTTTGAGTACATAACTCTTTGTGATAAAGCCACACTTTGTTTATTACTTATCTTACACAGTGCTGGTTGTTGGTGGTGCATTTGTCCAGTTACTTTTCATAGAAAAGATCATGGCTAGCCGCAGGATGACCACTCAGCAGTTTGTTGGTATGCTTATTGAGTCATCTTCTGATCATGATTATGAGAATGACTCTGAATCTAAAGCAGAGGAGGAAGTGAGAGATTCTGGCAGTGAATTGTCTGTCAGAGAGGAATCTTTTGATGATGAAGTCACTCTCAGTGCAGATGAAGTGCCTGTTTTAGAGGTTAACACTTATGTGCCAATAGTGCAGCAGCCTGGGGCTGAAAGGTTTCGCATTGGAATACCTGAACTCTGGGTTGCAGAAGGAGTTGCCTGCCTTTACTGGTCTCCCGGGGTGTAGAGTGAATACCAAAAACTTTTTCCCTGTCAATTACTTTCAGTTGCTTATGTATGATGTATTTTTTTAAGAGATGGTTGAGCAGACTAATTTATATGCGCAGCTGTATTTGAGGGACAACGCTGCAAGACTTAGGCCTCAGTCTAGAGCTACCCAGTGGATTCCCACAAATCACAAAGAGTTGAAAAAGTTCTTGAGTTTGACTTTTTTGATGGGTTTGATAAGGAAGCCGTCACTGGCTTCTTATTGGTCTGCTAGTCCTTTGATGGCAAGGGCTATTTTTCCTGCAACTATGACTCACAATGAACATTTACGTCTTCCTCGGATGCTGCATCTTGTTGACAATGCTTTAGCCTTGCCACAAGATCAGTCTTTCCCTGATTATGACTGTCTTTTTAAGATGAGGCCCGTCCTTGATCATTTTGTAGATCAGTTTTCAGAGGTCTATGTTCTAGGAAAAGAAATATCTGTAGATGAGTCTTGGTCCTGTTCAAGGGGTGGTTGGTTTTTAAGCAGCACATTCCTAGCAAGAGGGCACAGTATGTAATTAAGATGTAAATGCTGTCTGAAAGTAGTACAGGATATGTATAGAATTTTCGGGTCTACACTTTTGGAGATTCCAGTATTGACCCCCCTGGTTGTCTGCCCAGTTTTGGAGTTAGTGAGAAAATTATGTAATAACTTGGTAGATGACTGTTTAACAAAGGTCACCATTTGTACGTAGATAACTTCTACTCTGGAGTGCAGTTGTTCAAGGAATTGTTCAGAGGGGACACTGTTGCTTGTGGCACAAAATGTTCTAACCAGAAAGGCTGCCCAATGGAGCTTGTCTGTAAAACACTTGTGAAAGGACAGTGCAGTGCAGTGCCTGCTACCACTGAAATTTACAGACAGGAGGGATGTCTACATACTAACTATCTTCCATGATGAGAGTACTTCCCCTATGACTGTTTGTGTCAGGTTGCTGAAATGAAATACTGTTTGCACTTTTGATTATAATAAGTACATTGGGAGGTGTCAATAGAGTTGATCAGAGGTTGGAACCTTAA
The DNA here is from genome assembly GCF_031143425.1 of Pleurodeles waltl. Lineage (NCBI taxonomy): Eukaryota > Metazoa > Chordata > Amphibia > Caudata > Salamandridae > Pleurodeles > Pleurodeles waltl. Next base: position 1,372,634,285 of record NC_090447.1, on the reverse strand, counting down.
ACTGCTGTTCATAAGTCTTAGGTTTGGTAAAAGAAGTTAGTGATTCATCTTTTCCATTTGGCAACTTTTATTGCTTATGTTGTGTTGAAGAATAGTTCTCCAGAGTCAAGGATGACATTTGTGAAATTTCAGGAGTCTGTCATAGCAAGCCTTGTTGTGGTGGAACAAGCAAGAGTTCGTAGGGAAGCAGTGGTGGAGGATGTCGCTAGATTGAAAGATCGCCACTTTGCTGAGCACATTCCTCCCATGTCCAAAAAATACTTTTCCGCTAAGAAGTGTAGAGTCTGTGCTCGAAGAGGTATCCGGAGGGAGACTCGTATGTACTGCTCTGATTGACCTTCAAAGCCTGGGCTGTGTGTGGGTGGCTGTTTCAGGAGTTACCACACCAAAAACAATTATTGGGAACTAGCGTGAGCATAAACTGCCTGTTTTATATTTTCATATGTTTACTTTAACAGTTTGCATTACTGTCATGTATTTAGTTTTAGCTTTTGTCTTTGTAGTTTTCTACTTCTTTATAATTGGTTAGTGGTTTCTTTGTTGTTTATAAAACAAACGAAAAGTGTTGGCGGTGTGTACGGAGTGGCGCTTGGCTAGCAGTATGCGTGGAGTGGCACTTGGCTGGCGGTGTAAATAGTGACTTGCTGTTGGCCATTGCAACGCACTGCAAGCCAAACGTCAGTCCACACACTCCCATCAGCTGGTGTGATTGCTGTGTCAGGCATGTGGGTGTATGAAAGTGATGGGCCCTTGAATGGCTCTGTCTCTTGATGAAAGTTTTGTAATGTGCTGGGCCCGCAGCTGGCAGCAGGAATGGTCTGGTCTTGTGCATGTCATATCTGAGAGGTGTGTGAATGGACTGTAAAGTGGTTGGTGCCTTGTCGCGGCTTTACAGCTCTTGAGCTATTAGTCATTGGTTCAATTTTTTGGTCTTTCAGTTATTAACAGTGGATTTCATTTTTGCGAAATCACGTGTTAATAAAATTTGATGTACAGAACCATCACTCACCCTAGTTCCCAACCCAACCAGTATGTGTTGTAAAAATGAAAAAACCTCCTCCACTGTAATCAGGCATTGAAGCACACGTGTGAAATGATAGCTGTCTTGGATGGGACCCTGATGATAAAGCATGTCACCTATTTGGTTCGTGGGTGAGGGGTCTTTTTAAAATAAACTAGGTGTGTTTCTTTTCACAATTTTAGTGTTTGGAACATCACAGAAGGACGTGGACACATCAAAATTATCTTTTACGAAACCCAGACATTTTTTAAATTTAGACACCCAGAGGAGTCCAGGAAGGTGTGGCTTGTGTGGATCTCCCAACATTTTCTTACCCATACTCCCTGCAAACCTCAGAATTTGCATAAGAAAGCATATTTTCCTCACTTGTCTTTGTAGGATCACTGCATTGGCACACATTTCCTACCATCCAGCATTCCCCTCAGTCTCCCAAGTAAAATGATACTGCACCTGTGTGACTCCCCAAAGCAGAGTCAGCCTAAAAATGTTTAAAAAATGTTTTTGCTGTTCACCTCGCTCTGCTATCCCCTCAATCTCAATACATTTTTGTCTTTTTCCTGTTGAAGGCACCTGGGCCACCCAAACAAATTAGGTATCATTTTTATCCGCAGACCAAGGGCAACATTGGATGGTAGGAAATTTGTACAGGCACAGTGATCCTACAAAGGTAAGTATGGAAATGTGATTTTTTTTTAGCTATGTTGGAGGTTTGCAGAGGAGTCTGTGTAAGCAAACGTTGGGGGATCCACGCAAGCAGCAGCTCCTTGGACTCCTTCGAGTGTCTAGTTTAAAAAAATGTCTAGGTTTGGTATGTTTCCCTAGATGACCGCCATACCTGGTACCAAATCACAGGTGTCCCTCCATCTGCAAAAACAGGCAGTTTTGTAATGGATCATTTTGATGTGCCCACGTTGTGTTTTGGGGCATTTCCTAATGCGGGCACAGGGTTTACTCACACAAGTGAGGTACCATTTTTATCGGAAGACTTGGAGGAATGCTGGGTGGAAGGAAATTTGTGGCTCCTCTCAGATTCTGGAACTTCCTATCACCAAAATGCAAGGAAAAGTGCTTTTTTTTGCCAAATTTTAAGGTTTGCAAAGAATTTTGGGTAATAGAACCTGGTGAAAACCCCATAAGTCACACCATCCTGGATTCTCCTATGTGTATAGATTTCAAAAATATGCAGGTTTGCCAGGTTTCCCTTGTTACCGGCTGAGTTAGAGGCCAAAATCCACAGCTGGGCACTTTGCAAAAATGGGTCAGTTTTCTTTGGGAAAATGTGATGTGTCCTCGTTGTGTTTTCGTGAATTTCCAGTGGCGGGCACTAGGCCTACCCACACAAGTGAGTTACCATTTATCGGGAGACTTGGAGGAATGATGGGTCTAAGGACATTTTTGTCTCCTTTCAGATTCCTGAACTTTCTATCACAGAAATGTGAGGAAAAAGTGTTTTTTTTTTGCCAAATTTTGAGGTTTGCAAAGGATTCTGGGTAACAGAACCTGGTGAGAGCCCCACAAGTCACACCTTTCTGAATTCCCCTAGGTGTCTAAGTTAAAAAAATATATAGGTTTGTTAGGCGTCCCTAGGTGTTAGCTGAGCTAGAGGCCAAAATCCACAGCTAGGCACTTTGGAAAAAACAGGTACGTTTTCTTCGGGAAAATGTGATGTGTCCATGTTATGTTTTGGGGTGTTTCATGTTGCCGGCATTAGGCCTACCCACGCAAGTGAGGTTCCATTTTGTGTCGAGAGACTTGGGGGAACACAGAATAGAAGAACAAGCGTTATTGCCCCTTGTCTATCTCTACATTTATTCCTTCCAAATGTAAGAAAGTATGTATAAAAGACAACTATTCAAGAAATGGCCTATAATTCACATGCCAGTATGGGGACCCTGGAATTCAGAGATGTGCAAATAACCACTGCTTTTCAACACCTTCTCTTGTGCCCATTTTGGAAATACAAAGTTTTCCTTGATACCAATTGTTCACTCTTTATATTTCACCAAATGAATTGCTGTGTACCCGGGATAGAGTGAAAACCCATTGCAAGGTGCAGCTCCTTTATTAGTTGTGGGTACCTAGGGTTCTTGATGAACCTACAAGCCCTATATATCCCCACAACCAGAGGAGTCCAGCATACATAACGGTATATGGCTTTTGAAAATATGACATTGCAGGAAAAATTTACAGAGTAAACCAGGGAGAGAAATGGATATTGTTTTCACCTCAAGTTCAATATTTTTTTTATTTCAGCTGTTGTTTTCTGTAGGGAAACCTTGTAAGATCTACACAAATGACCCCTTGCTTAGTTCGGAATTTTGTCTACTTTTCAGAAATGTTTAGCTGTTTGGGATCCAGCATTGTTTCCCCAGCCATTTCTGTCACTAACTCGAAGGAGGCTAAAAGCACAAAAAATAATAAAAATGGGGTATGTCCTAGTAAGATGCCAAAATTGTGTTGAAAAATGTAGTTTACTGATTCAAGTCTGCCTGTTCCGTTATTGAAAGCTGGGAAGATGGTGATTGTAGCACAACAAACCTTTTGTTGATGCCATTTTCAGGGGAAAAACCCCATGCTTTCTTCTGCAGCACCTTTTTCCCATTTTTTGCATAGAAAATGAAATTTTAGCTGTATTTTGACTAATTTCTTGGCCTCCTCCAGGGGAACCCACAATCTCTGGGTACCTCTACAATCCCTAGGTGGTTGGAAAAAAAGGATGCAAATTTGGTAGCTTATGTAGGCAAAAAGTTATGAGGGCCGGAGCGCGAAGTGCCCCAACTAGCCAAAAAGGTTTTGGCACAGGTTGGGAAAAGGCCTGACAGAGGAGGGGTTAAAACAGGATATCTGAACACTAAACACAGTCATATCTGCTCTGTGCTGCACATTTAGACTGAGGGTTCACCAAAGTTTAGTCCTAGGTCCCAGTAAGGATGAGCACACCACTTGAAAAGACATGTTACATCTATACCAATTTTATCCTAGAAGATAAGTGACACAAGACACATACTACATTGTCAGGGGAAGCAGTTTGTCCCTCACTCAATCATCTGTTAAAGGTTAAATCATGATTTTTCTATGTACGCACTCCCTTGTGGCTGCTGTGCTAACGTCAAATGCCCATCCAAGGCTGGATAGACCATCGCCAAAATGGGGGCCATTAGGGGGATCATGGCCTGATGGGTACCCCTTCCTCACTGGGAGGACATTCCCAGCTGGGCCTCTGCAGACTTCTGGGTCCAGCGTCTCAGATCCTTCCACCTCTTCGGACAGTGGGCACTCCACCGGCTCTGGACCCCCAGGGACAGCACCTTCTTGGGAATGGCTCTCCAAATCGCCTTTTTCTGATGAGCATTGACTTGCATGGATGCAAATTACAAGATATAATATTATGCACACAAGTCCCATACATACATGTCAGTGCACCTAGTTAATGACATCCTATACTAACCATCCTGTGCACCTGTGGCACACAGCATGCATTGGACTCAGGGACATAACTGCAAATACTCCACATTAGAGTGCACAATACACTCCCCAGTTCACGTCCTGTACTGACCAGGTAGCAAAGCAATGACTTTGATGGGACATGATCTAATCACATGCCTTTGACCAAGAACACAATGAAACACATCTCACAAAGTGGCAGTTGACAGGCAAAACACACTGGAAGCAATGTACAAAATCATCCACTACCTCTAAATGTCATCAGCTGCATACAGTCCTGACATGTCACAGCAGCCCTACATACAGACCCATTGTGCTTGGACCACATTGATGGGAGTGACATCTTGAGCACCAAAGAGGCAAGTCCGCCCATCTTTGGACATGTGCAGATACAGATGAAGGCACCTGCCAGTTCTGGTGGTGGTGGCCTGTGTGTCACATCAACATTAAGGTACACATCCACACATGTGTTCACAAAACCTATAGTACTGAGAGAGAAACCTGACCCTGCACTGTACACGCTCTGCTTCATAACCATAACTGCAAGATCATGGCACATAAGTCAACAGCCTACATATTGCAATGCCAAAAATATTATTCACCTGCAATGGACACATCAGAGCTGGATGAAAGAGACAACAGGGCTGTGGGATCAAGGGATCTGTCAAGGCCATATGACACACATTGTCAGAGATGATATAAGCACATCAGTCACAGATTGTGACCCTGCCCCAATGCAATTCACATAATAATCAGTGGACATAGCCTCAAGAAGCTGCATATTGACAGTGAGGCATGATTTGGCACAATCTTATGCTATCCAGGAATACAGGGAGTGGGCACAGTGTCACATTTGTATTGGAAAAGGGAATCAATACCAGCCCAGATATCCAGTTATGAAGTGAGTGATAATACACAGGCCCCCTTCTCTGCAGACTGAGCAGACATACCTACACAATACACCATGTCCAAAAACATCACATGCATCACAGTACATCAAGTAGACTACAGCCAATATACATTGGCTGCCTAATTGCAGAGCTAAGGGGCATAGTGAGTCATTAAATGGCTTCAGAACAACAGTCTAACCAGGCCATGTGTGGCTAGCGATCACTGTGCAAACAAAGGAAGAGCTCAAATGTTGGCCAACCAACACACACAATAAGCATTCAACCCTCCTGTTGTCATGCAACCACATGTGATTATACATTACAGACATCTTGTGGCAAGATTACGCTGGGGATGGCTGTCATAATACCTCACATAGCCATGCATCAAACGCAATGCACACTCAACACATTGTCTCAGGACTACAAACGTGTCACTTGAGATATATACATTCATATTGACTCAACTATGAATGCACACTGACAGCATCTAGAGGGCTTTGCAGACACATTCATACAAACTGGTCTTAAGCCCAGGATGACTAAAGATAATATAAGTAGAGGTACAGAGAAAAGTGTGCACATGGTGTCCATACAGGGATAGGTACTACTCCACCAGCTTCTCCAACTGTTTGGGTGAGAAGTCAGGGGCCCTATCACCTGTAGGACGTGGCATGTTTGCTCCCAGAGGCTGTAATACAGGATTTGGGACATTGAATCACAGGCAGTTTATAGAGTAATTTGGACATGAGGTTGCTGCCCAGATAGAGGTTTTGTACATATATGTAGGTAAGCAAGGCATCAATGGTTCAAAATTGGGCAAGTTTTATTCCTGCTGTGTGTTGTGTATCATGTTTTCAGTGACTCACATGACATGACACTTTTCATATCTGACATGTCTGATGTAATTTGCTAGGGACACATTGAGTGGCTGCTTTTTTTTCTTTTTGGTCCACATAGTTACCCTGGGTGGAGAAGGATCAGACACCCTCCTGTGTTCTGTCCACTAGCAGACTTGCAGACCATGGAGAACAGACATGTCATAAAGATCTACTGACTGGATAGGCAGGCAATCAAGGATCTTTGTTGTCAGTTAGAGCCAGATCTGATGCCAGCCATATGTCATCCAAATAGCATATCACCCTTAGTACAACTCATGTCAGTGTTGCACTTCCTGGCCACAGGGTCCTGCCAAAACACAACAGCCCTATCTGCTGGGATGTCACACCCTATGTTCAGTTTGATTTTGGCAAATATTGAAACATCGTAACAGCGACATTTGTTTTCCTCAATTTGAGGATTTTGCTCATGTGATAGCTGAGTTCTGTAGTTTGGCACACATACCACATGTAGTGGGAGCTATTGATGGTACCCCTGTAGCACTGGTTCCACTGCATGGCAATGAACAGGTCTATCAGAACAGGAAGAACTTCCCTTCCATCAATGTCCAACTAGTGTGTTTGGTGGACCTCTATATTTCTCAAGTCTGTGTCCGGTACCTGGGTTCAGTCCATGATGCCTTCATCATACGAAACAGCGCAATTCCCCAGCTGATGACACTAATGTAGCCAGAGAGGGCCTGGCTGGTTGGTAAGTAACATATGTCATGGTTGTTTGTATGCTCTATATATACACACACCATCAGAAGGGTGAGAGGAAAAAGTTTCCTTGTCCGACCTCTCAAATAACTTAATTTGGGTAGGCAGAATCCCCTGTAAGGAAATGCGACATGTGTGCAACCATCAGTCCAGAGCAACGTCTCACTAGCAGCAGACAGAGCATAGAAACAATATCACAAAAAGGACAAGAAAAAATGGCAGATGCCATCAAAACAACAGAAGAAAATATCAGGCACAACTAAATTGTTAAAAATTGCCCTCACCCACTGATTGTGGCATGCTTCATCAACGGGCTTTGCTTCCACATCCCTGCAATAACTAACGTCAGGAATGGAGAACTAGATCTGTTTTAAAATGGAAGTATTGGTCAGTCCCAGTTTGAATAGTTGATGGATGTTGTAGGAACTTTATACAGAAGATATTGAGATCTCCCGTACAGTTAAGATAGCTGCCACATTTGTGGGTATAATCACCTCATCTGTCTAGCCAATGCACGTTGGTATTCGTGACTGGGTGAACCACATGCCCTAGTGGCCGAAAGACAAATGGCAGACCTCAGTGTTACCCTGATGCCTTCACGGAGCTATGCGTGACCAAATAGGAAGCACTGGTCCTTTGAGAAAGTAAGCCATGGATCCGGTGGCCGGTGCATGGGTGGATAGGGGAAGAGGTATTTCTTGTTTAGGATGGAAGGGTGGTATGGGGGAAACTGGGGTGGGGTGAGATTCTGCATTTGGGTGAGGCGAGCAATTACATGACACTGGAAGAAATACACTCCACTTGTTGAGCATGGTATACATGCTGGGCAAGGGGGAATTTCTACGAGTAGAGATTCTGCTTTGGGAACAAAACAACTATTACATGAGTGGACCATGATGCCCATCGACATGAATAGAACTCCTGAGAGGAGCTAGTCAGGGCATTAACAGTGTACGAATCCTAACAGGGGTACACTAGAAGAATGACATAACATCCTCGTACAAGGGGATGGTGATCTATTGTGGTATTAATTTTTTTAACCAGTGTATGACTACAGGGAGGTACGTCCACCAAGCTCCAGTTTAGGAGATAAAGCAATGAAAACTCAGTAAGTGAACGCGTATATTAGATGTTTCAAGACCTCACTGCTTGTGTTGGACCACTATTGGTGAGGGTGTGCATTATGATGGTATTGACATACAGCATATATGATGAGCCCCGAATTTGACTGGCCACATTTGTGTGTTGATTAAATCAGGCTAAGGGAAGATAGGCACATATGTTACCTATGGGACATAGAAGCTGTGTAGAGTGACGCAATATGCCCAATATTTATTTGTTTGCCTTTCTGTCTTTAATGTAGATGATCCAAAGTGTATGTACTGATAAGGGACGATTATGTCCAAGCTATCCGGTTGATTGAGATCATATGACAATAGGTATGAGGCATGACACAGGGGATCTAACATCCTGATGAAAGCCGACTGACCCTTATGGGGAACGGATGCGGCCGAAACATGTTGACTTAAGAACAGATAACTTGGGGTAAATGGGTGATTGGACCCCAATATCACAACCATGAGTTTATTTTTAATTCTATCCATGGGATCCCTGAATAAAGATTAAGGGATTAAGGACCAGATACCCATGAGATAGTTTTAACAACTTAGTTGTGTCTGATATGCAGGTAGAGCTTCTTCTGTTGTTTTGGGGTATCCACCGTTTTCCTTGGCCTTTTTGTGATAGTGTTTATTTGCTCTGTCTGCTGCTAGTGAGACATTGCTCTGGACTGATAGTTGCAAGCATGTCACATTTCCTTACAGGGGATTCTGAGTACCCAAACCATCCCTGGTTGTTGACACCAGTGAGGGACCCAACTATGCCAGGGATAGTCCACTTCAAGAGGCACATGGAAGAACACACTGTGTTGTGTAGTGGGCTTTTAGGGCTCCTTAAGGCAAGATTTCACAGCATAGACAAATCAGGTGGAGCCCTCCTCTATTCACCCTCAGAAGACTGTTATACTGTCCTCTGTCTGTGTCATGGGGTATGTTAAGTTGGATAGACCTGGTTTTGGTATGTGATAAGAGTCAAGGTGGTGACAGCATCCATAAATCTGTTTGCCTATCCTATGAGACAGGGTCTGACATAGCCTTTTGTCACGTGGCCAGGAGATAGTACTTTGAGATATATAGCCTGAAGCAACAATGTTTAGTTATTCTTGGCAATGACTGTACAGACATATTTGTGATCCATTTGCTGTACAGTGTAAGTAAAAATGTTGGTGTGAGTGACCACTTGTGTTGTTGTGTTGCTAGTAATCGTCAGCATGACTCTGCCTGTGACATATCCCTCCTTACATCACCATCTTAAGAGTACCTCATTTGCATCACATGATTTTCACATTCTACATCCCACAATGATGACAAATCACAATTAGGCATTGATTGTGTGCTAGTTGTGTTTATTCACATGTGCTTTGAGCATAAAGATTGAAATTGATTTAAAAATAAGTCAAACAGTGAAGGAATCAGTCATGGTGTATGTGATCATTAGAGTAGCTGCCACAACATTTGAAGTCTAAAGTCCAGTGTACTACTATCCTGGAAAATAGATAATGTATGAAGAGCAGTCAACACAAAGGAGCTCCATCAGGAAGGAGTCACTTCCTGGCAGTGGTTGAGGGCTTGTTATCTGCACCTCCTGGATGTTTGGGTGGATATTCCCGCTTGCAGGAGGGTCCATCAGCTACAGAGGCAGGGGTGTCTGAGGCAGGTGCTTCCACTGGCAGGCCCTCTCTTCCACTGGCTGCCAGAGAGGTTGAAAGGGCAGTAGTGACTAGGCCAATGTAAGGGGTCTGGTGTTGTTCTTGATCCCTGCTCAGAGTGATGCCATGTCCCTCATCACCCCATTAGGGAGGCCAAGGTTGCACTGTGGGCCTCCTACTGTTGCAATAATTGATGGTGGTAATCCATCTGCAGCTGCTTGATGTCCCTGAGTTAGGGGAGTACCTGGCCCATCACACATTGGGAATGTTGGTAGGGTCCCAAAACTTGGGTGATGGTGGCTTGGCCAGACCCATCCTCATCAGCCCTATGTCCAGGTCCATCATTGTCAGAGGTGTCTAGATGTAACTAAGGTACCTGGACTGGGGGGGCACAAAATTGTTGATTCTGACCTCTGGACCCCAGAGATGTTGATACTACAGGGTTGGAGGAGTTTATGTGGTCAGGGTGACGCTGACAGGTGTCATCTGACCAGGTTCCCCAGATGGGCCAGCGCTGTCCTCAATGTCCACACATCCAGGAGTAGTATCCTCACTGAGGGCATTATCTATGGAGGGAGCAGCAGTCTCTTGATAGGTGTCTGTGTACCCAGTGGAAGATAGGCCTGTTTAAGCGTGAGACAGAATGATACAGGTTGCATTGTGACATGTACCCTCAACAGTTTATAGTGGCATTTGCTTAAGGCCATGTTCACATTGGTTTAGCATTCTTCCCTTATCTGAGAGACACACCTGCTATCAACTAGATAGGTGTTACATTTGGGGAACAGACCAATTCCATTTGAAGGCGCCTCGATATAGGTTGTTGAGTATCGTGGCCCTTGGATGTCAGTTCATTGACTCCTACCTTTGCAGCAGTGCAATCAATACAGTGGCTGTGCATGATGTGGCTTAGGTAATCCCAAGACCTAGTAGACAGTTATACAGGAAGATCTGAATCCTTGTTGTAAATGTTAGTTGTCATCATGTGGTCAGTGCACTGTGAATATGTGTTCTGCCACAAGCATTTAGATGATGCATCTTAGTACTTTTGAGCCATCCTACATTCATTGAGCACATAGGTTGGGCTGTCCTTCCTATCCACATTATTTTCATCTTGGCTTACCTGCTCAAGATGGATCTGGTTGATTAGGCTCATCAAAGAATGTACCATGATCTGTATGTTTGTCCCTCCCAGGTAGGTAACCTGCATTTATGAATTAACAGACAGCAGCACAATGTCATTGTGGATGATTTTCTGGTTATTGTAGTTAGAGGGACTGTTTCTTCTGGGATTTACAGTCATATTACACCAAGTACTATACACAGCATGCATAAGTCATCCTCTCTGGCGAGTAGACCTCCATAGCGAGTTGATGTACACGGATATTAGGACAGATGCACAGTGAACATGTGTTTTGCATTGAGTAGATAGTGCCTTCTGGCCTTGGCAACGCTGTCTTTGCCTGTCTTACTCATACCCTACATAGTTGATATCCCCATAGGTGAGTATATGGCAAAAGCTGAGTAAAAGGGGGATGGTCCTAGTAGCAGAGAACGCAGTATTGACTGAGTGGAGTGACATTACCAGTGCCTTCTGACCGTAGCAGGACTGTTTCTGCCTGTCCACCCACACCCTATACAGTTGTTATCTCCAGAGGTGAGTACAATGCAAAGACTGAGTAGAGGGGGGATGGTCCTAATATCAGAGATTACAGTATTGGCTGAGTGGAGTGACATTACCAGTGTCTTCTGACCTTGACAGTGCTGTCTTTGCCTGTCCTACCCACACACTGTGCAGTTTACATCCTCTCAGGTGGTTACACTCCAATGTGGAGTTGACAAAGGTGGAGGGTTGGATTGGGCTGCACTGTTCTGGTATTAGTGATAGTGGAACAGTGCCTGCTGGGAGTTGTAGTGCTGGCAATCTCTGTACTACACCCACCATACAGAGATGATGTTCCCCCAGGTGAGTGTGATTGGCACATTGGAGGCAAGAATGGGGTTCATGGACAGGTGGAGACTGGATTGTTGAGTGGTGTGACATTGTAGGCGGTGAAAGGTGATCAATGAGCATGAATGCCAATCCATTTTGTAAGGAAACTTTTGTTGATGTGTCTTGCCCGACTCAAATCTTCCCAGGTATTCATGACAAGCCCTGAGGATGCAGAATGGCCAAGATCTTCTCCTCCTATTATGTGAACTGTGGGGTAGGAGGTAGGGGACCAATGCCAGCCTTGTAGGCCATCAGCTGGTACCTGGCAGACACGGAACGGACCGTTCCCCTGAGGCTGGTATACCTCTTCTTAATGTCGTCCCTTGTGCACAGGTAACTGCCTACAAAATTCCTTTGCCACATTTCGATTTTTCTAGTGATAGTGGTCTGCTGGACTTGGGCTCCAAATATAAGTGGCTCTACTCTAATAATTTCATCCACCATGACTTTTAACTCGTCATCTGTGAAACGGGGATGTTTTTGTGGTGACATGGTGGTGGTATAGAAGTGATGAAGAAGATATTTTGTAGGTGCTTTGTGGTGATGGGGGTGATGGGGAGTAAATAGTGTGATAGGGTGCCCATATCTATGTTGGGGGTGTTGTAAGGAAGTGTGATATCTGCTTTGTGAGAGATGGTGGGGTGCTTAATCTGTGGTTTGGCTTCCTCTGATGTTCCTCCGGCTTCTGTGTTTGACTTGGAAGATGCAAAGGCTTGTGGTGTGTGGAGGGGTGCGTTTTATAGTGTGGTTGGTAGGGTTGTCAAGTGTGTGAATGAGTGTCAGCTGTGTTTATTTCAAATGTATCCAATGTGGTGTGGTCTATTACTGAGGAGGCCACTGACCAGCACAGTTCGCACCACCATTGGAAGACCGCCATGGCTAGAACGCCATGGTGATATTCGACTTGTAGTAGGTTTAGTGGTTGGTTGACAGGCTGGCAGTGCCAGTGATGGGACCGCCTCTTTCTTACCCTCAAGAGTCCTGGAGGAGTTGAGATATTGGCTGTCTTTTGGCGATACCGGCTGTGTAACTCATAATACGACACTCTGTATGACTGCCAACATGGCGGTCTTTTGGCGGCCGCACCCGTGACGGTCTGGCAGTCAGACCCCAGCAATCGTGATGAGGCCCAAAATTTAGAAGTTTGCGAATAATCAGCTCTTCTTCTGAAGTGGTGCTGTAGTGGTAACCAAACACTGAACAGTCTGTTCACCTTTGTCTAGCACCTATCAAAGTACTTACTACACCGGTCCATGGCCGTCAGCTCCCTATCCACACTGGGGGGGGCTACTGTGAGTCTGTGGTGTATTATGAACAGTAACAGCCACACCTGTTTTTTGCTGTGAGGATTTTTTTTGTTGGTTCAAAGTAATGAGACAGGTCCAACGGTGAAAGACCTCTTACCATTTTCTGCAGTTGATATTGCTGCACCTATATACACTTTGTAATGACCCACCAGATTTACCAGAGGGAGATAAGAACGAAAAACAGAGGCCCAGATTAAGAAAAAGTGGCGCATCAGCTCTGATGTACCCCTTTTTTTGTGCTCCCCCCACACGGCACCTAACAACACCATGGTAGCGCCGTTTTTAACATACAGCGCACTATGGGGGTAGTTAGAACAATAGCGTCAAAATCTTTAATGTTATTGCAGCACTTTGCTACACCAGCATCAAAAAGTTTGTAGACAAGTGCAGGAGGCCCATTGATTTAAATGGGTGCCTCATTTTAATGCCTGCTCTGAGCAGGCGTTAAAATTGAAAGAAAAAATGACACAGTGGACTCTGTTAAATTTCACTGCACAATGTTTTTGGGCCTATTAGGACTGGAACACCCACCATGCATACATTATGCCTGGCACAGGCATAATGTGGCGCAAGGGGTTACAAAGTGGCGCAATGCATGAATTGTGCCACTTTGTAAGGATGGAATGGGGGAAATACCACCCTAACATCACATTTGCGTGAAAATAATTATACAAATGTGGCACAAGGTGGCGCTAGGGCCTTCCTAAATCTGTCCCCAAATGTTTTTTTTTAACCAACAGGTAATTGCAAACATCAGAAATGTATGCAAAACATTATAGAGATGCCAGGTGAAGATAACTGAGCGTACATTGGTTTGATTTTAAATAAATGACCAATGATTTTGACCTTTTTAAGAAGGATCAATGTTGTGTGATTACATTAATTATTATACTCCTTTGTTTTTTGTGTATAATTACTTTTTAATACAAAATGTATCTGTTGCATTATGAGTATCTATTTAGTTCAGGTCCTCATATTTTTGTTGGTTGTGATATTCCATCACCAATATTGGGGCTATTGTGTCTGCTCCATTAAAATTGCCTTTGAATATATCAATATGGTGGATGTGATATGCCTTTGTGATGTACTATCCCATTCCCTAAACTCAAAATCAGGCCCTTTGCTTCTTTATTGAGAGGATACTTCATCACAAACGCAGTGGATTATTCTGTCCACCCAAATTACAGTATGCATGCTCGATTTAAAATTAAATGGATTGTCATCTTTCCAACTGCAGCAACCGTGTTTGTTTAGCAGTAATAAAGCTTACTCCCATAGAGAGGGCACCCTGGGCTCAGATACTACAAATCCTTAATCAATTACTCTACTCCTTCTCCTTTACGTGAAAAATTATTTCAGATTTTGAGACACTATTGATATATCTCAGCCATCCCGTTTGAATGTTGGTGGCCTCGGTGATCACCCAGCTTGCGCATGGGGCAGTCACCCAAGGCAGAATCACAGTTCACCCAACTTGAGAGAAAGTTTCAAAATAAACTTCGCCTACAGGTACTGCATTACATTTGTGGAATATTTAGTGTACATAACTCCAATTCATGATAGGGGTGGCGGACACTTCTGCTACACCATACATGGTCATGTTCTATAAAATATAAAATAGAGTAATAATGTGTTAACATTTAAAATATTTTATTGAATTAGCCACCTGGCTCTTTGCTGGACCTTAGAGCTGGCAGCAGGCAGTCGACACCCCCTCCATGAGGATATCCAACTCCTTTGAAGTGAAGTCATCTGCATCTGTATGTCCCAGCGGAAGATATTGGGCTGCAACAGCTGAGGAGGTCTTTTGCCTATAGTGATTAGGAGGAAAGTTACCACTTGGGCTAAAAAAATTTGAACGCCACTGTGGCTGGTTTTCCATCAATGGATGCTTACATGTTGAAAGATGGATTCTGTCAGTCATGGACACGTTTAACTAAGAACCCCAACTTTCAGAAAAGGGAGTTTCACCCTTGTTTTACTAGTCCGGTGTTCATGAAAGCTAAATCAGGCATCCACCATGTTTGGTCTGCGTTCAAAAACTATAACTGTCAGCGTAGGTTATACCTGCCAATATAGCAAACTGGCAACATGTCAATGACTGAAATATCTGCTATTTGTTATGTTGCTACCAACTATAAAAAATAGAATGTTCTCATTGAAATTAATATATTTACACCATCTGCTATGTGATTTCTGTCAAGGATGGAGGATAGTTTTTGACAAAATAAAGAAAAATCTTTGTATTTCCATATGTCATAACAATACATAAATAGTTTCTAATAAGCACATTTAAGTTGTAAAAAAATGTTGTCTGCTTTATTTTTTTGTACGTTTGAATTTAAAAAGTGTTGAAGTGGGTATAAAGTTTAATTAATAGACTCATGTCAGAACAGTATGTAGCTGTATCTGTTACATATTAAATGTTTGTGTCTGTGAGTAAAGTAACTAACATAACTCACACTGTTGCAAAGTTATATGAAGCTGCATTAATACATTTATATTATTTCATATTTGTTATTGTTAATTAAATCTAATATGTATGTACTTATGTTGTTTATGCATTACAGGTATATTTTGCAGAGATGTTCTTTATCAATTCTAGGCAAGACTAAGAAAAATACATCAACATAATGGTCATATGTAAAGACCACATCTGGATTTACAGACCATGCAGAAAAGACATGGCAAAAAAAGTACAGATTTCAAACAGAAATTGTTAACAAAATGTTATAAAGATATGTAAAAATGCTTGTAAAAAATAAACAATGTAAATAAATAGTGTTACAAATGGGGTCTCTGGTTGGCAGTTAGTTTGCACTCTGTCCAAGCAGGGACTCTCACTTTAGTCAGGGTAAAGGAGGTACACTTCTAGGATGACCCCTGCCCAATCCCTTGGTAGCTTGGCAGAAGCAGTCAGTCTTATCCCAAAGGCAATGTGTAAAGTATTTGTACCAACACACACAGTAACACAGTGAAAACACCACAAAAGCACTTAAAAGATTGAAAAAATAACCATTTTTTTTGTGTGAAACAGGCCCAAAACAACAAAAATCCAACCTTCAAGGATTAAACTTCATTATAGCTCATAGAAACACAAATGCTTCAATACGGTGTTATTATGCCGCTGTGACAATCATTCCCAACAATTCGACACCAATGGCGCTTGTCACGGAGTCACGCGAACCCCCAGTTACAGTACCTTTTAAAAGTGAGAAAACAAGCCATTGCACGGAGTCGGGGAAGGCTGGTTCCAGTATGGTGTCGGTTCTGGTGCTGCAGAGCAGTGGCGTTGAGGCATCGGTGCGAAGTGTCAGGCCCTTGCTGCAGAGCAGTGGAGATGAGCTGGCATCAGTGCAAAGCATTGGTTCCTTATGCTCCAGAGGGGCTGATGTCCAGTGGGTCAAGATGCAGGGGGGTGACCTCACGGGGTCACAGTCACACCACGAGGCTGCTGGCGCCGCAGCAGAGTCGGGTGTCACGGAAGTTGGTGCACTGGGAACTCGCAAAGTCATGGAACATCAAAGGGGCTGCGGAGGGGCAGGCCTGCAATGTCAGTCTGGTTCATCGCACTCAATTGGAGACCACGGCTTTGGTTGCAGGTGGCATTGTTGCATCAGGCAGCAGCATCAGTCTGGGCGTCATCCGGCATTGGTTCACTTGGGTTTTCTTGGTTTTTAACCAGCTTTCACTCCCAAGGGCCGTCTTGCCTGTCCCTGAGACTTTTTAACAGGAGGCAAGCTCAGCCCAAGCCCTTGGAGAAACTTTACAAACAGGATACACAGCAACATCCAGTCTTTGCCTTCTCTAAAGCAGAAGCAGCAACTGCAGGCCAAGCCAGCAAAGCAGACACAGCAAATGGGCAGTACTCCTCCTCCAGCTCTTCTCCTTGGCAGAGGTTCCTCTTGATCCAGAAATGCTCTTAAAGTCAGGGGTTTTGGGTCCACTACTTATACTCATTTCTGGCTTTGAAGTAGGCAGACTTCAAAGGAAAGCCTCTGTTGTTCACAGGATTCTGACTTGCCCAGGCTTAGCCCCAGACACACACCAGAGGGTTGGAGCCTATATTTTGTGAGGGCAGGCACAGCCCTTTCAGGTGTAAGTGTCAGCTCCTCCCTTCCCGCTCTAGCCCAGAAGACTCATCAGGAAATGCAGGCCACTCCTCAGCTTCTTTTGTGTTACTGTCTAAAGGGAATTCACAAACAGCCCAACTGTCAGTCTGACCCAGATGTGGATTCCACAAGCAGGCAGAGGCACAGAATGGTTAAACAAGAAAATGACCACTTTCTAAAAGTGGCATTTTCAAACTGACAATTTAAAAGCCAAATTTATCAAAAGATGTATTTTTAGATAGTGAGTTCAGAGACCCCCAATTCCATATCTCTATCTGCTCCCAATGGGCAGTCCTTATGTTAACCTATGGGAAATATAGGCTTTGCAATAGTGAAAAACAAATTTGGCAGTATTTCTTTATTAGGAAATGTAAAACACACCAGTACTTGTCCTGCCTTTTAAATACATTGCACCCTGCCCATGGGCTTCCTAGGGCCTACCTTAGGGGTGCCTGACATGTACAAAAAGGGAAGGTTTGGGCCTGGCAAGTAGGTACACTTGCCAGGTCTAATTGGCAGTTTAACACTGTACATACAAACACTGCAGTGGCATGTCTGAGCCATGTTTACAGGCTACTCATGTGGGTGGCACAGTCAGTGCTGCAGGTCCAGTAGTAGCATTTGGTTTACAGGTCCTTGGCACCTCTAGTGTGCTTTAGTAGGGACTTACTAGTAAACCAAATATGCCAACCATGGTGAAGGCAATCACCAATACAAGTTACACTGAGAGCACTTGAACTTTAGCACTGGTCAGCAAAACAAAGTCCAGCACATAGTCAAGAATGCAGGAAGCAGAGGCAAAAAAGATAGGGGAAACCACGCCAAGGATGCCAGGTCTAACAAATATGTATTCAAAATATAAAATGTTATGTAAAGTATACAATAAATAATACTATTGAAACAACACGTAATTAGATAGTATTATTTATAGGATACTTAAGAAGTATATAAAATGTATTAGAAAAAAGTGTCTTGAAAAAATGCACGTTTGAAAAAAATGATCCGTATTTGCAAAAAAGTTATAAAAATGCCAAATGTAAAACAAATGTTTAAAAAATATGATGTTTGTATTTCAAAAATGTATAGAAACTTGGTTGAAAATAACGTGTTTTTAAATGTTAAAAATCTGTTTGAAAAATGTCAAAATTTAACTACAATAAAATGTACTTTCCCTTGTAAGAAACATTAATACTAATAATGGATCTGAAAAATGCAATACTTACATTTTTACATACACGTGAATCATAAATGTTACAAATTAAATCTCCTGCTTCTATTGAAACTATTAGTCATTATGTTCTGCACTATTACTATTCCCACTCTAGGCTAAGCCATTTAGGAAAAGGTATTGCAAAATAAAGAAATGACATGTACTGCTCCCACTCTAATTTAAGCCATTTTGGGTAAGGTGCCGGTCACTAAAGGTGTAACATTTATTCTTTCTACTGCAATCTAAGCCATTTAGGGTAAGGTGCTGGACTCTAAACAGAAGACATTTAGGGACATATTTATGAAAAGTGACGCTGCACAATGTGCAGTGACACTTTTCTTGTGCCCCTTAGAGTCCACTAGTGCCTCCATGTTTGCGCCGTGTTTAAAATACAGTGCACCGTGGCAGTATTCAGGAGGACTAGCATCATAATTTTTTATGCTAGTCCGGTGCTTTGCAGGAACAGGGTAAAAATTATGACATTAATCCTGCAAAGCACCCAGAGGCCCATTGTAACCAATGGGAGCCTCTTTTTAATGCCTGTTCTTAGCAGGTGTTAAAAAATGCTGATAAAAATGGCACAAATTAATCTCAAAGATTCTTTTGTGCTATTGTTTTGGCCCTCCTAGCGCCAGAATGCCCCCTTTGCATACATTATGCCTGGCACAGGCATAATACAGTGCAAGGGGTCACAAAGTGGTGCAATGCAAGCATTGCTCCACTTTTTAAATATGGTGCTGATTTTTTGCCCTTCCAACACCACATTAGTATTTAACAAATTACACTAATGTGGGGTTTGAATGGTGCTAGGCCATCATAAATCTGGGCCTTACTATTCTCACTCTAATCCAAGCCATTTAGGGGAAAGTTTTGGACACTAAAGGGTTTGCATTTACAATTCCCACTCCAAGTAAGTCATTTTGGAGAAGGCTTTGGACACTAAAGTGGATATATTATGATTTTCCCTCCAATATAAGCCATTTTTAGGAAGGTGTTGGACACTAAGGGCCTCATAATGAGTTTGCCGTTCCCTGGACCGCCATCGTGGTGGCGGCGGTCCAACCGATCCCAGGATGGCGATTGGACCGCCGTATCACGAGTCATGCGGGTAAAGACCACCATGGTCCCACCAGCACCTCCATGCAGTGTAGACCACCACTGTCATGAGGCAGCAAAACAGGCCGGTGGAGACAGTGTTTCTGCAGGACACATTATGAGATTGCACACTGCCAACATGACCTTGGCGGGCCAATCACCATGTCTTAAAAGGCAGAAACGGACAGGCTAAAGGGAAACACTCACCTGCATGCAGACTTACACATCCAGAGCCGCCATAGAGCCCATCACGCACATCGTGTTGCTGCTGCTGATAGTTGAAGGACCACCAAATCAACTCTGCCCTGGGTGCTAATGACCGTAAGTACACACATCAACCTGTGTCATCAACCTTGAAAACAGATTTTAGTGCCGTCATCCTCATCATATGGGCGGCACTCCATGGGCATCAAGTACACGTTACATCCTGTTCACAGTCCAAAACATACATTAAGACGGACACATCCACAGTCACTTTGGGAAGCCCACCCACACTGCACTACAACACTACACAAAAACATATGGCCACATATCTCAGGCACATGGACAGAAAAGCCTAAATAACATTGTCTCACACATCACTAACAACACAAAAACATCACATATACAAATACAACTCACACACTCACATTCCACTGTGGCCAGGGACTGTTGTCACATACAACACAAACACATATGTATCGATGTGGCATGGAACACAAACAACACTACCATTAAACAGCACATCAGTGGATGCACATCACACACATCACATCGCAATGGAAGGACAATGGCACGCACAATACAGATGGACAAATATAAAAAGAGTACTATGGTAAAAATACCTGAACAATAGGGATGGTGCCATCAGGAACATACAGGGAAGGAGTCTGCACTGGAACACATATCACTTTGCACAGGCCCCTCAAACAATATGCGGAAGGAAATGGCCCATGTGACACAGGGACAAACAAGATGAGACCCAAATGTCATGCCCATCCACACAATGTGGAAGTGCAAGTCAACAAAGCATTTATAACTTCAACTGCATGGGTCATACATCTACATAAAGTAGCAGCAAGTTACACTCACAAAAGTGGACACATGCAAAGCCCAATGCAAACAGGGGTAGCAAAACTAAACACACTCCATGGCTGCACAAACAAAACTCAAGCTGACACACATCAGAATAATACATATAGAAGGGACAAGTCTAGCACCATATATGCTTACATTGGACAACAGAAGATGAAATAAATACTTACCATAACAAATAGTTCACAATGCCATGACCCCAACATTGCATTTACACCCACATATCCATACACTCAACTTATACCCTTCTCTTGGGGACAAAAGCACTGCACACAAAGTTAGGTACTGCAAACAACAACAAATGGATCGGCAAGCAGGATGAAACACACACAACTGTAAAAATGCAACAAATTCACCTACGAACAACATTATTGTAGAAAAGGAATTGCAGGACAAATGTCTGACAAAAAACAAAGCAACTCTTTGGGTTCATTTCCAAACCAGATGGGAAATGTCCTAGGCCATTGGCCAGTCCATAATAAATTGTCCATGCACATTCATGTGCTCACATTTGACTTCTAGTACTGCCAGGAAACCTCCACAGGAAGGTACATCAAGGGGACAGGCAGGCACCTCAGTGATTACCCTGGTGTGGTGGGGGGTCAGAATTGGGAGGGGGTTTGGCTAAGGATTGTGCTAGGAAGGGAGGGTTGGGCTTCTTCTTGGGGGGGAATAGGTGTTTGCAGGGGGAAGAGATGGGCTGGGAGCTGGGTATGCGCCTCTTGGGTTTGAGATGGGGTGGAGGCAACAGGGCAAATGTGTAGGTCAAACAAAAAAGTTCTTAGCGACATGGGATGGTCATCAGAAGGGGGTTGGGATTTGGAGGTTGAGAGAGTGGTCATAGGCTGTGTTGGTGTAGATGTTGTGGGTGCGTGCTTCTGGGAAGTATGCTTCTGTGTGGTGGGTGTCTGGTGGGTGGCTGCATTTGTGTGTCTTGGGGGTATGGGAGGTACTGGGAAATGGAGTGGTGGATGTGTGTGTTTCTATTGGGGTGGTGACTGTGGGTATGCTGAATGTGGTAGATGTCTGTGTGTCTGTTGTGGTGTCTGTGGGTGTGGTGCTTGCAGTGAATGTCTGGGGGTCTGCTGGGGTGGTGTCTGTGGGTATGGTGGGAGTGTCACTGACTGTTGGTATGGGGCCTGTGGGTATGCTGGAATTTGTGAGTGTTAAAGTGGGGGTGATGGGGGTGTACAGGAAAATTGTAACTGTTGTGTCTCCAGGTGGCCAACAGTCAGGGCATATACATTAACCATTACACATGTGCCTTGTATTGAGCCACCTAATACCATATTAGGGTCATAGCTATTCACATTGTGGCTAAAACCTCTAGACCTACCTGTCATGTCTCTCATTGCTACTGTAGATTTACACACCAATGCATTATGGTGACACAGTCCTGTATGCAGCACAATCTGAAATGTGAGGGAATACAGACATTATATGGAGCAGCCACCTATAGTGAAAACAGCCAAGTCTTTAGGTGCTTTCAAAATAGCAGGAGGGACAATATCTCTCTAATTTTTGGAGGGAGCGAATTGCATAGCCTGGCAGCTGCCACTGAAAAGGATTTGTCTCCCCATTTATCTTTTTTGCTCCTTTTTTGCTCCTCCCACTCTGGGCCAGTCTATGCTCAATCAATCTTAAAGGGCAGTTGAGAGTATACCAAATAATGTCAGTTTGCAGGTATCCTGGTCCTTGAGAGTGGAGGGCCTTATGAGCCAAGCACAATGATTTGAAAGTAATGCGCTTTCTGATGAAAGCCAGAGCAGTTTCTTCCGACCTTCTTTAATGGGGGTAAACTTCAGCAGACCATGCACTAATTGAGCAGCAGCATTTTGTATTAGCTGCACCTTGTGAAAGGATGATTGATTTATATTTGAATACAGGGCATTAAAGTAGTCCAATCTGGAGATTATAAGGGCCAGCACCACTGTCGCCCTGAAGTCTGGAGGAATGAAATGTTTATTAGAATTCTAATTATCCAAAGGCAGGTATTGGCAGCTTTATTTATCTGGGAATTAAAAGTCAGATCTGAATCACAGATGACCCCAAGGTTCTTCTGTTTAGGAATAGGAGTGGGAAGGGTCCCACAGATCTCAGGCCACCAGCTATGGGTCCAGATAGAGGTATTTGCCCCAAAGATGATGACCTCTGGTTTACCCCCAGTCATTTTCAACCAATTATGGTTTATCCAATTGCTGATTTTTTCATGCAGGATTGAAATCTGTCTGCCATGATCTGTACATTGTCATGAACATAAACAATAATTTGAGTGTCGTCAGCATATGACGACACCTGGAATTTAAAAGATCAGAGGATTTTAGCCAGAGGAGTAATGTAAAAATTAAAGAGGGTAGGTCTAAGCTACGATCTAGGAAGGACTCCACAGGGAAGCTGAAAAGGAGCTGAGGTGTAATGACCACAGCTAACTGTCATTATCTGGTCTTGGAGAAATGACTCCAGGATACTCCTAGCCGGGCCACTCAATCCTGCCTGGTATAGGCAGTGTAGAAAAATTTGGGGAGAGATGGTGTTGAACACCACCGACAGAGCCAATAGTATCAGGATGGCACCACCTCCCTGGTCAACCTGTCTTCTAATAGAATCTGTGGTAGTGATCAGAGCATGTTCCGTGCTATGGTTTTTCCCGGACCCATGCTGGGAGGCATCCAAACAGTAAAGATTAAGCAAGAAAGTGCAGAGCTCTTGGCTGATATGTTTTTCCAGAATTTCAGAAAGCATGGGCAGGGGGGCAATGCAACATAAGTTTTAAGGTCATCTGGTTTGCCTCCAGGTTTTTTCTTGATGGACATGATCATAGTTTCCTTCCACGTGGCAGGAAACACCCCAGAGTCCATAACTTCTGCAAAAATTGTCTCCAGTGGCACTGAAATAAAGTTGCTTACTAATTGAAATACTCTGTGCATGCAGGGGTCTCTGGGGGACCCCGAGTGAATTCCAGCTAGAAGGGAATTAATTTTGCTGGGTCCTAGAGGAGCAAATTTTGCAAGTATACAGCCTCCATTGGTTTGTTCTCTGGTGCTTGGGCACAGTGTTTCCTGATTTATGCTTGAGGGAGAACATTTTGAATTAATTTTTAGGATTTTAACTCTAAAGAACTTGGCTACTCCATTGCAGAAGATTTGTGAGTTCTAATTCCTGAGAGGGTATGTTGGACACCTTCACAATACAGACTGCAGTGGGGCACCAGCATACATCATACATTGATGAAAACAAGCTTCTGAGTGTCAGCTGCCAACATACACATTTACAGAGACACATGGCTGAGGACAGTGATCCTTCACCTACTTACTTTTGGCCTGGATCACTGAGGAGTAGTAATATGTTGCATAGAAAATACTCACACTACAACCAAAAACAGTACATGATTGAGAACTTTTAACAGTCATGTGTGGCCCTTTCAGAGTAAGTGGTTTGAAGATTCCACCCAATTTTGTCCTAGGTTCCGGGTAAAATAGGCAAGGCACATCAGTATGAAAAACATGGCATGTAAACACAAACACGCTCTCATCTACTGTGTGAAACATGGCTCAACCCTAATTGTCAGGGGGATCAGTCAGAACCTTACTCAATCACTTGGCAATGTGACAGGCAGGCATATGCCCTGTTCTCATCCTCTTGTGGCTGCTGTGCTGCCCTCAAGTGCCCATCAAGCGCTGGATAGGCTACCACCAGAATGAGGGCCTTTATGGGGGGTCATGGTCTGATGGGCACACCGACCACATTGGAAGGAGAGCCCCAGCTGGGACTCTGCGATCTTCTAGGCCCAGCATCTCTTTCTGCAGTGGGCGCTACGCAGGCTGTGGACCCCCAGGGTCCACTGCTTCTTGGCGATGGCTCCCATATCCTTTTCATTTGATAAAGGTTGACCTGCCTGGATTCAAAAAAACAAATCAAGAGATCACGATCAAGAGTTTCAACACAAATGGTTGAGTCACATACATGTCAGTTACAACAAGCTTGAACTTTCCAAATTTGTCAATACTTCCAAGTGTGACACCTATAAGCCAATAAGTACAGGGCCATGACTACAGATATACATCTCCCAATCTGCAGACCAACCCACAGTGCTGTTCAGGCCCTACAATCACTAGGCAGGCTTACTGACATCTTGTTGGACCTGTTCTGGCAACCTGACTAAGATATGAGCCACTATGAAACACAACACACTTCTGTGGCTTCTGAATGGTAGAGTCCTTAGCCATGAATGGACCAACACATCCACACTCTGGGAGAATGACTACCTGCATGCAGTTCCTACAGGCTACTGCCAGAGTACAAACTCAAACATCACACAAGGGTGCCAATGAAGGGACTGGCATGGTGGGTACAGAAAGTGTCTAGCTTGTCCATGTGTGGACATCTATGATTACAAATGCAGACTCATGACATTTCAGGGGGTGGGGGTTCTGTGCTATGTATCTGTACCACAGAACATGCTTTTGGACATAGGTATCCATCCTACAGAGATGGCATTCAACAGACAAAGGCATGCATTGTCCAGTTTCTTCCATGTGGCCAAGCGACTGAGTCACATATCATGGTCTCCCATGAATCAACACACTGTCTGCATCTTGGAAATGTTAGTTATGCAATGAGCCTGCATAGGACAAATATGACCTGTATGAAGGTGACAGCAGGGCTGTGGAAGAAAGGGACCTGTCAGGAGCTAGAGACACACATTGACGTTGAAGCTAAGTGCACATCTGATACAGATCAGTAATCCATCCCATACCCATTTCTTATCTGATCAAGGCAATGACGCATTCTGGGCAGCGTATTACAACTGGGCCTCAAATTAGTCCCATGACAGAACCTGCAGGGGTACAGGGAGTAGTCACAGTGCACAGTTGCATAGCCACAGTGACTCCGCCACAGCTTAAATTAAGACCCATACTAGGAGAAACAGCTGACAGGCCCTGGTCTCTGTATGTAACCTAAATGACCCAACATTCCCATCAAATCCATGCATTGCAGTACATCATGTAGCCAACAGCAAATTGGCATGTGGTGCGTGTGCCAATCTGAATGGCAGAGAGAGTGATGACATGCCTCACAACAGTCTAGCAATTGCAGATGTGTTAAGAAATATCTGTGGCAACATACACATAGCTCTCATTACTCACAACCAACAACTACAACATGCATACTCAGCTCATGCTGCCATGTATATACTTGTTGTCTCACATATACAACATTCATGAGAAAGAAATATCAGTGGATGGCTGTAATGTTACCTCACTTAGGGCCAGATGTAGCAAAAAAATATTTTGCGAGTTGCAAATTGCGAGTCACAGCGACTCGCAATTTGCAACTCGCAAAATATTATGCAGAAAGGTGTCTCAGACACCTTCTGCGACTCACTATGGGGTCGCAAAGACCCACCTCATGAATATTAATGAGGTGGGTCGCAGTTTGCGACCCCATAGCGAGTCAAAGCATTCACAGGGATGGTGGCCTGCTGGAGACAGCAGACCACCATGTCTGTGACTGCTTTTAAATAAAGCCGTTTTTCTTTTCTTTTTGCAACCCGTTTTCCTTAAAGGAAAATGAGCTGCAAAACGAAAAACTTCCGAAACCATTTAGTTTCAGTTTTTTCAGAGTAGGCAGTGGTACAGAGGACCACTGCCTGCTCTGAAAAAATATTTTTGGGGGCATTCACAAAGGGGAAGGGGTCCCATGGGGACCCCTTCCCTTTTGCAAATGTGTTTCCATCCACTTCAAGTGGATGGTAACTGCGAGTTGGTTTGCGACCGCATTCGCGGTCACAAACCAACTCAGCATGGCGATGCGGTCGCAAATAGGAAGGGAACACCCCTTCCTATTTGCGAGTTGCAGCCTCAAATTGCGACTTGGTACCGACTCGCAATTTGAGGTTGTGCATCGCGTTAAGCCTTTTGCACGTCGCAAACTGCGTTTTTTGCAGTTTGCGACGCGCAAAAGGCTTCCTACATCTGGCCCTTAATTCTGTGCATCAAACACAAGGTGGATCAGGGAACACAGAAATCACACACACCACAATACGAATGAACTCAACATATGACACTGGCCACCAGTACCTGCACATTGACTCTCCCATTGATGCCACACAGACTGCACCTACAGGTACATGAGTATTCAGTCTGGCACACATGGACACAATCTAGTGAGGAGGGAAAGGATGGTGAAGTAGAGAAACAACTGTGCACATGAGGTACTTACTTGTTCCTCTGGAGCATCATGGAGCTGTCCATACAGGGATAGGACCTCAGTCACCAACCTCTTTAACTCCTCTGTTGAGAAGGGTGGGGCCTTATCACCTGCTGGATGTGGCATGATTGCTCCCAGAGGTGGTACACAGCAGCTCGGTAGTGGAAGTGTGGCCCGCAGCAGTGTCAGGAGTCAAGTGAGGGATTTTGCCAAACATTGCTGTTATATCCACCACATACGCGGTTGTATCCACCGGCAGACACAGCCATTGTCCTGCTACCGCCACTGGCAACAACATTAGCCTATGGCTGTGTCTGCTGCAGTTGCAACTGTCTACTTTGGCCAGTGGTCACGGGCGGTTCCTAATGACCAATGGAGTAGGTCGGGAAGCTGGCATTTTAGTCTTGAAATGCTGTATTTTGCTTTAAAAACTGCATCACACCGCACAAAAACATGCTTATCCTATCTGGTCATGTTGCTCCTACTACTCAAACCCCATTGTAACATGATCCAGGGCACACATGGCAATTTACAGTGGTGCACAGTTCACCCACATCAAAGGTCATTTTTGTGCTCGAGACATCTAGTCACATTTCGAATGGCATTTGTGATGCACAATTTTGATTTAGGTCCAGATACTTGATGTGTACACGTGTGGAAGGCCAAGGGGGTATCCTGTGACCCTCGGGTCATTAGCAGCTGTGATGTGTACTGTTTGCCATGTTCATCCATTCAACACATTCTTGCCACATGTTATTCTTGACATACATCATATACTTTGCTGTAGGCACGATGACTAATGTCAGAACTCATTTCTTGTCATATACAGGTACCCAGGGAGAGGGAGGATGTGACAACCACCTGTCTACAGTCCACTTCCAGACCTGCAGACCAGGGAAGAACTCCACATTATATTCCTCCATCCAGTTAATCGGCAAACATAAGTGGACTAATGCAGTCAGTTGGAGCCAGATATGATGCCAGCTATTAATCCAACCAGCAAACCCCCCATTGTAAAAGTCATGTCAGTGCTGCACTTCCTAGCCACAGGGTCGTTACACCATACAAGGGCCCAAACTGATGGCATATCCCAACCTGTGTTTAGTCTGGTGTTGAAGGATGTCCTCTCAGCAATGTTGAAACACGTGGACAGCTATATCCAGTTTCCCTGATGTGAGGATTTAGCCCATGTGAAGAATTACTTTTATGGTATTGCACACTCCCACATGTGGTGGGGGCTATTGATGGCACGCATGTTGGCTTGGTCCCACCACATTACAATGAACAAGTAAATCACAACAGAAAGAACTTCCATTCCATCAATGTCCAAGTTCTATGGTTGGCAGACCTATACATTTCACATGTCTCTTCCCGTTATATGGGTTTAGTCTAGAATGCCTTCATTATGCCGAACAGCACTAGCCTCCAGCTGATGTTACAACTGTGCCCACAGAGACCCTGGCTGGTTGGTAAGTAACATCCGTCCTGTTTGGGTGTGTGCAATGTGTGGTGTGACAATTCTTATAAGAAGGACTCATAGACGCACATATGTCCCATTCCATAACAGGAGTTGCCTATCCAAATCGTCCTTCTTTGATGATGCCGATCAGGAATCTACCTACAGCAAGGAAAGTCTGCTTCAATTAGGCCTATGTAAGAAAAAAGAAGGGTCGTTGAGCAGGCTTTTTAGCTCCTGAATGCCAGATTTATGTGTCTGGACTGCACTGGTGGAGCCCTCCTCTACTTACTCTGTAAGGTGTGTCAGATCATTGTGAGCTGCTGCATGCTCCACAACATTGTCCTGGGAAGGAATATCCGATACATCCCAGAAGAGGGGAGCCTGCAGTACCACCGGCTGAGCCTTGTGAAATACCTGAAGTGAGGATGACAGTCGTGAGAGGAAGGAGCTGACTTGCGGTAAGATCTCATGAACAACTACGTTTCTTTGGTGTGAGTATGTCATGTGATGTAATGACTGTTACTTAACTAAGAACTGTAGAATGTGTGGAGTAGAGTGTTTTGGCAAAACACTGGAGAGCTAATGTTCTGCAATACTCAGCCAAAAGATGCTTAAAGAGTTAGCCTTCGACATATGCCCACCTTGATACAGTTGCTTTGTTTGTGTCAGTCTTATTGCAGTGTGACCACATTTCCAGGTGCTTGCTATTTAATTTGTGTATTAGGTATGTTTTCAAATCTATACTCCTTGGGCCAAAAGTACAATGCTTTTTACTGTTCGCAAATGGCCTGATTCACAGAATCAGGCCATTTATGACCAGAATTTTTTTTTCATGATGTACAGATCCCATTTTGCGTTTTGTTTATCCATTACCGAATCACAAAATGTTTCTGTGGGTTGATATTAGGAAGGGGCGTCCCTTCCTCATAGGTAGTCAAAGATCCATGTAAGGTTGTTTTGCGACTGTGAATGTGGTCTCAAAACAATCCCAGTTACCGCCAACTTCAAGTTGGTGATGACCCATTCGCAAACGGAACTGGGTCCCCATGGGACCCCTTCCATTTTGTGAATGAAAGTGAAAATATTGTTTCAGAGCAGGTAGTGGTCCCATGGACTACTGCCTACTCTGAAAAAACTGAAAAGAAAACTTTTCATGTATTTGTTTGAAATGTATCCTGTTTTCCTTTAAGGAAAATGTGATGTATTTTAGAAAAAAAGACTGCTTTATTAAAAAAACAGTCACAGACCACCTTCCCAGTGAGTGTGGCCATTCCCAATGGGCTCTTCAATTGTGACCTACCTCATGAATATTAATGAAGTAGGTCATTTGTGACCCCATCGGGAATCACTAAATGTGTTCCAGACACATTGGTACATTTCATTTTGTGAGTCTCCAATTGCGACTAGCAATGAATCACAATTAGAAACTCACAAAATGAAATGGCCCCTTGTTATGTCTTTGTACGGGTACCTTCACCATGACATACTCATGTGGGCATTCCAGACTTGTGACATTGGCAGGTATCTGATGCTGTTCCAACATGGGAAGTGGACATGGATTGTCCCAGGTAACGTAGGTAACAGATCTGGGTTGTGCAAGACCTGTGCCAACGCAGCTTGAACAGTGTTTGAGTGTAATGCAAGAAGTGCACTATATTCTTGTTCTTTTGTGCTGTGTTGGGCCAATTGTTTCATGTGTTTGATTATGTGGGCATGACATATGTTGTCATCAAGCACATGTCAGGCAGTTACCCATCACATAGGCTAATCACTCTTCTTGTATAACCTGTGTGTAGCTGTAGATATGTTTACATCACTGCAGGCCCCAGTTTGTGTCATACCACCAGATGCATGGTCATTAGATAATAATTATGGACCAGTGATCAGGAACTGCTGTACTACCCTCTGTCTGTATCTTGGTTTACTTGATGTTGAATAACTTGGTTTTGGTATGTGAAAAGGCTCAAGCTGGTGATACCATTCACTTCTCTGTTTGCCTATTCTACATGACAATGTCTGATAAGACCCTTCCTTCTGTGGTCTGGGGGACTGTGCCTTTGCATATGTACCTTGACACAATATGAGTCAGCAATTCTTGGCTACGTCAGTCCAGACTTATGGACAGCCTATGTGCTGTACAGTGAAATAAAATGTTTGGTGTGACCAGACCAGGGCAAAGCTGGCAGTCCCACCGCCAACAGGCTGGCGGTGAAGGCTGCCACATTATGAGTGTGGCGGGTTGGCCTCTGCCAACCCTCTACACCTCCACTCATACCGCCTGGTGGTCGGAGCTGCTGTGCCGGAGATGTACATCTCCGACCCGGCGGTCCACAGAAGACCACCGGTGGTATTAGGAGCCACCTTTCCACCAGGGTCTCCGCAGCAGTAGCACCGCCACTAAAACCCTGGTGGAAATTCTACCGGTGACAGGGAATTTCTTCCCTGTCACCAGATTCCCTGTCACCAGTAGATTATATCCCCAAGCCCCAGCAAGCACTAAACCACCTCACCCTCTTCCAGACACAGTGCCCCCCTGAACACCCTCCAGACACAGCACCCCCACCCCCTCCAGACACAGCACCCCCACCCCCTCCAAACACAGCACCCCCACCCCCTTCCAGACACATTGCCCCCTCCACCTAACCCCCCCCTCCAGACACAGAACCTCCTCCCCACATACATGCACACAAACACCCACACGCACCACACAGACACTCATTCATCTACAATTACGTACATGCATTCACTCACACGCGTCTATACTCGCATCCACCTCAGCACTCATTCACGCATTCAACCAAGCATACTCACACCCTTCCGAACACACATACTCACAACCATCCTAACAATCATACTCACACCCATCCTAACACGTATACTCACAACATGCTTTCACCACAACACTCATATTTGCATACACACACGCATACACACTTCCATGCATACACTCACTCACTTTTACATTCTGACACACATACAACCATGCATACACACATTCATGCACACACACAGAAAACACACACTCACACACATTACCACCCACCCTCCCACCCCTGTCGGACGATCAACTTACCTGGTCCAGGGAGAAGGTCGTCCGGCAGGGAATGGGAAGAGGCACTTCCAACACTGTCAGTGCCCCGCCATCAGGACACTGCCAGGCCGTATTATTGCACATAACACGGTGGGCGGTGTCTTTCTGGCGGGGTGGGGCCGGGCCGGTGGTGGAACAGCCCCAACACCTCCGCCCGCCAGCACAACTACTGCTAGATTTCTGTCCAAAGTGTGGCAGAAATCCAGCAGTACCCATAATATGGTGGGCGGAAGACCACCAGCACTGGCAGTCTTCTGACACCCGTGGCTTTGGCGGTCTTCTTTGAAGACCACCAGAGTCATAATGACCACCATAGTCTTTTATCTCTACATAGCAACAATGGTAGCAAGCAAACACAAACTTTGTAATAGGTGGTATTTGTAGTGAATTTGTGCATAGAATTGATATAAGGGACATGACGGAACACGTAAAGGGAAGGGTTCAGTCATGGTGGATGAAATCATTGTATTAGATGCCACAACATTTGAAGTCCAAAGTCCAGTGTACTACTCCCATAGGAAATGGAAGGTGTTTGAAGAACAGTCAGCAGAGTGAATATGTGGCTTCCAAAGGAGTTGCATCAGGAGGTGGTGACTTGCTGGTAGTGGTCTGTGTTAGGTCATCTTTACCTCCTTGATTCTTAGCTGGATGTCCCTGCTTGCATAGGAGAGGGCAGGGGGGAGAGCTGCTGCTCCAGAGGCAGGGGTGTCTGGTGCGGTTCTTCACCTGCTAGTGCATCCTTACCAGTGGCTGGCACTGATGAAAAAGGCCTTGGTGTTGTGGCACCAAAGGAAGGGGTAGAGTTTTCCTGATGATCCCTGATCAGTGTACTGCTATTGTCCGTCAACACCCCTGTTAGGGAGGCCAGGTTGGTTTTGGTGGCCTCCCACTGTTGAAGCATATCTGTATGGATGCCACTCAACAGCTGCTTCATCTCCCAGGGTTCAGAAAGTAGCTGGCCTATCATGCCTTGGGACTCCTGATAGACCCACAAGACTTGGCTGATGGTGTACTGGCTAGGAGCATCCCCAGTGGCCTACAACATTGCTTCCATGCACCCTACCCCTACGGGCCTGTGCCCTTGCCACAGGGAGCCCACTACTACTGATTTCAGGACCATCGTTTTCCGAGAAGTTGTGCTGTGACTCAGGATCCTGGACTGGGGGACACTAGATGGTTGCCACTGTCCTAGAAACACAGGTTGGAGGGCCAATGGCTGCCTGTTAGGTCGAAGAAACCGGGCTAGGAGGCCTTGATGTGGCCACAGTGCGACTCACTGTAGGGGTCTGACCAGGTTGTCCAGATGGGCCAGAACTGTCCTCTGCATCCAGGCACCCACAAGTGTTATCACTAAGGGCATCATGCATGGAGGGTAGTGGCAGTCTCTTCTGTGGGCTCTGTGTGGCCAGTGGCAGCTCGACCTATTGATGTGAAAGATACAATGTTAAGGGTTGTATTGTGACATCTACCTCCAAAACTTTATAGTGTGATTTTGCAAAGCCCTTGTATGTAGTTGATTTGCAGGTTATCCTATTGTGGCAGGTACCCATGCTATTGGTTGTATTGAACTGACATTTGTGAAACATGCCAATCACATTTGAGTCAAACAGGTGCTAAATGTAGAAGTTCATTAACACTTGGGAGGATGGGCAGAGAAATGCATCTTGCCACGAGTGCAGGGGAAACACTGGTGTGAGGATGTGGCTTGGACCATTTTGAGGCCTAGGTGATTGTGATGCAGGCTGACCTAGGAGTTTGTGATTGGAGTCATCATGTGATCAATACCATTCTGGTGAGGAGTCTTGAGACCTTGTTGTTCATTTATGTTGAACACTGGGGGGGCTGTCCTTCCTGAACTCAATAGTTTCATCTTGGCTTAGCAGTTCAAGATTTAGCTAGGTGACCAGCCACATCTCTGAGTTGAGCATGATCTGTATCTTAGTCCATCCCAGGTGAGTAAACATCATTTGGACAAGCGACCACTTTTCTGCTATTTGGAGTCACTTGAACAGTGCCTCCTGGGAGATGCATTCAGGTCACTAGCCAAATGTTATCCTCTTTGGTGAGTAAACTTCCTTTGTGAGTTCACTAACAGATGATATGGGGCAGGTGGACTCTGGGATGGTGTTTGGAATTAGCAAAGCAGGGCCCATTGGGCATTACATTCAGGTCACTCCCACTAGTCCCCCATACTAGCCAAATATTATCCTCCTAGGTGAGTAGGCTTCCTTTTTGAGTTCAGTAACAGATGCATTGGGGCAAGTGGACACTGGGCTGGTGATTGGAGTTAGCAAAACAGGGCCCATTGGGCTTTACATTCTGGTCATTCCCACTAGTTCCCAACTTTAGACAAATATGATCCCCCCAGGAGAGTGAACTTCCATTGTGAGTTATCGAACAAGGGTAGTTGGACAAATGTGCACTGGGCTTTCATTTGGAATTGAAGAGACAGATCCCCTTGGCATTAGCAGCCACGTCACTCCCTCTACTACATACACTTAAGAAATGCCATCCCCTTGGTGACAATTTTTTTTTGTGATTTCCCAAACATGAGTCCTTGGAGAAGAGGACACTGGACCAGTGGTTGGGGTGCAAGTAAGAGGCCCAACTGTGAGTTACAATCATGTAACTCCCTGTACTACACACACTGTACAAATGGTATCCTCACAGGCTAGTACATTTCAATTCATGATTAAGACACAGGGGTCCTTGGACAAGAGAACACTGTGTTGCTGTTTTGATTTCCAGAAACAGGGACTCTTAGCATTAGCAGTCAGATCACTACCTCTAATACACACACTTTACAAATGGTTTCCTCCCAGGTGAGTACACTTCAATAGAGAGTTAAGACACAGGGGTTTTTGAGGAAAGAATACTGGTCTAGTGTTTGGAGCTGGAAGAACAGTGCCTATTGGGAGTTGCAGACCTGTCACTCTCACTACTCCCCAATACTTGACAAATTTCCCCCTCCCCCCCCAGGTGAGTTAACTTCATTTTGTAATTGACAAATAGAGGTCATTGGAGAAAAGAACACTGTTCTGGTGTTTGGAGTTGCAGATACAGGGTCTGCTGTGAGTTGCAGTCATGTCACTCACTCTAGTACACACACTTGACCAATGTTCTCCCCCTAGTGAGCACATTTCAATGGAGAGTTCACTAACATTTGTTTTTGAGCAAGTGATAACTGGTCTGGTGCCCGCTAGGAGCTGTAGTCATGTCAGTCCATGTACTAGACCCACTGTATAAATGTGATCCACCCAGGTGAGTACACTTCAATTGCGAGTTTATAAAGAAGGGTCTTTGGAGCAGAGGATACTGGATGGGCTGAGTGGAGTAGCAGTAACAGTTCCCCCAGGCCTTAGCAGTCATAGCCATCCTTGTACTACACCCACTATAAAATGTTATCCTCCTGGGTGAGTACACTTCAAATTGGAGTTCACAGACAGGTGCCTTTGAAGCAGAGGACACTGGGGCTGACTGGGTAGAGTAACAGTAGCAGTGCCTCCTGGCATTAGCAGTCATGTCAGTCCCTGTACTACACCCACTATACAAATGTTAGCCTCCCAGGTGAGTTTACTTCAATTAGGAGTTGACAAACAGGGTTCTTTGGAGCAGAGGACACTGGGGTGGCTGAGTGGAGTAATAATAACTATGCCTTCTGACCTTAGCAGTCATGTCAGTCCCCAAACTACACCCACTATACAAATGTTATCCTCCCAGGTGAGTACACTTCAATTGGGATTTGTCAAACAGGGGTCTTTGGACAGATGGATACTGGGCTGGTGAGTGGAGTGACAGTGAAGGTGGCAAAAGGTGAGCAGTGATCATGCAAGACAAAACATTTATGTGACATATATTTGTGCTGTGCCTTACCAGACTTCAATCCCTCAGGTATTCCTGTCAAGCCCTCAGGATTCAGGATGGCCAAGACATTCTTCTAGGGATGAAGTAGTAAGGGAGGAGTAGGAGTGCCACCACCAGTCTGCTAGTACTGGTGCCTGGAGACCAGGAAGCAGACCTTTCCCCTAAGTTGGTTCCACCTCTTCCTGATGTCCTTTGTGCGCAAGGTAGGGCCTAAATCATTCACTCTGATGGCTATCCTATTCCACTTTTCCATGTTCCTACTAAGAGTAGTTTGCTGGACTTGGGCTCTGAACAATTGTAGCGCTACTCTGGTGATTTCATCCATCATGACTCTTAACTCTTCATCAGTGAATTGTGGATTTTCAATATGTGTCATGGTTGTAAAAAAAGAAAATATATTACAGGTGACAGTGTCTTACTAAAGAGAGGAAGTGCAAAAGGGTATGACTGGACAAAAATGTGCAGGGTTTGGTATGGGATATGTAAAAAAAGGGTACCTATTCTAAGTAGTTTAATTTTTTTAAGCTCTCTGTATTGCTTGCTCTTGTTGTGAAAATGCAAAGGACTGTGGTTGGTGAAGGGTTGTGTTTTACAGTGTCCTTTGCAGGTGTGTCTAGTGTGGCAATGTGTGTCAGCTGTGTTGGTTTCAATTCTATCCAATGTGCAATTGTGTACTACTTTGGTGACTGCGGACCTCCATCATTCGGACCATCATTGTCTGACCACCAATGCCACTGCGACTTTGGACTTGTAATACAGTCAGTGGTTGGTCACTGGTCTGTCAGGGCTGAAGTTGAACCATCTCCGCACCACTGCTAGTCTGCCGTTTTTGCTTAGCAGTCAGCAGTTCTGCCTGTGTAACTCATAATAGGGTGGTCTGTAAGTCTACCAACATGGCGGTCTGGCAGTCCAACCACGAAACTCGTAATGAGGCCCTAAGCATTTTAGGGAAGCTGTTGGAGACTAAAGGGATTAAATGCACTATCCCCACTCCATCTAACTCATTTTTAGGAAAGGTGTTGGACATTAATAGGGTTAAACTTACCATTTCTATTGCAATGTAAGCCATTTTGAGGAAGGTGTTTGGCACTAAAAAGGGTGGCATTTAATATTCTCAATCCAATCAAAGTGATTTAGAGGAACTTTTCGTTCAGTAAAGGGGTTATATTTATTATGCCTATTCCAATCTATGCCATTTTGGTGACGATGTTGAACATTAAAGGGGGGTTAAGTGTACTATTCTGTCTCCAATCTAAGCCATTTTGGGGAAAATGTTGGACACTAAAGGGGTTAAATTTGCTATTCCTACTGCAAGCAAAGTCATTTTGGAGCAGGTGTTGGATACTAAAGGGTTGGAATTCAATATTCCCGCTCCTATCTAAGCCATTTAGGGGAATGTTTTCGACACTAAAGGGGTAACATTTACTATTCCCACTCCAATCTAAGCCATTTT
Source organism: Pleurodeles waltl (assembly GCF_031143425.1). Taxonomy (NCBI): domain Eukaryota; kingdom Metazoa; phylum Chordata; class Amphibia; order Caudata; family Salamandridae; genus Pleurodeles; species Pleurodeles waltl. The sequence continues at coordinate 1,372,597,700 of NC_090447.1, read as the reverse complement.
GGGCAAGGTGTTGATCACTAAAGGGATGAAATTTAATATTCCTACTTCACTCTAAGCTATTTGGAAGAAGGTGTTGAACACTACAGGGAAGACAGTTTGTGTGGGAAAACTGGACTGATTGGAGAAGCCCCCTTACTTTTGGTCGCCATTTTTAGCTAATACTGGTGCTTTCTCACTTTGACTGTGCCCTGGGCACTGCTAACCAGTCCCAGGGCCAGTGCTCTGTTTAAAATGGTATATGCAATTTAGACATAATTATAATTGGCTCTGACAACCTACCCATAAGTCCCCAGTATATGGCAAGGCATGTATGTTTAGGGATCCCAAAGTAGATAGGGTACACTTGGGTGAACTGTTGTGGTCCTTGGTGTCATTGTAAAGGAAGGCCTGTCTTGCTGGCTGCTTTTAAGCTAAAATTAACCCCACATTCGACTTTGGAATTACAAGTACTTCCAAAGTCTCAGCCTACCTTATTTTTGCATACAGGTCATTCCTAAGGTCTGCCCTAGGTGCCCCCAGGGTTGGCTGCAGTGCTAATATAAACAGGGACCGTATAAAAGATGTTGTATAAGCCCTGGTGAGGGAAAAACAGCCAAATTAATTTTTCCCTATTGTAGTCAAATGGGTTTCATAGTCTAACATTGTCGTAGTTTGGACTCTTGCTCTGAGCAAGACTGCTGGTTTAAGGATGACAGTACTTTTGTTTGTAGGCGACTGAGTCTTTCCTACAACAAGTCGCAACTGTTGTCCCAACCTTACCGGCTCACTAGCAGCACCTCACCAGAAACACAATAGTAAAAGGTGATTTATGGCAGTCGTTTACGCATGGACTCAAAATAAGATATCTCAGGGAATGTCGTGGTTAAACGGAGATTACCCTTTTCTCACAGATATATTATGTCTCATGCAAACACAGGCAATGACACAGATGCAGTAAAGTTATAATAGCTTTTTATTTAACATAACTGCAATTTGCGATAAGTTGCATGGACTGCAATGATTAGGATAATGAATATAGCAAGTAACAGTACTGTGAAGAAGAGAGTCATTGCTATGAAGACCCCCACCATTTTGCAATACATGAAAAAGATATATAAGATGGAATATGCCCTATTACCCTCATGTGAATAGGCCTAACCTCCTACCTAAAGGAGAGCTGGGTTTGCTAAACCTAATCTGCCAAAGCCGTGTCCATGAGAGGAGCCCCCAACCCTCGTTACCTTGGAACGAGGTCTCTATCTCAGACTACGTAGGGACACGAAGACTGGGTCAGTGTCAAGACGACTGCAGCATCGGTATCAGCGATGGTGGCGATGTCCTCTGGTCGGAATCCCTCTGATTATCTATCTAAAGTGTGATATATTTATACAGATCTACAAGGTCCCCTGACGTAAGTGTGTTCCTAAACAATAGATAACAGGCATGCTTGGGACGGCAATTAATATCAACAATCCCTCAAAAGTATAGAGAGGGAAAATCCCTAAGTGTGAACACCTACTGTTTGATTGTCTTTGGTGCTTGATCTTGACGCGGTGACACTGATAATGTAACTCATAACAAGTGGCCTAACTATAAACAAGGCAGCCATCTTAGAAGAAATAAATAATTAAATGGGCTAAGACAGAGCAAGCTAACTAGGTTAAAAGTCACTAGGTGACGGGGGCACAAGTCTACAAGCCAGTGCTGGCGGTATTTGTGGCTCCCTATTATGACTTTTGCGCTGGGCCAGTGGATGGAAACAGCGTTTCCGTCAGCTGACCCAGCAGAAAAGTCACATCAACATTGCTGCCAGCTCATAATAGAGCCGGCGGCAATGTTGATGTGAAGCGGGTTCAGCAGCACCCGTCTCACATTTTTTACTGCTCGAAATTCGGGCAGTGAAATGCGCAATAGGGCTGTGCCTGGGGGGCCCTTCACTGCCCTTGCCACGTGCATGGGCAGTGCATGGGCCCCCAGGGGCACCCCGAGTACCCCTTACCATCAGCCTTTCCATGGTGGTGCTTACCACCATGGACAGACTGGCGGTTGGGAAATATGACCACCTGGCGGAAGCCTGGCAGTCAGTTGCAGGGGCCGGGGGTATGGCAGCAGCTAATGCACCACGGTCATAATACACTGCTGGTACACTGCCAGCCTGTTGGCGGTGTTACCGCCGGTGTACCGCCGGCCGCCAGGGCCGTAATGAGGCCCTTTATTTTAAAATATTAAAGTCTTTTTTTCAATAGAGATTAACTGAATACATCAAGCTTGGTACCAAATTAATGGTATAATAAATCCACTAACTTGCCAATGCTGAATTTAATATAACTGGAACAGGGAAAGAGTTTTAGAACACTTTCTGAAAGTTACCAAATTCAGCCCTGTAGTCCCCTTTCCTGGCAGGCCAGCCTCTGGCACCCTGAGCCAGGCTACATTAAAAGGTGTGAAGTGGCCCAGGCTGAGACAAAGGAAGCATCTGTGTGGAGGAGATCTGCTGTAGTAGATGGCAGAGTAGGATGGAGGAAGAGTAGCCAAACTGATTTGTAAAGGAGGGAAAGCCACATGGGACAGAAACTGGACCTCCCCCATTCCTGCTCCACCAGGCAGATGAGAGCCCCATTGATTAGGTTAGGAGAGGGGCTGAAAGGGGTGTTTTAAGGCAGACTTAGCCACACCAGTGGGTGGATTCAGCGAGATCTAACTACCAAGGATGATTTTTTGTCATCTTGGATTTTTAGAGAATGTTGCTTTCTGGGATTGATTTTTGCCACACTTCACAGGAAGTGGCCCAACCAGAGGGTGGTGGCTTGCACCCCATTGGACAAGAGCACTCCCCAGCTTCCCATCCCAGGAGCAAGGATAAAAATGGCAGAACTGCCCCACAATTCAGAGACCTGCCGGAAAATTATACTGGAGAAGAAGGAATGCCCTATTGAACCCCTGGTCTGCAACTGAAGAGCTGCACTCACAAGGACTGCACCAGCTGCACACTTTGGGCTTCTGCAACTCCAGGTGTAGACTCCTGTAATCTACAGGTACAAAGGAGCTGACCAGAGTCCCCTGCATAAAGTCCTTCATGAAGATCCCCATTGACCAGTGTCCAGTAGCCCGTTGAGGATTCTGACCTGGTGCATTCTGGGAATTGTAATTCCAACTTCTAAGGAACAACTCAGAGTTTCTGGAACCTTGGATCACGTTTGTGGACACTTCAAGGACCCAGATGGACCTCTGAAAGAAGATCCAGAAGTTTGGAGAAGTTTAGAGCAGCTATTGCAAAAAGCTCCATATATTGAAGAGGTACATTGTAGGAGTTGCAATCCCAGACCACAACGGGCAAACCAGAGCCTGTGAACCCTTGGCTGGTGCTGTGGACCACTTTCCTGAATCAAGAAACACTTCTGTGAGTGAGTGTCACAGTGTTATATCATGAGTGGCCTGAACTGTGCACTTTGTCCATATCCAGTGCAACCTCTTTTAGTGCTTTGAGTGCTATTTGCTTGTAAGCTCTAGTCTCACTTTTCTACTTTAAAAATTCATATCTCTGGTTCCCTAAATTGGAATTTTGTTGCTTAGGTGTCATTTTAAATATAGACATCCTTCTGATTTTTATAAAATGGTGTTGCAGTTTTATTGTGTGTTGTGTTTTACTTATTTATTATTTTGTTAATATTAAATGCTTTATAAACCTGTCTCCTAAGTTAAGCCTAACTGCTTATGGGCCAAGCTATCAAGGCTTGAGCAAGGATTAATATACTGAGACCTTGACTGGGCCTAGTGGGGGTTTGTGGCCTATTGCTAAGTGTAGGTACCTACCTGCCCTTACCAATAATCCACTTTGAACAGGTTTTATTACCACTTCAATCAAAAACATTACAGAAAGGTGTGGGACTCTAATGGGTTGACATTTACTATTCCCACTCCCTTCCCAAGCCATTTTGGGTAAAGTATTGGACAATAAAGGCACACAAAATAAAATATTTATTTTAATATGAATTATTAATATCAGTAAGAAAAAATGTAATTGAAAATATATATTGTTCATAAAAGCAACTAAATACATGTTCATTTGAAAAAGTAAAAAACATGAATTATTTAGTATTTATGTAATAGCATATAACGCCATAGTTAATATATATATATATACACACACACACACACATATGTGTGTGTGTGAGTGTGTATATATATATATACATAGAGTTATATTATATATACACTGCATCCTCATTTTCCATCACATACTTGAAGAAAAGTAAAATTAAAATAAATAAATAAATAGATAGAAATTATACAAACAAGCTAAATTGTAAGCAAATACAAAACACAATTGTAATTAAAAAATAACCATGATTAAAATTATAATACATATTAATTTTTAAAATTGTAATAGAAATGTATTTTTGTATAACATAATTAGATCAAGTAAATATATTTAAAAAATGAATTGATTATGAAAGTGTTGTGTTGAATATTGTAACTGTTTAATTCATATAATTCATACAGCGTATACATTAATATAGCAAAGCATGTTTTAATACTTACATGTCTAAAGTATATATTAATTTAAAATATTTAAATGAAATTATACTAAGTTAAAAGATACAAAGCATCGAATGTACATACTGAAATGAAATTGAATTGGAAACAAATATTGAATTTAAAAACATATACTAAAAAAGTAGAAAAAAAATAATTATTTGATTAAAAAAAATATAGGGGGTCATTCTGACCCCGGCGGTCCTTGACCGCCAGGGCCAGGGTCGGCGGGAGCACCGCCAACAGGCTGGCGGTGCCCCGCAGGGCATTCTGACCGCGGCGGTTGGGCCGCGGTCAGAACAGGAAAACCGGCGGTTTCCCGACGGTTTTCCGCTGCCCTGCTGAATCCTCCATGGCGGCGCAGCTTGCTGCGCCGCCATGGGGATTCAGACACCCCATACCGCCATCCTGTTCCTGGCGGTTCGCCCGCCAGGAACAGGATGGCGGTATGGGGTGTCGTGGGGCCCCTGGGGGCCCCTGCAGTGCCCATGCCAGTGGCATGGGCACTGCAGGGGCCCCCATAAGAGGGCCCCACAAAGAATTTCAGTGTCTGCTCAGCAGACACTGAAATTCGCGACGGGTGCAACTGCACCCGTCGCACCTTCCCACTCCGCCGGCTCCATTCGGAGCCAGCTTCCTCGTGGGAAGGGGGTTTCCCGCTGGGCTGGCGGGCGGCCTTCTGGCGGTCACCCGCCAGCCCAGCGGGAAACACAGAATAACCGCAGCGGTCTTATGACCGCGGTGCGGTATTCTGGAGGGGGGAACTCTGGCGGGCGGCCTCCGCCGCCCGCCAGAGTTAGAATGACCCCCATAGTCTTACAAAAACATCTTATTCAAAAACAAACACTTAATATGTTGCCAAGAAATATACAAAATATAAGTTTGTTACAAAATATTCACACACAGATTTCTTTTTAAATATTATATTTTAATTATAAATAAATGATGTGGTATTCTGTGTCCTTGGGAATGTTTTTTCTTTTACTTCCATAGGTTACACTCTATTATTTGCAGTAGATGGCACTAATTCATACACAGCTATCTGTAAAATTTGGAAACAAATGCTCAAATGGATAAAAAGGTTAAAGAAATGAATTCACAGTGTGACACATTTCACAAGCCAGTTAACATTTGTTAAAAAATAACATTTGAAAAGTTGTAAACTTATAAAAAAATATTGTGTGTTAGATTTATTTTGCACAATTTCTTAGGCTATGCAACATATCATGCAACATTATTTGAGTTAATCTGGTGGCTTGATTCTTGGACATGCATTCCAGCGGCCTTGCCCTTTCCCTACTCCTGAGTCCCCCTGGAGTACCACATCCCTACACCACACCATCCTCCTTATTTTATTTATGTGTGGGTGATACATTCTGCTCCACTGGTGGAGTTGGTGGAATTTTGGCCACTCAGAGTTCCGCTTGTAATGAAGAGTTCTGGCCAAATTCCACAAACAACAGGTGGCAGAGTGGTTTTCTTATGAGCATCTCACCAACAATAAGTTGGTAGAGTTGAACAGCACTTAGGGCCTCATTTTGAGTTTGGCCGGCAGCGGACTGCGCTTTTCACTGCCCATAATCCCTTGCAGCGCTACCCTAGTGGATTGAGACCGCAGGTACCGCCAGGCTGTCGACTGGCAGCAACCTGGCAGTGCCAGCAGTCGGACCATAGCGGCTCCGCCGCGGTCGTAATGTGAAGACAGGACCGCTTCTTTGGTGGCGGTCCGACCTCCACCACGAGTCTGGCTGTCTCATGATGGCCAGACTCGTACTAAGGCCCTTAGTGTCCCCTAGCTCGATTTTCATTCACTATGGAGGGCACCCAATGAGATTTCTACTAGAAGCAGGAGAACACTGGCAGTCTAGACCACTCACAGATAAAAAGCTGGTGCTAATAGAAAACCTGCTCCTGCAGCAGCAAAATAAACTTGAGAAGCAGTGTCCTTTGCCTCACCTTATGGAGGGATACGCTCTGATATTTCAGCACAGAATGAGCTCCCAATGCTAAAAATCTGTGTGAGCAGCACAACTTGTCTATTTCCACCCATTTGCAGAACTCCATGGAATTTCTCAGAGCTTTCATTTAACTCTGCAGAAGTCCGTGGAGTGGAACTCTGTGAGTTCCTCCCACATTAATTTTATTGCAGGCCACTAAATATATTATCCAGGGTTAGGGAGCAAGTGAGTTTTTGGCAAAGTTTAGAATGTCAGGGATTGGACTGGTTTTAGATTTGACCATGTAGATTTTAACCACTGGATATGATTATTGGATGATAGAAGACGGACCACTGTAAGAAATGGCATTAAAGAAAATGAAACTTAATAAGAAGAGAAATGTGACACATGTCATTATGGGAAGGGCCAGGATGGTAAGTGGTAGGTGTGGGTGGACAGTGGACACTGGCAACACACCTATTGTTCTATTAATTTCTAGGGCAAAGTAGGAGAGATAGAAACAATGGAAGGCAGACAATTTAAAATGGATTGGGAACTGGACTTAGAACAAAGCAAAGAAGGAATCATTTTATAAATACAGGAGTTGTCATTAAGTAAGTAAATTGACTTTCTATTAATCCCAGCAGCTGTTTTATACGCCTGACTACCTCCCCCTTCACAGGTTGTTCTTGCTCCTAGCCTTTCTCCATTGTGTTATCCAAACAGATTCTAGAAAAAAAGCAGAACAACAGGAAAAGTATTTGACACGTTAAGAAACAACACCTTACCATTCTGAAAATTATAACTTTGGAAGGTTTTATTATATATTTGAAAAGCCAAATACTATTCTGTGTTATACCACGTAGGATCTAAGTCACAAAAGTAACATACTCTTAGGGAATGCAAACTTTAGAGTAAGCTTATTACATTTACCTTATTCACAAAGTCCAAGTATAAGTTGCTGCAAAAAAAAAACAAAAAAAAACAAAAGTAAGCCTAACTCTACACATGGCAGACCACTGGTACCCCAAAACCTTCCATAGAGAATAACTGAGAAAGGGAATTACAATGTACCTCCTTAGGAAATAATGTTAACCTAAATTCGTTTTTTTTTTTCTAAACAGTTATAAATCTAAATAATTATATTTTAAGTTAAAATAATAATATAAAATAGTATATATTTATTTAATTAAAAAAATTGAAAACCTCTTAATTAATTATATACTTCACTTGTAATAATTATTAAAGTATAATAAAAATATGTTATCTTTAGATGGGAATTTACTATTAAATTTAAAGAAAAATATTTTAGATTTCATTTCTTATATTTCCATCAATTAAAGATTTATTTAACAATTAATGTAATTACGTTTTTTCTACATTTAAAATAATACATCATACCATGCAACTATTTCTTTAAAAGCATACTAGTGTACATATATGACCGTACAAACATGTTAATGGAAATATTTAGACTTTTTGTGGAGTACAGTACATTTTTGTCTGTTTTTATGGCCCTTGTAGGTTCAAGTACTCATTTTTAATGGCACAAATGGTATGCCAATATATCTAATACTTCAATGTATGTCAATGTATGTATAAACATAGCATGAAATTTGTCTTTGGGTCACTTGTTTGTATGTGAGACTCCGGAGATGCATTTCACATGAGTACGCATATTTTTTTCTGAATTTCTGTACACCTGCACACCCCTATTTAGTGGTTTTTTGCCACTAGTTTCTTGGGGCTTGATCCTCTGTGGTTTTGTAAACTGGGCCAAGTGCACTCAATTTCAAGCATGTGTCTGGGTAGTGAGAGAGCACATTCACAAAGTTTCCAGGAAGGTAGCATCTTAGTCTCCTCTTCCAACAGCTGTGGTTTCTGCTGATTTGGAAAAGCCCTAACATCTTACCTTTTTCTGCTTTCTCTCCCTGGGTGGCTGGATAGTTGGATGGTGTTTCCTCACCTAGCCAGGGAACACTGTGTGAATTGAGTCCATGGCTCACAGGTGCTCAGGAGTCTCTACGGGGGAGCCACTCTATTGCGGTCCTCGTTTTCCTGACTTTTGAGCTTCAATTTCAGGATGGCACCCAAACAGCTTAAACATCTCAAACAATATGCACAGCCAACCAGCCCAAGCAATGCTCCATTGCAGGATCAGTGCGACAGAGCATTGGAGCATGAGTAGGAGGTACTGATGGTTCAGCAAAGGGAGGGAGAGCAGCTCTCCTGAGGGACTCAGCTGAGGTAAGGGAGTCCTTGCTAAAACCTGTGAAAGCCTTGATTGCTGGTTTCTTTACTGGTACCTTAGATATTACAGAGAGGGGATGTCCTATAAGATAAATATAACTTGTACTGTTATGGACTCAGGTATAGGGGATAATATTCAAAATGCCATACTCGCTGACATGGACAGTGCTGTCTTTATTACCACCAGCTGCCAGGATGCTGTGCTCACAAGGTCAGGGAAAACAGTCAAGGAGCTATGTGCAAATGAGGGGCCTGAGAGATGTTTGACCACTGCATACAAAGCCACAACTTCAGGTTCAGGCCCAGGGAGCAGTAAAGTTGATCTGGGCACTACACTATGTAAGTATATTGATCAATTTGAAAAGACTTAGAATTCTGAGACTATGGTAGATACACCAAGTCATCAACTATCAGGATGACTGAGCACTCCCAAGGACAAGTTGGCTGTTGAACACAGTTTTAGATGTCACTCTTTCTGGGACAATTAATGAGAACGCTAATTCAAACAAGATTAAATGTACTGATGGAGCTCTGTCTGGGCAAACATTGGGCTGTAGTATCAAACCCACTCCTAGGCATGGTCAGAAGCTGAATACTTGCAATAATCAGCCAGATTTTTTGGAAACGACGTTGGTGAGAAATGTACTCTCTTTTGAATGTGTCCACTGACATCTCAGAGAATTATGCAAACACAGATATCAGTCAGGAATCCAAGGTCTCCACTTCAAACTTACCATTATGTGCAAACAGTACTAATGTGCCCCAGATGGTCCAAAAGCAGGTGTGTAATGTCAGCAATGGGGAAAGGTGTGGAGGTTTTGAAATGGGACTATTCCTCAGCAAAAGCTTTGATGACTGACACTTTTCCAGTGTTTCTTGGGTAAGGTTGGAAAGTGGGGGTGTGCTAACTGTAGAAACCATATATCTGGGGATTATGGTGCACAAGGCAGAAACTAAAAAAGGTAGCATTATGATCCATGCAGCTACATGAAAAATGGAAAGCGCTGTTCGGAAACTAATGGTATATTGGGTCATTTAACAATAGTTGAAGAGTGGGCAGCTATCACAGAATCCGATGATGATTCTTGATTAGTGGAGTAGCAATGGAAACTGGAAGACCTGGAAAATCAGTAACACCATGACAATCTTCGTGTGCTAGGTATCACGAGGGAACTATGTGAAAGGACAATCAAATATTCCCTTGAAGGCCTGGGTATAAACGTAAACAAGAAAAGAGTGCTAACAAGGGACTAATTGAAAAAATATCATCCAAAAATACTTTCAAATGTAATTAATGATGTCATACACTTAACATCAAGGCACAAGTAGCTCAAAACAAATTAAGAATGCATGTGTCCAGACAAATGAATCCAATAAATTCAATCCAGGAGTACAATTTTACATTCATCAGGGATCAGAAAAACAACTCCATGAATACATAGACCTGGTTCACAGCTTTATGCAATGTTCCAAAGGTATTGTCCAAATGTCCATGTAACATTATCCACTCATGTATCGGTTCAATTGAGATGGGTTATTATTGGCATTTAGGTCCAGGTTGCATATGTCACACTGACCATCCTCAGAACTGAAAATTCATACAAGGACTCATGGTCCCCCTTGACACAAAGCGTTACAAAGTTGTTTAGGGTCTGTTCACTGAACAAGTTGAGGTAAGCGAAAGAAAGGAGCAAAGCTTCTCCAATACTTAAAATGAGTGTCTCTAAATCAGTGACTTGCTGAGTCTGTTCATACTTGAAGTATGAGAAGAAATGAAGCAAACCATCTCCAATGCTTAAATCGAGCATCTATGAATCACTGATTCAGAGACATTTCTGCCCAGGTTGCATATGTCACACGGGCCATCCTTAGGACTAAAAAGATCCTCAGGACTGAAAATTCAGGCGAATATTCATGGTCCCCCATGTTTAAAGTCAATTGACACAACGCAATACAAAGTTGTTTAGAATCTATTCACTGTACAAGTTGAGGTAAGCAAAGAAAGGAACAAAACGTCTCCAATACTTAAACCGAGCTTCTCTAAATCAGTGACTTGCTGAGACCGCTCATACTTGAGGTAAGGGAAAAAAATGGAGCAAACCATCTCCAATGCTTAAATGGATAGACTCCCTTTTAGGACAACATTTTTATCGAAGTGTGCCTAGTTGAAAGTTGTTAAAGATGGAAGAGTTTGGATCTTCAATTCTGAGATTAGGGCAAAGGATTATATGAAGAGTTTGAACTTTTTTAAACCATCCTTTTTGCATTTTATAATATTACAGCATCAAATATATGCAGCTAACTATCAGGTATTATTACAATAGATCATATCAATAGTATGCAGTATCTCCATCAATAATGTGACAAATACGTTTAGGATGGTACAGTCTGCATTATAACATCAACAGGAAGTTATTAGGAACCAGCATGAGCCTTTGCCACTGATATGAATCGCTGATCAAGCATGTCACATCATGGGGAGTGATCTGATTAGTTGACAGCCAGCTGTGCCTTCACCTGCCAAATGTTGTCATGTCTGTGGTGGTATTGCTGTTCAGTATCATCTTTGAGATTGGTCTGAAGTTTGCACACAACTTCATCCCATATTGAAGCCATGTTATGATTACCTAAGACGTGGGCCTCTTCTGGCCACAATGCCACCATTTGTGGCACCGAATTTAGCTACCCTCAATCAGCTTGCTCTATCAGTAGGTCTACTTTCTCTCCTAGATATTATTGCCCTATAGAGGTTTCCAAGATCATTAATTCTGTCATAGTACTAGCTTCCCAATTCCTCAAGAGTCCATCCTTCCTTTTATGTTTCTCATTACAACCTTATTTCTGTTGTAGAAGCTGTAAGGGTAAACAGAGACCATCTCCTCTTCTCATAAATGGGCAATTCCAGTATGAAGTTCAGAAAATTGGTGTCCCGGTACTTTAAGGAGAAGCTTCAATGCCTTATTGATTGAAAGGGTTATAACCCTTATGATTGTACATGGAAACCAGCAGATTAGGTATATGGTCCCCTTTTTGTTAATCAATTTTATTAAACAATTCCCCATAAACCAGGAGCTCCTAAGAGTAGGCAGTGTAAGTGCTCCTCCCTTACCTTTCTGTGCTGTGGTCAGGCAAGGGCACCGCAGGCTTATTCCCTGTTCCTTTACTCCATAGGCTACCACCTGTGCATCGGCTCCTGTCTCAAGACCCAGCACATCCAAGAGAATCAATTTGTTGTTCCTTGCATGTCACCTGGATTGAGCCAGAAAAGGATCCGTAGGGATACTTCCTCTTGCATGCTGGTGTCACTACACCTCATTCAGGAAGGATTTCATTGAAGTTTACTGCCTACACTGTCATAAGTATGTGTTGGATATATTATTCATTGTCTTGATCTTTATTTCTGCAATATCCTCTTATGTTTTTTATAAATGTTGAGGACCATTCACTATTTTATTGCCAATACAAGGTGGTCTAACTAATTGAAATTTGTCACATCCTGTTTGGCACTATAAAATCGAGGTGTATTTTGAGTCGGGTTGTGTTGCAATGGTGCTTGCTTGGTTGCTCGCTCACTGAGTTTGTGGCATCTCTCTCTTTTCCAATTCCTGTTTTGTTTCACTTTGCTCTTCACCTTTCTGTGTACTGGACAACTGCAAGGTTCCTGTGGTCTCCGTTTTGTGCCCTTTTTGCTTGATATTATTTTCTGGAGCAGTGCTAAATTCCCAGTTACAGTCTGGCATCTGGCGTTGTTTCTGGAGACAGTAAGCCACTTGTACGCAAGAAGAAGAACTTGCAGTCGTCATCAAGAACTGCTTTTGACAGAACAACATTGTAATCAATACTTTATCAAAACACTTGGGGGTTGTGTCTGTTCGTTGCACATGGTTAGGATGGTTTTCTTGTCGATTTCAATTCCTCCATGCAAGTTGGAACTGTTCTAAGGCTGAAGAGTATTTGCATTTCCTTTGACCTGTTTTTCTCCGATCCTATCACAGCTATCCATAAAGGGCAGAAAACTGGGACTAAAGGTGTGTTTGTGCAATATCTCATATCTAGAAAAACATGCTAGATGTTAGCTTATTTTTCCAGAAATCTGCTGCCGGCCAGAGTATGGATGTCTCTGGAGTCGCACATGTATACTGAAATTATTACAGACCACACAAAACATTGGCCCCACTTAGAAACACAAGACACACTTTCGTTCAGGCTATGGTGCAGTTAATTATTCTTTCTTACTCAACACAACCAATAATTCACCCAGGTAACCCAGTTATTACATTCATTCAAATTTTTCCCGTCTCTAAATTTATCAGTAAGACCTCTTCCTCTTCGGCAGTTTTACTGACTGCTATGGAATAAACATACATTGTTTTACTTTGTAAAGAAAGTTGAAATTCATTGAAAACGTCAAAAATCCGCCTACTTCCATATTCTTCACTGTTCTCAGACCCTCGTAAAAACTAATCGAAAGGAAACAAATTTGAACTAATGTACTGACAAATCATGAAAGACTGAGTTATGTACAAGAATCAAAGCTGTTTCGCCACATTTTATCAATTCAAATTTTAATGATCGTGAACATAACCGCTGTCAAATTATCAACATTATTTTGTTCTTGTGTTGCTGACTATAATATTTTTTGTTTATAGTGTAATTTAAAGTCCACGAAAGAAAAAAAAGGCACAGTTGTGCCAAGAAAGCTTGTAATGGCAATTATAAATTCTTTCTGAAACATATTTGAATCTGTGAAGCTGAGAACATTACTAGAATTTTCATGTAATTGAAAAGTCTGTATATTTGTATGTAGCGATGCAGCGGAATCCATTAGGTAAGAACACACTTTATTACATTTCCATATGAGTTAAATTAATTAATCGTAAATTACATTTTGTTATCTTATAAAAAATTGCTGAGCACCAAAGATAATTATCATTAAAAATAGAAGTTGATAATGAGCTATAAAAAGCACTTCAATCCATTTTTCAAAAGAAATTTGAATTCTCTACCTGCTGCAAAAGAAAACAAACAGTGCAATTCTTTATGAACTTCACATATTGCCTTTAACTTAGCTTCTTCAGAAGTCGAACGAGAATTTTTTGTAAGCAACGCTTTTGGGCATGCCGTAACCACCCTCTAAGGAAAATGCACTTCTTGTTGTGCTCTCTTCCCTATGACCGACTCAGTCCCTGAATCAGTTTGCGAAAGTGGTGCATCCGGACTAGGTGCCTGGATGGACCACAGCAGTCTTTGCTCTGTAGGCCTGCATGATTCATAATACAGCGGTCCTATCACCAACAAATGGACCGCCAAACTCATAACGAGGCTCTAAGCTTTTTGGTGTTTCTTGAATGAGAATTTACCTTAAAAAACAAGAGGCAAGAAACGTCTGGCAAAAAAGGAAACGGTTTGTTTAATTAAACCTTACGACTGGGAGAGCAGTTACATAACCTGGGTCTGGGAACTGTTTCTCGAAGTACATTGAAATGAAGCACATTTTATACATTTCTCTGGGACCAAAACAACCATAAAAACATGACTTCCCTAGTAAAAAATGCAAACCGCTGATAAGGAGTCGTAAATACAATCACAGATAGGGAATGCTGTTGGGCCTCGACCTGGCGTGAACACTATGTGGGACAGCGAGTACGTGTCCAGATGTCTGGCCTGAGGAGTAAGCGGTCACTGCTGTGTCCTGATCAGCTAAGTGTACCTAACTACATGTGGCATCTAACTTTATGGTGTTTTGGGAATGCATCCAATCCCTATGGCTATGTGTTCTTTATTGGGGCTAATATCTGGGGACCATTGTAGTGTTGCTGCCTATTTGTAGGATCTGATCTACGATTTATGTGTTTTGCTAATGGCTAAGTTTTGCCCCACTTGTCACCTGTCAGTCATTAACCTTTAATCCAGGGCCACAGAGCCTGCCTGACCACGTACCTACATGCTGGGGCTGTCAGACAATTCATGATGGGGGAATCCAACAGTGGTGATGCGATTTTGTTTGTGTGTAAAAATGTATTGTTCGTATTGTCATTGATTAATCTACTATCAACAGTCAGGACAGCTTCAGTGTTGGCACTTTGTTGTCCCACTTCCCTCGCTACTTGTACCCTTCCCAATTTGGTGACTGCAGTTTTACAGCAGGAAACCCCCAACCATAGGATACCACACAAAAACATTAACACAATGAAAATGGACAAGAATGACTTGCACAAACCGGTCAGCCACTGGGGGGACCCGGGAGAACCAGTTTGTGTACTACTCCTGCTCGGGGGCACCTCCCTTTTCATGTGTGTCCTTCTGTAATCAGTGCAACACTTGAATGGCAAGTGTCAAGGTTCCAATGTCCATGTCACTGCCAAGAATGAAAGTACAGTAGGATGCATCGATCTTGGTGCACACCTCACCCTCCATTGTGATCATCAAGTCCAAGACATCCAACAACTTGAAGCGGATGGCTCTCAGTTTTTTCTTAATTGCATAAAGGCTGAGCTCAGTGCTGTTCACCACTTTAAGCATTTCCCAACATGTCATTTGCAACCAGAAGGCATTTGCTTTTGTCTGCAAGGTGAAGAAGGGTTTGGACCCTCTCGCCGATAATTGGGCATCAGTGAACAGTCTAAACTCCTTGGAAATGTCCTCGTATTGAGCCCAACCAAGATAATCAGCAGTTATTTTCCTTCAAGCCTGATACAACAGTGTTGTTTTCTTCCTCTGCCAGTGTGGAACAGTTCAGACAAATGTTCTCCAGAGATGCCCAGGGTTGGGGTGTGTATTGTGACAAGGGAGCAGAGGCCACGCCATCCAGAGACAAGCTGGGTGTAAGTGTACTCACCGCACTGCCAGTAGGTGTCCATCAGTGTGGAGGTGCCCCATTGCATGTCCGGAATGTGCAGCATTGGGCCACAATTCTCATTCGTGCCCGGTGGAAAGGTTCCTTTGCCTCTGAAACATAAGGAATACAATGTGAGTTGCCGTACAATTAGGGGTTGTCAATTCCCTTCTATCCACACGTACTTGTCTATCTCAGTTTCCCACATCTCCTGGCACGGGGTATCTATGCTTTCATTTAATCCTTCCCCGTGAGACCCAATACCCTTCATGTCATCGAAGTGGATGGCCCTGCACTGAAACTCCATGTCTGGGGTCTGTTTGTTGTTAACAAAGACAGCCCCAGACACGCTAAGGGCCACCCTGGAACTGCCGAAGAAAGTGTGGGCAGACAAGTTTGTGCTCTAATTAGATGGTTTAGCTACTTCTAAGAATCTCTTCTCATGCAACTCTCGGGCCAAATTGTGTACTCCCCTATAACTCCCTTCTTTCGCATCCTGTCTCCCTCAGTTTGGATGTCATAAGGCTTGGTAAAAGGGTACAGTGCTGCAGGATTGGTCTCATAGTGGGTCAGATTCTCGACTACCCTATGGGACTCCAATTTGTTAGGTTGTAATTTGGCCATAATTCTAACGAGTACAAATGGAGAAGGCATTTCGCTTTCTTAGGGGCTGCGCATTGGGATAAGTACAATCTATCGGTGCCTACTGCATGTGGTATCAGTGAACAGACAAAACATGACCCGCCTGATGTCTTAGAGCCCAAGGTGGTCATGTGCTGATACCACGTTGTGTAAAAGAGCGCTGTGTAGTGCATGTATTGGAAGCTAGTTTTGGGTGTGGTGCAATTAAAGGTGACGTTTGTGAGGTCCCTATGCAGAAATTTCTTTAATAGACTCCATTAGCTCAGACTGTTGTTTGGAAATACATGGATGCAGTAGCATTCCTAGCAAGCAGAGAATGTATAAATGCATTAAAACACATAACCTATGCATCATTGTGGATATTGAGGTGAATCTGGCTGAGGTATAGACTATTTTCTTGGTGATAGGAGTTTCTGAGTCAAGAAAAACAGGTTGAAAAGTCTTTGGGGCAAAGTATGGGATCTCATTGGGGGTATGAATGTGAAAGGTTCTTGGGGGGTGTCATGGCGCTTGACCCAGCTGGATGTGTGTCATGGCTCTTGATCATGCTGGATGTGAGAGTTTTTTGGAATAGTCTGTGGCTCTTAATCCTGCTGGAGATTCTGGTGCAGCTGCCGATAGGTGAAGGTTCACTGTAGAGGTGGTGTCCTTAATGGCTCGACTGCAGACCTGTTGGGCAAGAGCTAGGCATAGTTGTTACAAAAAAAATGCATATTCCTATGTCACCAATTAATCCTTAAGAATTTCTGTGTTTACAGGTAGGTTTTAACTTTTACTTTGTGCTATGTTGGTGTTGCCAGCCCTTCGGCATCCTGGTTTGTGCATGTGGAGTGTCATAGGCACGAGGAGGTGTTTCTAGTCCTCACATGTGGGGGATGTAAAAGAGGAGGCTTCTCGCACGGAACGTTGGTTGGCAATCACAGCGCTCCCTGCTGTCACATGTGCACCCCTATGGTACCAGAACATGGTGCGCCCGTGACCCTCCCAAATGGTACCTGGTGTCCTAACTATGCCCTTTTTCTTGAGACTTTCTTTGGGCTAGCTGTGGGCTTCTTCTTTTGGATCTTGGGCATTTCCCCAGACCTCTGAATTTTATTGTTGTGTACTCTTAGGGGCTGGATTGTGTTCCATGGCTCCAGTGTCTCTGATTTGGAATTGCTCCTCAATTCAAACATTGTGTGTGGAGCCTTGCGTGCTGCCTGATTGCCAGAACTGTTGCATGGGTGAGTTTACTCCTGCGTGCTACTCTGCTCAGAGCTGCAATGGAAGGTTTTGGACTCACTTCCCGGGCCCCCCTTTCCCTCTGACCATATCTTCATGGGTCTACTGTTCTCAGCTACCTTTGGGAAGCCTTGAGCGTAAGGGGGGCAAAACACATTGTAGTATGGAGAGTCTGGCGCAAGGTGGGAAACTCGTCGGAGTTTTGCCCGAATTATGGGAATGGACTAGGGTGACTGTATGTTCTGATGAACCCCCTTTCTACTGACTCAGTGCTGAGTGGTGCCTCATTAGAACTCAAACATGCACAGTGCACGTTATGTTCTTCGCTACCCAAGCACACAAGGAGTCTGTGTCCCGACACTGGGGGACAGCTTCATTTTGGAACAATGGGGCCCCATTTGGCTGGGGGCCATTGAAGGCACTATTACTGTTGGGATTAAAAGACATTTTGTTCCGACAGGGGTCCAAAGAAAGGGGACCTTTTAATTTAGTAATAGGAACCCGTCTCAATTGATTGTGGGTTTGAGGCCTGGGGTGCTTGCCTCGTAAGTGGTGGTTGGGGAACCACTCTGCCCTACTCAGTCAGACTGCCCTCCCTCAGAGGTGTGGCCTCAGCAGCAGAATGGGGTCTAGGATTGGGTGGGAACGCTAAATAGCAAACTTTGGTGAGGATTCCTGTTCGACAGCCACACAGCGGCCCGAGAGGGCAGACTCTAGTCGACTCCTAGTCGACAGCCATGCAAAAATCCTGAATGCCCTCAAGTATGAGTAAAGGTTGAAATCCCTAATATTGTTCTTGTTTGCCTTTCATTTTGAATTCTACTGCAGTGCATTTTTAAGATGTGCGCGGAATGTATAAGTTGTACCGGGGGTGTTAATGGTTACCCCATATTTGGGTTCTATGTCTGCATGGAAGCATTGATTCCCCAAACGGCTATTCCTCCCTGCAGCGGATGTGGCCCCGGTTCATGTTGGACCTCGTTGTCTAGCTCCAGCTGCTGATGTCAGGCGCTGGTCCAACTATCTGACCCCTGCTTCGGTGATGCAGCAGTAGACTCATTTCCATGTGGCTGAGTATAAGGTATGGCTAGGTTTCCCTGGGCCTGATTCTGTGGGTGGAAGTTATGTGGGGCTTGGCCTCAGCTTATTGACTTCTGCACATGGTGTGCCTTTAGTCAGCACCTGTCGGCCATGTGGCACATTCTATGGCAATAGTAGCATTGTATGGGGTTCGGCTGCTGCCAACCATCCTGATTTCCATCACTGTAGCCATTTTGGAACCTTCAAGGGTCCTGCAGCAATGTTCTCATCATGATTGGTGCCATTTGCATGCCTGCGACCAAAGTGGTTCCCTCGAGGGCGGTCTTCCTTAGCTTATGTTGGATGAAATTAACATTGTACCTCTGGGCCTGTACCTGCCTCTCTTTTTCTTGTTTCCTCTTGTGAAAGTGCAGTATGTGCACTTGTATCTCTTGCCACAGTTTGGTGTCTAGCCCTATCAAGCGTTCCAAACCACTTTGTATTTCAGTGGCCAGCCCCTTCTTGAAGATTTTGTAAAAGAAGATGACTCTAGGGTCTGTATCCATCCACGGCTATCTTGTCTCCTGTTCCCACCATTCTCTCATCACGTCTAGGAAGTTTCCTGTGGTCTCCCCAGGTTTCATGGTTTCTGCTATCAACCCACCTATGTCTAGGCAGTAAGGGAATATTTCCCTCAGGCCTATCCATATCTGGTGCCTGTATGAATTAAATGTGGGCCTATCACATTCCGAGTTAGTCAACGTAACCACTGGGATGCAGATGAGGGTGATCACCATGTTGGTTTGCTCACCAATAATGCTGCTTAGCAGACTCTTGACATGGCCTATTGCTAGAGTGATTCCCACGGTGTTCTTCTCAAAGCATGAGATCCATTTCCTGGCCCCATCCAACTATGGTGGCACCGTGGCTCTTAGCCCCTCTATGGCCATCTGCACCCATGGCACACGCATGGTCCCTTAAGTGCCCTTCTGTATTAGTGGACATATTCTTGCTGACATCTCCACCAGTTTTCCCTCTACATGGCGTTCCCATCTCCTCAGACACTCCTGCATGTAAGGAAAGTTCCCTTTGGGATCTCCCCCTACATGCAGGATGCAGTCTTTGGCAATTGCTATGTCCTCTGGTTTGAAAGATCCCTGCTCTGGCCAAGGCCTGTCTTATTGATCACTTCTCTTAGTCCAGCAAGCTAGTAGGTGGCAAAAGGGTTGGGCAAAGATCTCACCTTCCTCTTGAATAACTATGGCCTGATTTATACGTTTTTAGAGCTGCATTTGCGTCATTTTGTTTATGCAAAAGCGGTGCAAACTTAAAAAATTCAATTATATTTTTTAAGTTTTCGCCGCTTTTGGGTAAACAAAAATGGCACAAATGCGGCACTAAAAAAGTATAAATCAGGCCCTATGTCTTTTGGGGTTGGTTTACCCATCCTGCGCATTCGGGGGAGTAGCGGACATCCTAGTTGCTGCTTTCCTCGTGTGTATGCAGTGGTGCCATCTTGGTCCTCCAGTGTCAAAGCTGGATTCACACCAGGCTTTTTTCATCCCTAATTCGCTGGTTTGCCCCTCTCCTTCTCTGGTGATCGGGCAAGGCACAGACCCCAGTCAAAAGCTTCCCTTCTGATTCTATCTCGGATTACTCGAGGACTGTGGCTCTGTGCCTACCCCCACTTTCCTCAGGTGGAGCTCTGTACCTACTCCCACTTTCAGGGCATGCTACTCCATTCTCTCACTGGACTTCCATGGTGGGAGCTCTCTCTCTCTCTCCTCAGTTCAAGCCTTTCCTCTGACTCCCATCTAGATCGTCCCCTTCACCCTAACCTAGGCACTTCACTAAGCCAGGATCTGCTCTCATGCTTGCTCTCCCTAGTTTCCTCAGCTACCTGAGGGTACCCTGTGGCTCCCTCCTCAGTGCCAGATCTCAGAAGACTGAGATTTCTTCCATCACTCTCGCTAGCTACCTCACTGTCCAAGACCAATAGAAAATTCCCTTACACTCGCATTGGCTCTCTGGAACCAGCAGGGATATGCATTTTCTGTACCGCAGAGGCTCGGTCTGTTGACTGTGATAGATGGAGGGGTGTTGAGCTTCCAGGTGTTCTAGTGCTGGATTGGGGTGGTGCATGTAGTGTCTGGCCTGTTTGCCTGTTGGTACACCATGCCTAGACCTAAAAGCCTGCTGTTGAGTATGAGCCCCTTTAGCTCCCGCAACTGGCAGGTTAGTGTATCGTAATGTGGGGATAGCAGGCATTGTGGAGAGCACACCTATACCTGCATAGGGTGGGGAGGTGCAGATGTCTTGCTTGATGGCTGTGGGTCAAGGTTATCGGCATGATACCTTCAATTATATTAGTGCTGAATGTTCCCTCTTTTGGCCAAGGCAACGTGTGTGTCTTGGTATGTGTGTGCAACTTGTAGCAGAGCTTTCTAAGCTTTTTAGCCTTAATAGGGAATTTACTCTGCATGTGTCCTAAATAAGATCCAATAGTGTTTTTTTTTTATGTTTCTATTTTATAGGGTTTACTTTTTGTTAGTTGCTACTTTTCTGATTTTATAGATTTCTAAATTTTTACTCTAGTGAGGGAATGTATGTACAAGGGTATTGCTGGATCAATCCGGTAGTGGGAAATATATATTTAAGGGGTTTACCAATTCTAATCTGATAGGGGAAAATATACACACAGGGATTCCTAGATCTAATGGGCACAGCCTTGTTTACAGATGTATTACAATAAACATTCAACAATAAAATGCATGAAGATTCACACTCCTGGAAAAAGTGCAATTGTTAGTTCAGTGCAGCTTGCAATTTGGCGACAAAATAGCGAGCCCTACTTTGGCATAAAACAACAACTTGTGCGAATCAACAATATCTTCATTTATACTTTCAATATTGACATAAAACACAACATTTAAGATAAACAAAGTCACATTGGTCCACCAGTATCATAGTATCAAAACAACACTATTTCAGCTGGCAGGGGAGTTGCTGTCCAGGCCCCAAAAATCAGAGGAAAAGCATACCCTAATACCTTAGACCTGCCTACTCCTAGCGCATATTTTCCTGTGACCACAGGAAGCTCACCACTGTGTGGGACTAGGGGACCCTGATAATCTTGTCGATACCAGCTCAGGGTAAAAGATTGCAACAATTTATGTGACAAAAGAAAGAACTTACTTCTTGGCAAAACACAAGCTATACCTAATCTCTGGCATTCTAATTGTTCTAATACCCTAAAATCTGAATTACCCCAATGTCACACCCAGGGGTCCTGTGTACCATCTTTGTCACACCCAGAAGTCCAAGGGAAGCACATCTCTCACGTCTTTCAAATGCCGTCAATGTTAAGAAACCAGTGGCACTGAGAAAACCAGGATAGCTTAATAAGATCAAGATGTGGGCCCTATATCACACCCAGAGCCTATGCGTACCGACTGCACCATTCCCAGTGGTCCAAGCAAATGCACCTCTTAAAACAGAGAACTGGTCCTATGTCACACCTAAAGCCTTATGCATACCATCTGTGTAATGCCCATAGGTCCAAGCAGCCAGCAACCCAAAAACCCTACATTACACCCAATGGGTCAAGCGTACTATCTGCGTTATGCCCAGCGGTCCAAGCGATCACCCTTCCAACACTGACAATCAAGAAAGTGACTTCTGCAGATCATGCTTTTTCCTAGTTTGCCACATGCCAAATGCTAGGAATAAGGCTCTGATGTAGTCTCATACCCTTGTGAATGCGGCTTCAGGTTGGACCTTCACCCTGTGGATTTAGAAGAACTTCCAATCAATTACAGTGTCTGCACACCTTACTTGTTTGCGCAAATGTGAATCTGTCTGGGTGGGCTCCCCTTCCGTTGGTCGCAGTCAAGTTTGAAGAAATAATCATCTGCTATCTGACCAAAATGTTTCTCAAATGAAAATTTACCTTAAAAAACAAGAGACACAAAGCTTCTGGCAAAACAGAAAACAATTTGTTTAATTAAACATTATGGCCAGGAGAGCAGTTACAGAACCAGGATTTAATGACAGTCTCTCTAAGTACATTGACATTAACCACACTTTATGCATTTCTCTCAGAGAAATAAAGTCATAAAAACATTCCTTTCCTGGTAAAAAAGTATAAACAGCTGACAAGGAGTGGTAAATATAATTCCAGATAGGGAATGCAGGTGGGCCTCGACCTGACGTGGACACTATTTTGTGCAGTAAGCACGTGTCTGGCCTTAGGGGCACATGGTTACTCAGTGTGCTGTGTCTTGATTAGCTTAGTGTACTAACTACATGTGGCATCTAACTTTATGGTCTTTTGGAAATACATGCATCCCTCTGGCCATGTGTGCTTTATTTGGCCAAATCTCAAGGGACCATTGTAGTGTTGCTTCCTATCTGTGGGATCTGATTTAAGTTTTATGTGTCAGTCATTAACTGTTAGACCTGGCATCTTTTGGCGTGTTTCCCCTGTGTTTTTGCCTTTTGACCTCCTGTTTTTTTATGGTATGCTGTACTCTGTTAATGCTGGTTTATTGTCACTGCACACTTTACTACTGCTGATCAGTGCTAAAGTGCAAGTGCTCCCTATGTAAGTTGTACTGGTGATTGGTTTGTCCATGATTGGCATATTTGTTTTACTCATAAGTCCCTAGTAAAGTGCGCTATGCGTGCCCAGGACCTGTAAATCAAACGCTACTATTGGGCCTGCAGCACTGATTGTGCCACCCACATGAGTAGCCCTGTGAACATGTCTCAGACTTGCTACTGCAGTGTCTGTTTATACAGTTTTAAACTGCCAATTTGATTTGGCAAGTATAACCACTCACCAGGGCCAAACCTTCTCTTTTCGTACATGTAATGCACCCCTATGGTTAACTCCAGGTAGCCCCATGGGCGGGGTGCAGTGTATGTTAAAAGTAGGACATGTTCTGATGTGTTTTAAATTTCCTGACTGTGAAATACTGCCAAATTGGGTTTTCACTGTTGCAAGGCCTATCTCTCTCTTAGGTTAACATGGGGACTACATTTCAATATATTTGAAGTGCAGTTTCCCATTGGGACTGGATAGAGGAGTGGAGTTTGGGGTCTCTGAACTCACAACTTAAAAATACATCTTTTGATAAAGTTGTTTTTTAGATTGTCAGTTTGAAAATGCCACTTTTAGAAAGTGGGCATTTCTTGCTTAACCATTCTGTGCCTCTGCCTGCTTGTATATTCCACATCTGGGTAAGACTGACAGTTGGGCTGTTGTAAATTTCTTCTAGACAGTGACACAAAGGGAGTTGGGGTATAGCCTGCATATCCTGATGAGTCTCCTGGGCTAGTGTGGGGAGGGAGGAGCAGACACTTACACCTGAAAGGGCTGAGCCTGTCCTCACACAATGCCATCCGTGACCCACTGCAGTGTTTCTGGGGCCAGGTCTGGCCAAGGCAGGATCTTGTAAACAACAGAGACTTCCCTTTAAAGTTTTCCTGCTTCAAAGACAGAAAGGGTTGTAAGTAGTGGACCCAAAACCACAGGCTTTTAGAACAATTCTGGATAAAGAGGAACCTCTGCCAAGAAGAAAAGATGAACAGCTGCAGAAAGAGTACTGCCACTGAGCTGTGTGTGCTTTGCTGGGTTGGCCTGCAGTTGCTGCTTCTTCCTGAAAGAAGGCAACAACTGGACTTTGCTGTATATCCTGCTTGTGAAGTTTCTTCAAAGGATTGGAGTAGAGCTTGCCTCCTGTTAGAAGTCTCAGGGACATCAACAACTTCATCTCCCAGCACCTGGGCTCTCTTGCTGAGACCCACTGACTTCTCAAGTGGTGCAACATTAAGGCCCTCACTACAACCCTGGCGGTCGGTGATAAAGTGGTGCTAATACCACCAACAGGCCGGCGGTAACAAAATGGAATTATGACCACGGGGGAAACTGCTCAAACAGAAAGCCACTTTAACACACCGACCACCACAGCGATATCAACAAGCACCATGGCGGCAACCGCCAACAGCCAGGTGGAAGACAATGTACTGCCCACACTATTAAGACAGGCCTATCCGCCACCTTTTCCGGGGCGGTACCAACAACATGAAAAGGACGGTGGAAACAGAACACAGAAGTCAAAGGACTAACCTCTGGAGACTCAGGGAACAACCACAATGTCATGGAGCCCGGGCTGCATATATTTCCCATGCTCGTCTAACTTTTCCTGCATTATGAGCAGCAACGCCGACGAAGACAACCACAGTGAGTACTGCCGCCTAGCACACAAGGGAGGGGGAGGAAAAAGAGAGTGACACACACAGGCAACATGCAACACCCCCACCCCAACACCATACACACAAGCAGATGCACAAATATTACATATCCACCCCGTACCCCACAGGAATAATGCAAGGACAAAATGATTGGACGAAAGTGAGTGTAATACGATGAAATAACATGAATAAGTGCATCAAAATACAAACGTATATACATATTTATAAATAGAGGGACACTGCCCAGTCCTCAATGTCTGTGGGCCGCAGGGCCACATCACATAGCCTAAGGCCCCACCTCACTCCTGCAACAACACGGAGAGAACCCTGCAGGGTCATCAGGTCGAAAATACACAGGCACCTCAGAGGGACAGGGAATGGTGGGCACCTCAGCCGGAAGATGGTACAACACCACTGGTCGTGGAGGGGGCTACATGCCCTGTGCTTGGTCCTGGGGAGTGCAAGGCCACAGTCTCTCAAGTGGGTGGTTTGCCCACTGCTTGGTCCCGGGGAGTGCAAGGCCACAGTCTCTAAAGTGGGTGGCTTGCCCACTGCTTGGTCCGGGGAGTGCAAGGCCACAGTCTCTCAAGTAGGAGGTTTGCCCACATGCTCTGGAGGGGGCAATGTGCCCTGTGCTTGGTCCTGGGGAGTGCAAGGCCACAGTCTCTCCAGTCGATGGCTTCTCCACTGGTTCTGGAGGGGGCCATGTGCCCAGTGTGCTTCATCCTGGGAAGGATGGGGTGAGTGGATGGCTTCTTCCACTGGTTCTGGAGGGGGCATTGTGCCCAGTGTGCTTCATCCTGGGAAGGATGGGGAGAGTGGATAGCTTTTTGCACTGGTTTTGGAGGGGGCCTTTTGCCCAGTGTGCTTCATCCTGGGAAGGATGGGGTGATTAGATAGCTTCTTCCACTGGTTCTGGAGGGGGCCTTGTTCCCAGTGTGCTTCATCCTGGGAAGGATGGGGTGAATGGATGGCTTCTTCCACTGGTTCTGAAGGGGGCCTTGTGTTCTGTGCGCTTCATCCCGGGAAGGATGGGTTGAGTGGATGGCTTCTCTACTGGTCCTGGAAGAGGCATTGTGCCCCGTGTGCTTCTTCCTGGGGAGGATGTGGTAAGTGGATGGCTTCTTCCACTGGTTCTGGAGGAGGCATTGTGCCCTGTGATGCAGATCTTGGGGAGTGCAAGGTCAGAGTCTCTCACCTGGGTGTCAGACCCACATGCTTTGCAGGGGCCAGGACGCACAACAGCCCTTGGAGGCAGGACAACACACTGTCCGCCGGCGGTGACGACTGATCAGTGGTGTCAGTGGCGGTGCTGGTGTCAGGGCTGGCAGTGGTGGGGTGAGGCTCCAGCCCATCCCCTGCAGCCTCAGACGGCTGCCCACTGGGGCTGCTGCTGCTGGCAGTGATGCTGGTGGCGGTGCTGGCAGTGGTACCGGTGGCGGTGCTGGTGGCACTGCTGATAGTGGTGGTGGGAGGCTCCAGCCCTTCCCCTGCAGCCTCAGATGGATGAACCACCATGGTTGGTGGTGGGGCTCCAAATGAGTCCCGGCACCAGGCCTCCTGTCCTTCCTGCCTGCTGGTGCAGGTCCCTTGCCCTACCTGTCAGCAGCTGGGATTGCCCCTTGCCCTTACCTCCTGCAGCTGGTGGTGCCTCCTTGCCCTTCCTAGATGCTGCTAGTTGTGCCTTCTTGCCCTCTCCTCTCGCAGCTGGTGGTGCCTCCTTGCCCTTCCTTGATGCACCTGGTGCAGGCACCCTGTCAGTGTTGCTGCCTGGTGCCCAGAATCCTCTCCCACCTGCAGTAGCTGTCGACACTACTGTGGCTGTGGACTGGGTCGCTGAGGTGCTCGCCTGGGTTCTGACCACCCGGGCCCGACGAGAAGGACGGGGGAGGAGTGGTAGGGAAGAGGTCAACGGTGGAGAGGAAAAGCTTCTTAGGGACTTTGGGGCAGGAAGAGTGTGAAGGTTTGTGAGTGGAGGAAGAGGAAGTGGTTGTAGGAGGTGTCTGCTGTGTTTGGGTGCAGGTGCATGGGCTGGATGCTGTTGTGAGGTGGATGGCTGTTGGGTGTCTGAGTGCTTGCATTTGTGTAGTTTGGGAGGAGGTGGCACAGACACAGTGGGAGAGGACACAGTGGACCTGTGCATGGATGTGGGGGTGGTGACTGCCAGTGAGGGGCGTGTAGTGATAGGCGTGATGGTGGTAGTGCATGAAGATGTAGCGCATGCAGGTGTGAATGTAGTCGCAACTGGGAGGGAGGTGGATGACGACGAGGAGGGGGACACAGTGGAGGCAGTGGATGTTGGCATGTCTGCATCTGAATGGAGTTTGTGTGAGTGGCGGTGGGGTGATGTGTGGTGTTTGTGTTTGTCTGAACCACTCCTGCGTGTTGTCCTGGGTGCATGCTGGTCTGCCTGTGTGCTTGGTTTAGGTTGGGGTTGAGGGGAATGGGATTGGGCAGAGGAAATTGGAGAGGGGAGGCTAGAAACAGGAACAATGGCTGCAATCAGGAAGGAGGCCAGAGCCTTGATTGATCTCTGTTGGGCCGCCATGCAAGAGTGAATGCCCCCCAGGAATGCATTTGTTTGTTGCAAATGGGCTGCCAGCCCCTGGATGGCATTCACCGTGGTTGATTTCCCAACGGAGATGGATTGCAGGAGGTCAATAGCCTCCTCACTCAGGGCAGGAGGGCTAACTGGGGCAGGGCCTGAGGTGCCTTGGGCGAAGGAGATGACCACCTTCTTAGGAGAGCGGGCACGAGAAACACGCTGAGGGACTGCTGGGAGGACGGTGCTGGTATGGGGATGGCGGCTGTACCTGTAGTTGGGGTGGGCACAGAGGTGTCCGCCACCAACAGGGAGCTTTCATCGGAGGTGGTATCACTGTCAGAACTGTCCCCTCCAGTCTCCGCCTTGGTGCTCCCCTACCCTCCATCCCACTGGTGCCCTCACCGTTGGTGGATTTGATTTCCTGGTCCCTGTGGGATGCAGCTCTCACCATTGCCAGTGACTCTGCTCCTCCGCCGGATGATGCTTATGAACATAAGTGCAGGGTGACAAAACCAAAAGGGGGGGAGACAAAGGATACCCTTGGTCAGTGGCTGCAACAACACCACCGTTGGCGTACACAACACACACACACACACACACACACACACACAGAGAACAGCCCTATGCACTACACAATGCACTAACAGTCACAATGCTAGTCACGAGCCAATGGATAGGGATACCTAACGCCAATTGCAGCATACCTGAGACCCACAGACACCTGCCCAGTAGAGGATTCCTACTAGCTTAGTTGGAGGAGGTGTACATCAGACCCTGCCCAACAGGGCCCTATCCTGCAATGTTCGACCTGTCCTAGGGACACCCACAGGCCCACATCCCCACTGGATGCCACCCCACCAGGTGCAAGTAGTATATTGGGACATTGTACTCACCCCCTTGTGGCTGCTGTGATGCCCCCAAGCGCCCATTCAGCTCTGGATAGGCCACCGCCAGTATGCGGGCCATCAAGGGGGTCGACAGGCAACCCTTCCTCATTGGGAGGCCATCCCCAGCTGGGCCTCCACCTTCTTCTGTGCCCAGCGTCTCAGGTCCTCCCACCGTTTCTGACAGTGGGTGCTCCGCCTTCCGTACACCCACAGAGTTTGCTCGTCCTTGGCCATGGCACGCCATATGCCCTTTTTTTGATGGGCGCTGACCTGCAGAGAAATACACATAGAAAAAGGTATCAGTCAGACTGTCCTGCCTGTTACACTCATGGCCCACCATAGCCCTCACATTCCCTTACGCACAGACATTGCCTACCATACATGCAGCACGCTGCCCAGGGCCCTTCCACCAACCCCCCCACCTACACGAGGCCCTCACACACAGCACTCCATGCATTTATGCCCCATTCATCGTGCTCACAGTGTACTCACCTTTTGGTCTGGAGGCCCATATAGCATTCGGTACTGTGGTATGACCCCATCCACTAGTCTCTCCAACTTTGCACCAGTGAAGGCAGAGGCCCTTTCCCCAGTGACACGAGCCATGCTCGGCTCCAGACACAGGTCATAGCAGCAATATAGGTCCTCTCCTGTTGAAAGTCAGGTAGCAAGTGAGTGAACAGATAGAAAATTGCGTTCACGTCTGAAGCGGTGCATACCATCACCGCCGGCGTACATCATTTGCCACTGTTACCCATAAGGCCCAATGGTATCCATTGAGGAGTTGCACTGAGGTTCTCGACCGCCTCATGCAAAGGTGCACAACATCAGCAGAATTAACTCATTTCCACCTGTCCCTCCATACAGGACAGGTGGACACCATTTCAGGGGGGGGCAGGCCATGGCACCTAACTGTGTCATAGTACACATAGGCACCATTTGGGCCTATCCAACAATATACTGTTACAGCCACAACATGCAATGCAGTGTAGTGTTTGGAAATCTGGAATACTGACCAGCTGCTCACCGTTTGCCCCCTAGATTGCAACCGCTGCGGAGGAATAGGAGATGGAGACACCACCCTGTGTACAGGCCCCCGGTGGACTTCGCAACAATGGAGGACAGGCACATTATCCTCACCTATAGACTGGACAGGGCCACAATCACGGAGCTGTTTGGCCAATTGGAACCTGACCTGATATCTGCTATCAGTCAGCCCACCGGGATCCCCCGTCTTGTGCAAGTGCTATCAGTGCTCCATTTCCTGGCCACTGGCTCCTTCCAAGTGACAGTGGGCTTGGCAGAAAGAATGTTTAAGCCATTGTTCTCAATAGTGCTGACCAGAGTGTTGTCTGCCCTGATTAAACACCAGCGCAGATACATCGTTTTCCCCCAGGTGGAGGATTTGGCCACAGTGAAAGCAGATTTCTATGCAATGGGGCAATTGATGGTACACATATGGCATTTGTCTCCACTCCCACCCCCCTGGAGAAACGAACAGGTGTTCAGAAATCGAAAGAGCTTTCACTCCATGAATGTGCAGATAGTGTGCCTGGCGGTCCAGTACATCTCCCATGTCAATGTAAAGTATCCTGGGTCTGTGCATGATGCCTTTATGCTGAGGAATAGCAGCATCCCATATGTGATGGCTCAGCTCCAGAAGCACCAGATGTGGCTAATAGGAGAGCCCTAGTTCCCACCCAGTGGATGTTGATGAATGGGTATGGTGTGGGCCTAAGGGTTAGTGTGTGTCTAACAGTTGCCCCTCAATATTTGCAGGTGAATCTGGTTACCCCAACCTCTAATGACGTCTGACCCCTGTGAGGAATCCCAGGACAAGGGCAGAAGAACGTTACAATGAGGCACATGGGCAAACAAAAAGAATGATAGAAAGGACATTCGGCCTCCTGAAGGCCAGGTTTCGTTGCCTCCATCTAACAGGTGGATCCCTGTACTACTCACCCAAGAAGGTTCGGCAGGTCTTCGTGGCATGCTGTATGTTGCACAACCGTGCCTTAAGTCACCAGGTGCCTTTTCTGCAGGAGGATGAGGCTGGAGATGGGCGTGTGGCAGCAGTGGACCCTGTGGACAGTAAAGATGAGGACTAGGACAATAGAAGTGTTATAATACGCCAATACATCCAATGACACACAGGTAAGACACTGTAATTTCACTTTACATTGACAGTTTTGTGTTTGACATTGTCACTGGCAGGCTGATTTTCCCACTTCTATTACCACTTACTGTACCCTTTGGCATCTCTTTTTTCAGATATTTGTGCCCCGCTATTGCTCCTTGTGTGTTGAATGCAGCCAACTACAGGTCATTCCTATGTATACATTACTGTACAATTGTATTGCAGTGCTTAAAGATTGTTGAACAAATACATAGTTCAATAATTTGACAGACTCCAATCTTGTATTTATTCAAATGGTGTTTATTTAAGTGCTAATAAGTAGAGGGGGATGTGCAATGGGCTGGGGTGATGTAGAAGGAATGTCCAGGATAGAGTCCAGTCTATTTGTATGACAGGTGCATTGTCCAAGGGGGCATTGGAAGTGGAGCAATGGCAGTTCAAGGTGGACAGGGTGACAGAGTGGGACACAAGGGTGAAAATCAGGAGAGTCTTATTTCCTGGCAGGGGTCTAGGCAATAGTCTCTGGCTTCTGCCTGGATCGCAGGGTCCGTTTGCAGAGTGGTTCTCCTTCTGCATGAGTTGGGGTGCTGGTGGCCTGTTTTTCCTGTGGCGGGGCCTCCTGTCCACTAGTGGCAGCAGAGGTGGAAGGCTGTTCATTGGTTTGGCTAGTGTCAGGGGCCGCTGGTGTGCCACTGCCTCCCTCATGATGTTGGCCATGTCGGCCAGCACCCCTCAATGGTGACCAGAGTGGTGTTGATGTCCTTCAAGTCCGCCCTGATCCCCAGGTACTGTCCTTTCCTGCAGCCACTGGGTCTCCTGCAACTTGTCCAGTAACTGGCCCATCGTCTCCTGGGAATAGTGGTGTGTTCCCAGGAAGTTGGTGAGTGCCTTCAGGAGAGTCGGTTCCCTGGACCTGTCCTCCCCATTTCGCGAAGCAGTCCTCCCAGCCTCCCTGTTGTCCTGTGCCTCTGTCCCTTAAACTGTGTGCCCACTGCCACTGACCCCAGGTCCCTGATTGTCCTGTGTTTGTGGGGTGGCCTGGGGTCCCTGTAGTGGTGGACACACTGCTGATTAACGTGTCCTGGGGACAGAGGAATGGGCCCACTGGGTGGGTAATATACTGGTGTTTCCTGAGAGGGGAGGCTCTGTGGTGGTATGGGACCGTGCCTGGAATACCGACTGTCTGGAGATCCCTGATGAGTAAGGTTGGTCATCCAGATCCAGTCTTCCAGAGCTGCTGTCATCACTGTGGGCCTCTTCTGGGGGGACTGGATGTTGGTGGCACCTCTGGTGACGTTGGGTGAGGCACCTGTGGGGATGTACATGCAGTGTTATTGTTTCTGTGTGTGTCATCTTGTGCATGGGTGTGTTGCCCTCAATGATTGTTATTGCCCTGTCAGCTTTGCCTTGTGTGAATAATTATTTTGTGGGCTAGGTGATTCTCTCCATTGTGCATGCTTTAGTGATGGGTGTCTTTGCAGGTCTGTGATGTGGGTCAGTGCATTGGTGTTACATGCAGGGCTTGGTATTGGGAGGGGTGAGTTATGATAGTGGGGTGTGTGTGTGAGGTAGTGGAGTGTTGGGAGTGAGGGTAAGGGTGGGGGTTTATGATGGCATGCAGGTGGGGGGGTGATAGTAATAGAGAGTTGACTTACCAGAGTCCAGCCCTCCTACTCCTGCCAGGCCTTCTGGATGCATGATTGGCAAGACTTGCTCCTCCCATGTTGTTAGTTGTAGGGGAGGAGGTGAGGGTCCACCGCCAGTCCTCTGTACAGCTATTTGGTGTCTTGCTGCTGTGGAATGCACCTTCCCACGTAGGTCGTTCCACCTCTTCCTGATGTCATCCCTTGTTCTAGGGTGCCGTCCCACGACGTTGACCCTGTCCAAGATTCTCGGCCATAGCTCCATCTTCCTTGCAATGGATGTCTGCTGCACCTGTGATCCGAATAGCTGTGGCTCTACCCAGATGATTTCCTACACCATGACCCTTAGCGCCTCCTCTGGGAACTTGGGGTGTCATTGTGGTGCCATGGGTGTAGTGTGAGTGGTGTGGGTGAGGGTGTGTGCGGTTAATGTGTTGGTGTGTGTGATGAAAGGTGTGTGGATGGTGTATAGGTGATGGTGGTTTGTGGCTGTGGTCTTGTTTGTGGTCTTGCTATCTCTCTTGTGGCAATTGTTTGTATTCGTAAAAGTTTGTGGGTAATGTGGGTGTGTGTTTTATAGTGGTGTGGATGTGTGGATGTAGTGTGTCTATGGCGGTCATGGCGGAGGACCGCGGGAGCACCGCCGACAGGCCGGCGGTGCTCCAATGGGGATTCCGACCGCGGCGGTAAAGCCGCGGTCGGACCGGCAACACTGGCGGTCTCCCGCCAGTATACCGCCGCCCCATTGAATCCTCCAAGGCGGCGCAGCTTGCTGCGCCGCCGAGGGGATTCCGACCCCCCCTACCGCCATCCAGATCCCGGCGGTCCGACCGCCGGGAACCGGATGGCGGTAGGGGGGGTCGCGGGGCCCCTGGGGGCCCCTGATGTGCCCATGCCACTGGCATGGGCATTGCAGGGGCCCCCGTAAGAGGGCCCCTACAAGTATTTCACTGTCTGCTTGGCAGACAGTGAAATACGCGACGGGTGCAACTGCACCCGTCGCACAGCTTCCACTCCGCCGGCTCGGAAACGAGCCGGCTTCATCGTGGAAGCCTCTTTCCCGCTGGGCTGGCGGGCGGCCTGAAGGCGGCCGCCCGCCAGCCCAGCGGGAATGTCAGAATTACCGCCGCGGTCTTTCGACCGCGGAACGGTAACCTGACGGCGGGACTTTGGCGGGTGGCCTCCGCCGCCCGCCAAGGTCAGAATGAGGGCCTATGTGTGTCAGGTGTGTTATTCAAATTGTCCAATGTGGTATGTTTTGTTAGGTTGTCTGTATTTTGCGGTGATTCGTGGGTCATAATACTGTGGGCATAGTTCTGTTGGCATAACAGTGTGGGATTTGCTGCCACCAGTTTGTCACTGACCTTTGGGCTGGCGGACTTGTGTGTGTGGCTGTATAGTGACAGATTGCTATGTGTGGGTCACTATATGGGTGGTGGTAATCCTCTGCGCTGTAGTATGTTGGCGGCAGTCAGCAAGGTGGTAAGAGGTACTTACCACCAATGTCATAATACAGGCCTAAGTCTCTGGGCCCCGACAAGAATAAGCTGGCAGACCAGAGAGAAAATCATTCACTGAAGCCTAGAGGCAGAAAAATTGATGCAGCGCCAGCACCGCGAATAAAAAATGGACGTGGCGCCAGTGAAATCAATACATCACCAGCTCATTGCGTGTTCATTGCTGCCTTGCATCTTGATTTTCCGGATATCATCCCTGTGAGTCAAAATCTTCAACATCACCACACGGACCCGATGCTGCTGGTCCTGAAACCGATGCATCGCTTAACCCGCAGCAAAAGAATCGATGCACGCCTCACTTGTGAGTAAGAAATCGATGCATCACCCACACATGTGGCTTCATTTTTCCTGCATACCAGGTTCTTTGTGCTAAAACAATGCATCCATTGATTTCAATAGATTAAGACTCTTTTTACTTTAAAAAGTCACATCTTTGTTTGTGTGTGTTGGATTTTTGTACTTTTGATCTTGGTGAATTTTTATAAATATTGGCTATTTTTCTAAACTGGTATGGAGTCCTTTTGTGCTGTTTTTACTGTGTTACTTTGTATGTTTTTGTAAATGCTTTGCACATTGCCTCAGAGATAAGCCTGACTGCTTGTGCCCAGCTACCAAAGGGATGAGCAGGGGTTATCTGAGATGTGTATCTCCCTTACCCTGGCTAGAGTGAAGGTCCCTACTTGGAGAGGGTGTAAACTGACTGCCAACTAGTGACCCCATTTCTAACAGCATGTGTTTCATGTAGAAGCATGAATATTCCAAAGAACCTGGAGAAAATCATGTGCTACATAACAACGGAAATGAGGCCTAGAAGTTCACAGGTGTAAACAGTAATTGACAACAATAACAATTACAGCAGAGCCCAAAGTGTATGATGGTACAGTTCAATAGTTCACAGTGGAAAAGTGACCATCCTAAATAGACATGTGATATCTACAGGTGCAAGCTTGTATAGCAACAAAACAGGAAAGTCAATGGTTCAGGTTTTCCAGGAAGGGGGAAGCCATAGAGAGAGCTTTGGACTAAAAGGCACCATAAGGGAAGCATTACTGGGAGTAATCGGGCAGGGAGATACCAGAACGGAAGGGTGACATGAGTCCAGTGAGTAAAACTGACAGGACATAGGGCACAAGATGGAGTTGTGACGCAGTGAGTACTGTCTAGGGAGAATTCACAAATAGTCCAACTATCAGTCTGACCCAGACATGGATTCCACCGGCAGGCAGAGGCTCAGAATGGTTAAGCAAGAAAAGGCCCACTTTCTAAAAGTGGCATTTTCAAACAGACGATCTAAAAACCCACTCTACCAAACAAATTATTTTTAAATTGTGAGCTCAGAAACCCCAAACTCCATATCGCTGTCTGGTCCCAATAAGAAACTGCACTTAACAGATAATTAAAGGCAGTCCCTATGTTGACCTATGGGAGGGATAGGCCTTGCAATACTGAAGACCATATTTGGCAGTATTCACTATCAGAGCATGTAAAACACACCAGTACATGTCCTACAATTTACGTGCACTGCACCCTGCCCATGGAGCTACCTAGGACCGTCCTTAGGGGTGACTTACATGTAGTAAAAGGGAAGGTTTGCGCTTTGCAAATGGGTACATTTGCCAGGTCAAATTGGCAGTGCACAACTACACTCATGGACACTGCAGTGGCAGGTCTGAGACATGTTTACAGGGCTACTTATGTGGGTGGCACAATCAGTATGGCAGGCCCATTAGTACCATTTGATTTACAGGCTCTGTGCACCTTTAGTGCACTTTACTAGGATCTTACTAGTAAATCAAATATGCCAATCATGGATAATCAATCATATTCACAATTTATACAGGGAGCACTTGCATTTTAGCAGTGGTCAGCAGTAGTAATGTGCCCAGAGTACCAAAAACCATCAAAAACGAAGTCCAGCAAACAGTCAAAAATAAAGAAAGCAGAGGCAAAAAGACAGAGGAAGCCATGCGAAGGATGCCAGGCCTAACATGTGCTCTTCTGCAACACTCTTAGCTTCCTCTATAAATACCCTCCTCTGAACTTGAATATGTGCTTGACTTTGAAAGTGTTCCCGGCATGTGCGCGCTTTGTTCCTGCACTCACCTTCCAATGTTCCAATCCTGTGCAAGTCTCTTTTCTGCACTCATTTCCAGAGTCGCTCAGAGTTTACAGCATTCTAGTCTTTCGAGCCTTTCTGTGATTCTGTGATTCTGTGATTCTGGCATCTGCAACCCTTCTATTTTCTTCCTTCATGAGCTATTATTCAGGCTCTTCTTGAGCTTCTTGCATCGCGCTTCCTGCCGCCTTTGGATTCCACTTAAAGTACTGTCAAAGCAAAGTACTTTACTCTCAGGTTAGTGCGCACTCATCTATATACCAGCATGAATTCAAGACTTATTACTTAAAGATGTGAGCATGTTTTGGATTTTGAACATTGTTGGAGTATTGAATGCTCTCCTTGAGGCCCAGCACTCTGGACTCTTTCGTTGTAGTGCTCTGAACTCCTGATACACAAACTGAAAGTTTTTGTTGTGTTTTGTGACACGTATCAAGTACCTTGGGATAAGTTCCTGGAGACTGAAGTTGTATTTGTGCAAAATCATAATAATCTATGTTCCAGGGTTCCTGAAGATCACCAGCTATTGTTGAATCAATTTCTGTTGTCTTTCATGCAGTGTTTTTGACGATGCCTGTTATTGTACCAGATGTGTAAACTACTGATAAAGATTATAAGCAGGGAACCTATGGGTAACATTGTTTTTTGGCATTTTTAGTGTATCACATTTGCTTTGAGGATATTGAGGTCCAAGGTGTCCCAAACTTACTATCCAGTACACGAGTAAGCTGAGCAGTTCCTGCAGTGACATGGGCTCATCTTGTTCTTGTTTTCTCCTATCCACCTTTCCCCTTTAGGGGCAGTCTGTTGAACTAGACAGTCAATACTTATTAGACTAGACAGTCCCAGCTGGGATTGGAGGTCCAGCATCCCCCCTGCAGTTGGAACCAGGTGGCCAAGCCTTGCACTTTTCACTGATCGAACAATGTGGATGACCAATTACAAGTTGATGATTTAGCTTAGGCATGACACAATGTACAGGGTGAGATTCAATCCTTGTGCTAGGAAAATCGGTCGCTTAAGATTAGTTAGTTAGAAATTGCCCCTGCCAGTCACCCTGGTTAGCTTATGCAGGGGCTGGGGCAATACCTAAAGACACATGGTCTATTCTACAACCAGCACACTTTGGTGAAATAATAAGTATCATTAGTATGCCTTCTCTTGGTAATGCTAATCTGCTGCAGGTCTCTGTAAATACTTCCACTCCTGTGCTCCTGTCCCCGTCTGAAAGGTTTTTTATGGACTGTAGTAAATTTGATTTCTTTTGGAGCCAGTGCCAGTTGGCTAAACCCCGGAGTTTTTCCTTCCGACACAGCTAAGCTAACCTTTATAATCTCCTATCTTGGGAGTACAGCTTCTAACTGGGCGATTCCCCTCATTGAAAACAATGATCCTGTCTTGCCAGATTTTGGGAGATTTAAAGAGACCATGCATCGTCTCTTTTCTAAACACACCGTTCTTCAGGCTAGTGATAAAGAGTTGTTGAATTTAGGTCAGGGTAGTAAGGATCTGCTGACTTACATTACAACTGTCTGTCGACTGGTTAGTGAAACTGTTTTAAAACGGGTTATTGGTAAGGGCAGGTAAGTACCTACACTTACCAATAGGCCACTAACTTCCACTTAGGTCCAGTTAGGTCTCAGTAAATTAAACCCAGCTCAACCCTTGGTAGCTTGGCAACGAGCGACAAGGCTTAACTTAGGAGACAGAGTGTAAAGCATCCAAATATCACAAAACAGTAATTAAATAAAACACAGAAAACTGTTTAAAAATCCAAAACCAACCTATGAAAATCGATTATATTTTTATCTTTAAAATAACACAAAAACTAACAAAATCGGATAAGGGGAACCGGAGATATGAATTTTTAAAGAATTATTGCTTTTTTAGCACCTAGAAACAAAATGCACTAATCGGGTCATTTGCTTGCACTGCGACCGGGGCAAAGTCAAAGTTTAAGGCCGACCGTAATGGAGCCCGGCTCGGCTACAGCCCGTGGGAGGCCTCGCTCAAAAGTTTACCTTCGCACTTAGTCGTTTTTCTGAAGATTTTCTTCAGTGGGACGAACCTGCCAGTCCAATCTGACCTCCTGGAACTCTTCTCCAGATACGTGTCGCAGAAGCCCTCGGTGGAGATTTTTACCTTCAGACTTAGTCATTTTTTTGAGGTGAAAATCCTTCAACCGGGGTAAACCTGGATCTTGATCCAACGTCCTTGGAGCCCTCCTCGGATACGCTGGCTGGGAGGTCCCCGTCAACTTTGTACGTTCGGACTTGGTCTCTTTTTTGG
Source organism: Pleurodeles waltl (assembly GCF_031143425.1). Taxonomy (NCBI): domain Eukaryota; kingdom Metazoa; phylum Chordata; class Amphibia; order Caudata; family Salamandridae; genus Pleurodeles; species Pleurodeles waltl. The sequence continues at coordinate 1,372,559,891 of NC_090447.1, read as the reverse complement.
AGATTTTCTTCACCGGGACAAACCCGCAAATCAGGCCGGGTCACGGTTGAGGCAAGCCGGCTAGAGTTGCTGCGGCATGTCGGTCCCTCTATGGAGTTTTTTCTCAAAAGTTCTCCAAACTTCTCCAAACTTCTGGGTCTTCTCCCAGATGTTCTTTTAAGGTTCTTTTGGGGTCCACAGCTCACCCCAAGGGTCCAGAAGCTCTGAGATGATGATCCTTGGGGGTGTGGACTACAACTTGCACCTGATGCAAACTCCTTTTTGGCACTGGGCAGTGGTCAGCTGGTTGCTTTCTTCAGGAGTTGGTACAGGGGACTCTGGTTAGCAATTTTTCACTAATCAATCCCAGGAGGCAACATTTTCCAAAAATCCATCATGGCTGAAAATTATTTTTTGAGGTTACATCTGGCTGAGCCCACCCACTGGTGTGGCTAAAAATCATAAACACACCCCTCTCTTGCCCTCTCCTAATCTAAACAAGGTGGCACCTAGTTGTCTGGGGTTGCAGGATGTGGGGGTGTTGCTGGGTTGCTCCAAATGTCCTCCTCTGCCTTTGAAGACCAGTTTGGCAGCCCTCCCCCTTCCTGCCTCACCATCTGCTGAGAGGACATTCCCTCCCACAGGCACATCTCTTTGTGTGAAGCTAGGCCTCTTCACACCTCATCAAGGCAGCCTGACCAGGCTGCCAGAGGCTGCCAATCAGAGCACAGTAGCAAAAACAATGCAGGGCTGAAGTTGGCAACTTTTCAGGTAAAGTTTAAAACTCTTTACCTGAACAAGTTATATTAAATCCAACAACTGGAAGTTGTGGGATTTATTATAACAATTAATTTGATACCAAACTAACTCTTTGTACCTGTCATTTAAGGGGACTTTTAACTTTAAAATAAAGTCTTCCCATTCTAACCTATTAAGGCCATTCACTACAATGAGGGAAAAACAAATTTGGGTGTTTTTACCTCACCAGGGCTTATAAAACTACTTTTATAAGGTCCCTGTTTATAGTTACATGGCACCCAGCCCTAGGGGGCACATAGTGCACACCTTTGGGGTGACTTATATATAAAAATAAGGTAGTTTAAGACTTTGGAACTACTTTTAATTCCAAAGTCGAATTTGCATATAACTTTAATTTAAAGCAGCCAGCAAGGCAGGCCTGCTTTCAAAATGACACTGGGCACCTCAGCAGTGCACCTATGGGTGGACTACCTATGCTGTGGTCCCTAAACCTACATGCCCTACCATATACTAAGGACTTATAGGTAGGTTATAATTAGCCTAATTTGCATATCCACTTTACACAGAGCACTGGCCCTGGGACTGGTAAGCAGTACCCAGGGCACAGCCAAGAGTCAGTAACCACCAGTACCTGTCCAAAAAGTGTTGGGGTGACCAGGGCAAAAAGGAGGACTTTCCTACAGAAACCCAATGGCAACAAGAGAAGCAAACTTCCCTCCTTTATAGAGGTCTTAAAGATGACTTGAAAGTTTCTTTGGCACACATTATGAATCTACCAATGGACTGTTCTGAGCTTATTGACTCAGTTGTCCAGTTAGATCATAGCTTGAATGAATGTAAGAGAGAACACTCTCAAGGGGAACCTAGACTTTTAGTGATATATCCAGCATGTAGAGAGGGAGAGTCCAAGAATCAGGGTGACTCAGAACCCATGAAAATAGGAGGATTAAGTGGCCCATTAACTACAGAAGAAAGATATTGAAGAAAAAAGCTGAAACTGTGTTTGTTTTGTGCTCATCAGAGGGCACTTCACCTGTGAGTGTACTGTCAAACCTAAAGAAATGCAAAAGAATGTTGCTGTAATGTACAGTTTGATGCAGCAAAACTAGAGAGCTCAACTGATGTAGGGGGTCAACCACTTGGATAAGGTCCTAGTGTAGACCCCCCACTTTTTGGCAAACACTTAGCATCTATGCACCAGGAATACTTGAGTCTGGTGCAAGCAAGCAGTAGCCATCTAGACATTTCCCATTGTTTTGAATAGCTTTCCATTTTAGCCATTGCAGCACCCAGTTTCCCATCCTCTCGAATTTCTTATTTTACTACTTATTTTGTTCCCTTGTATAAGTATGTTTTATGACAAGGTATGCTTGTTTATTTGCTTGCTTGTACTTTCTACCATCAGTTCTCATCCAGACGTCCTGCTCTGCCTCAGCATTCTGGGGTTTTTCACCTGTTTTGTGGTTGGTGTGGGGACTTGTATCAGTCCAATACAATTAGTAGTTTGTTAAGCTCTGGCAAATGCTGATTACAGTCATTGGTTGTTTCTATGTATTTACCAACCTGATACCTATGTGCATATTTGTAAACCAGACCGTATACCTCCCATGCCCATCAGCCTCATTGACATTCCAAAGAAGTAGAGAATTAGGGCCAGATGTAGCAACTTTAAAATTGCGACTTGCAATTTGCGAGTCCGAGCGACTCGCAAATTGCAACTCGCAATTTGCAATGCAGAACGGTGTCTCAGACACCGTCTGCAAGTCACTATGGGGTCGCAAAGACCCACCTCATTAATATTATTGAGGTGGGTCGCAAATTGCGGCCCCATAACGACTATGGGCACTCACGGGTATGGAGGCCTGCTGTAGTCAGCAGACCTCCATGTCTGTGACTGCTTTTAAATAAAGCAGCTTTTTTTTTTTTTCAAGTGTAGCCCGTTTTCCTTAAAGGAAAACGAGCTGCACTTAAAAAAAAAAATGAAACCTTTTGTTTCGGATGTTTTTTCAGGGCAGGTAGTGGTCCCTTGGACCACTACTTGCTCTGAAAAAATAATTTGGGGTCCAGTCACACAGGGGAAGGGGTCCCATGGGGACCCCTTCCTGTTTGCGAGTGGGTTACCATCCACTTCAAGTGGATGGTAACTGCGACTCCATTGAGTTGCATACCACTGCGACTCGCAAATAGGAAGGGAACACCCCTTCCTATTTGCGACTCTGAAATGCATTTTGCAAGTCGGTTCCGACTCGCAAAATGCATTTCTGCATAGCAAACTCAGGTTTGCGACTCGCAAACGGCGATTTTCGCCGTTTGCGACTCGCAAACTGTTTGCTACATCTGGCCCTTAGCATCTATGTCTCTCTCTCACTTTCTGTTGGCTGCCTTTTGTTTTAACTTATCACACACAAGACACACTATTAGTGCCACACCTCTCATCAATCAGAGCCCAAGGTTAACAGCTGTCGTCAGTTTATGGCTCCATGCACAGCAATGTATTTGTAAGAATCATAATATACAGCTCATTCAGGTCTGCTTATGTTAAGACGTTGTCAAAGAGATCTGAACTCCCATACCATTCTTTCAATCAATTGATTGTTTAAGTGATATGGGCTAATGAATCTGCAGCAGTCCCCTTTAATCAGGGTTAGCAAAAGTAATTGAAGGATGCCTTAGCTCTGGTCATTAATACCTTCAACTGGAACAGCCTTTATTGACCCTACTGTGCAAATTGAGACGTGCTAAAAGCAGGATAGTCTGAATAAAGAGGGTAGATTCATTGATCCTGTTATTCTACTAAGAAATAATCCCCACCCATAGGTGAATAACCAATGCACAGAGTTAAAGAACTGTTATCCAAAGAGGTGAAGGAATGATGGTGGAAGGTTGGTCATGACAATTTTGTTTATCCATGCTCTAAAAGACATAGAAAGAAGGAGGCTCATTAAGATCTGACAGACCTAGAATAATCGATATTGCAAATTCCAGGTCTATCAATTGAAAAGTGCATTTGTATTCATGAATAATGATTCTGTTGTCACAATGCATGATGAACTTAGTAGCCTCAGGGGACATGAAGGGGGGCTTTGGGCTGCTTATTGGATCAGACTTTCCATACAAAAAAAGCAAATACCCTTAATCAGCAAGAAACAATGTGAAGAAATAAATCAAAGAGAATTGATGGAACACTGCTAAATTCTGGATTAGTGGAATGGGATCTGTACTATTGTTTTAGAAAGGAAGACAGGAAATTTGAAAGAAATCTAGTTTATAGTGGTATGGAACTGGAATGAACACAGCATAGTAAGTCGACAAGTCTGCATTTGAAATTATTATTCTGGATTTTTGATGGCCCAGTTGACTCCTCAATATAGCCTGTGAAATGGAGGCCTAGGCCTCTTTACAGTGATTTCAAGTTCCTGAACTTGTTGTGTGTCCTGGAGATGCTGTGATCCAGGGCTGGTGTCTGCATGACATCCTGTCTCCAAGAGGTGAGTCAACATACCAAGTAGTCTCTGCAATATGCAGGAGAAGCTGTGGATGAGCCTAATACCTAGACGCATGCCTACCTGCTCAAAGGGGTCACTTAAACCAAGAGGCTAAGCACCAGGGGATGTGGCCAGGGGGGGTATTTGAGGGCCAGGCAAGCCCATATTAATCTTTGACCCCCCCCAAATGACCAAGGCAAATGGCACAGAATTTATCAGATAATCAAAGAGGTCAAATAACATTTCTGACAAAATGATGCGTTTTGTTTTAAAGTAGAGATGTTGTTTATTGTTCTTTTCTGACTGAAAAGTGGGATCATTTAGTTGAGTGAACTATGTAGCAATCTCACTGGGGTACAGGGAGTGGGAAAAGGAAAACTGCATGATGTATTTTTTTGCACTATACAACAAAGGGCCTGATTTAGAGTTTGGCAGAAGGGTTACTCCACAACAAATGTGACAGATATCCTGTCCACCATATTGGGATCTCTATAGGCTATAATGTGATTGGAATACAGCAGGTGGAATTTATGTCACGTTTGTGACACAGTAACCCCCTCTGCCAAACTCTAAATCAGGCACACATTATAAATACCTGTAAATGAGTGCTACACATATTTCAAAGTGTGATGGGAACAAAGTTTTTATTATGATCAAACTAAATACTGTGCTTACTACCCCTATCTGGGGCACTGATATTTTACCTACGTGGGCAGCAGGCTACGCCAGATAGGGTGTGTGGTTGAAAGGGTGTTGTCTTTGTTTTGTGATGCTATGTGGGAAGTATTTCCATGTTGTACATGATGACCACCGATGCAATTATTGTGTTATAGGACACAGAGAGAAGTAGTCTGGTAGATGATGATGTGTGAGAGACATAAGCATACAGTTTATGGGTTTTCAGTATGCTGGAAACTTTCAACAGCTCTGCAGATCCCTTTATGTTATTTGTTATGATTACAGTCAGCCTAGCTGTTTATTACACTGTTGCTGTCCAATCAGAAATTTTGTGTATAGGTGTGGGCCTAAGCAGACAAGTGGAGACATCTGCTGGAATGGGCATTGCTACTATCAACCAATATTTGAGTATCATTGTGAGTTGTAAAGAAGCGGATACAGTAAGGGCCACTAGAATTATGTGGCAGAAGGTGAACAAATGGCATTGTTGGCTAAATTATGTGGCAAGAAAAAGCAATTTATTCAACTTAGTTTAGCACATTGTATAATAGTATAACTCCATAATTGTGTCATTTTTAAAAAATGTGACCAGTCAACCTTTGTATAGTCTGCGATTTTAGTAACCTTTGATCCATTTAAGCTAGAAACATTTTTTCACTATAATCTGCATATGGTGATGGATTATGTAGCAAATGCTGCAAACCCTTAATCATGCAGAAAATGCTTCAGCCACAGAATCACAGAATTTCAGTGATCGTGGCCATAATCTATAGAAATTTGAGACCTGCATTGGTGGACTAAATTAAGGTTCTCTGACTGACCACCAGAGTTTGTCACATCTTTTCAGTTGTTCTATCCTATTTGTTAGGTGATGGCTGCTTTGTTGACGGCAGAGTACTGGTGAAGGACAACCCTTGTAGCAGGTACATCTTATGTGAATGTAAGAGATATAAGTAACAGTGTAATAAGATGTGGTATAAAGTATGGATCCCAATCTATGGTTATCAATAGGTTTCTGGCTTCTATTGATCATTTTGGAGAGGCCTCACGTTACTTAGGCCACATAGTGGTAGGCTGGTACTTTTGCCATCATATGCAGGTCATAATCTTTGCAGTATTGAGCTTTAAATGTTCAATCATTATCCATAGGTTTATGGCCTGAAGGTAGTTGTTAAGTTTTAAATTATAGAAGTCTTTTAGGCCATGCATTTTTAAAATGATTTGTTTGCCATTTGCATCATTACAACAGGTAGGGTTGAATGATTCAAACTCTTTGTTGCCATGCCTTTTCCCCCTCAGGTACCAGGCCCTTTTTCGTCTATTTGGGGCAATTCACGCTTAGGCTCTCATAACTTTTGTCCACGTAAGCTATCCACACCAAATTTGCGCCCTAAGGATTTGAGAGATTCACAGAGTTTGTGAATTCCCCTATAGGAGTCCAAGAACTTAGCCAAAATACATTGAAAAAAATCATTTTTTTAAAAAAAGGGGAAAAAAGGGCTGCAGAAGAAAGCTTGTGTTTGTTTTCCCTGGAAATAGCATCAATAAATGGTTTGTGGTGCTAAAATCACCATCTTTCAGGAACAGGCAGACATGAATCAGAAAACCAAATTTTTCTACACAATTTTGGCATTTTACTGGGACATACCCCATTTTTACTATTTTTTGTGCTTTCAGCCTCCTTCCAGTTAGTGACAGAAATGGGTGTGAAACCAATGCTGGATCCTGGACAGCTAAACATTTTGGAAATATAGACATAATTTTGAATACAGCAAGGGGTCATTTGAGTAGGCCCTATAAGGTTTCTTGACACAAAGTAACTGCTACAAAAAAAAACAATATTGAAAATGGGGTGAAAAAACTGCCATTTCTCTCCACGTTTTACTCTGTAACTTTTTCCTGCTATGTCAGATTGTTGAAAGCAATACATTGTTACATCTGCTGGACTATTCTGGTTGCAGAAATTTATAGGGCTTGTACATTCATTAAGAACTCTAGGTACCCAGAGCCAATAAATGAACTGCACCATGCAATGGGTTTTCATTGTATACCGGGTATGCAGCAATTAATTTAAATATAAAGAGTCAAAAATAGGTATCAAGGAAACCTTTCTATTTCCGAAATGGGCACAAGATAAGGTGTTGCAAAGCAGTGGTTATTTGCGTATCTCTGAATTCCGTGGTCCCCATATTAGAATGTTAATTACAGGGCATTTCTAAAATAGTCGTCTTTTTTACACACTTTCTTACATTTGGAAGGAAAAAATGTAGAGAACAAGGGACAATAACAATTGTTCTTCTATCCTGTGTTCCCCTAAGTGCCCCGATAAAAATGGTACCTCACTTGTGTGGCTAGGTCTAATGCCCGCGACAGGAAATGCAACATGGACACATCACATTCTTACACTGAAATATGCCATGTTTTTTGATAAGTGCCTAGCTGTAGATTTTGACCTCTAGCTCAGCCGGCACTGAGGGAAACCCACCAAATCTATACAGTTTTTAAAACTAGACATCTAGGGGAATTCGGAATAGGGTGACTTGTGAGGCTCTCACCAGGCTCTATTACCCAGAATCCTTTGCAAACCTCGACATTTGGCAACAAAAAAACACTTTTTCCTTATATTTCAGTGAGGGAAAGTTCTGGAATCTGAGGGGAGCCCCAAACTTCATTCTACCCAGCAATTCCCCAGGTCTCACAATAAAAATGTTACCAAACCTGTGCATTTTTTAAAGCTAGACACCTAGTGGAATCAAGGATAGGGTGACTTGTGGGACTCTCACCAAGTTCTGTTACCCAAAATCCTTTGCAAACCTCAAAATCTGGCAGAAAAAACAACAACTTTTTCCTCACATTTCAGTGATAAAAAGTTCAGGAACCTGAGAGGAGCTACAAATTTCCTTCCTCCCAGCATTTCCCCAAGTCTCCCGATACAAATGGTACCTCAGTTGTGTGAGTAGGCCTAGTGCCTGTGATAGGAAGTGCCCCAAAACACAACATGGACACATCACATTTTCTCAAAGAAAACAGACCAGTTTGTGGCATGCTTCATCATCAGGGTTCCACCCGAGACACCTAGCATGTCACCTGTGAGCTTCGACGCCTGATTACAGCGGAGCATGTTTTATCATTTTTACCACACATACTGGTTTCTTTTGGCACAAAAGTGAATGATGGTTCAGTAGATCATACTTTATTAACAAAGATTTCACAAAAATGAAATGTATTGTTAATAACTGAAAGGCCAAAAACCTGAACCAATGACTCACAGCTCGTGAGCTGTAAAGCCAAGCCAAAGCACTAACCGCTTTATAGTACATTCACACACCTCTCATACATAACATCAACAAGCCTATCCACGCCACCAGCCGTGGGCCCAGCACATCAACAGACAGCACCATTCAAGGGCCCATCACTTTCAAACACCCACATGCCTGACAGCAATCACACCAGCTGATGGGAGAGTTTGGACTGGCATTTGCCTAGCAGTGTGTTGCAGTGACCAACAGGCAATCACTATATACACCGCCATCGAAGCACCACTCCATGCACACCGCCAGCCAAATGCCACTCCAAGCACACCGCCAGCCAAGTACCACTCAATGCACACTGCCAGCCAAGCGCCACTCCACGCACACCGCCAATCAAGTGTCACTCCATGCACACCACCAGCAACTTTTTTTATACAACAAAGAAACCACTAACTAATTATTGATAAGTACAACACTGCAAACACAAAAGCTTTAACTAAATACATGACAGTAATGCCAACCATGAAACTGAACATATGAAAATATAAAACAGGCAGTTTACACTCACCGTAGTTCCCAAAAATTATTTTGGGTGTGGTACCTCCTGAAACAGCCAGCCACACGTAGACCAGGCTTTGAAGGACAATCAGGGAGTACCTCTTCAGACACAGACTTTAGATTTCTTAGTGACCAATTCTTTTTTTGGCAGTGGGAGGAATATGATCAGGAAAGTAGTGATCTTTCAATGTAGCCACATCCTCCACCACTGCTTCTCTAGGAACTCTTGCCTGTTCCACCACAATAAGGTTTTCTATCACTGATTCCTGAAATGTAACAATTTTCATCCTTGATTCAGGGGAACAATCTTTGAATACAATAAAAGCACGAAAAGTTGCTAAATTTAACAAATGAATGGCCAACTTGTTATCCCACATGTAACACTGATGAACAACAATGTAAGGTTCTAACCTCTGATCTGCTCTATGAACACCACCCATGTGCTTATTTTAGTCCAAAATGCATGCAGGTTTGTGCACTTCCGCAACCTGACCCAAACAGTCATAGGGCAAGTACACTCATCATGGATGGTATTCAGCATGTACACATCTCTCCTGTCTGCAAATTTCAGAGCAAGCAGCCCATTATTACGCAAGGCACTGCACTGTCCCCTCTCAAGCTTTTTACAGACAAGCTCCCTTAGATGACCTCTCCGGTTAGAATGGATTCTGCCACCAGCAACAGTGGCCACTCTGAACAATTCCTTGAACAACTGGATTCCAGTGTAGAAGTTATCTACCTACAAATGTTGACTGTTGTAAACAGTTGTCTACCAAGTTCCCACACAATTTTCTCACTAACTCCAAAACTGGGCGGACAACCAGGGGGGTCAATACTGGAATCCCTTCTAGTGTAGACCTGTAAATTATATACATACCCTGTACTACTTTGAGACAGCATATACATCATAATTCCATACTGTGTCCTCTTGCTAGAAATGTACTGCTTAAAAACCAAATGTCCCTTGACAGGACTAAAGATTCATCTACAGATATTTCTTTCCCTGGAGCATAGACCTCTGAAAACCGATCTACAAATTGATCGAGGACAGGACTTATCTTAAAAAGACAGTCATAATCAGGGCAAGGCTGATCTCGGGCAAAGGCTAAAGCATTGTCAACCAAACACAGCATCCGAAGAAGCAAATTCCAATCACGAGTCATGGTTGCCGGAAATATAGCTGTTGCCATCAAGGGACTCGTAGACCAATAACCCCATCAAAAAAGTCAAACTCAAGAACTTTTTCAACTCTTCCAGATTTGTGGGAATCCACTGGGTTGCTCTAAACTGAGGCCTAAGTCTGGCAGCGTTGTCCCTCCAATACTGCTCCGCATAGAAATTAGTCTGCTCAACAATCTCTTCAAAAAATACATCGTCCATAAAGAACTGAAAGAAATTGACAGGCAAAAAGTTTTCTGTATTCACAAAGAGTTATTTACTCAAAAACTATACCACTCACTTGCCTGGAAAAGCCAGACTCACAAGCAACTACTCTGCACAGACACAGCAATCACAAATGATATTCCACTAAAAAGAAAAAAGAAAAGAAAATTAGACATAAGACAACACAAATATCATTGTGCACAGATCTAAGGACAATTTCACACACAATCCTGCATTTAGTACACCACCTACAAACACATGGCAACAATACGCTTTTGGAGTAAATTGTTTTTTCTTACCTAAAACATGCAACTATGCAAACTGCAGGTCAATCAGTGCCAAAACCGCAAGGAGCCACAGCAAAGGAGCCAAAAGCTTTGAACTAGAACAAAAAGGAAAAATAAACTGTTATAATCACAAATGCAAATACTTCGCCAGTTGACAAACACCCCGTCACCAAGCATTTACAAATTTTCCCTGGTGTCTAGTGGCATTTTCCCCCCTTGGGGGCCGATGGGCCTTCAAAAAATAGGCCGATCTGCCCCCAAGGGGTTCAGCAATGGCCAAGAGTTGTGTTCTCCCCTGGGGGGGATACTCTTGCCCAAGGGGCCGTCCCCACACAAAAAAACTAAACTTTAAAAAATCTCTGGTGTCTTGGTGCCTTTTGTCCCCCTTGGGGGCAGATGGGCCTAAACAATAGGCCGATCTGCTCCCAAAGGGGGCAGAAATGGACATTAGTAGTATGCCCCCTTTGGTGGGTGACCCCTGCCAAAGGTTCCGCCCCCTCACAAAACACACGCACACACATACACACACACACACAATCCCTGGTGCCTTAGGGCCTACAAAAAATAGGCTGATCTTCCTCCCAAGGGGGCAGAAATGGACAACAGTTGTATGCCCCCCTTGGGGGGCGACCCTTGCCCAAGAGGCCACCCCCTTACACACAAAAAAAACTTTAAAAAATCCCTGGTGTCTTGGTGGCTTCTGCCCCCCTTGGGAGTAGATGGAATAAAAAAAATAGGACGATCTGCCCCCGAAGGGGGCAGAAATGGTTATCAGTAATGTTCCCCGTTTAGGGTGGTGACCCTTGCCAAAAGGGGCCACCCCCACACAAAACACATACACACACACACAAGATCCCTCATGCCTAAGTGGATTCTGCCCCCCCTTGGAGGCAGATAGGCCAAAAACAAATAGGCCAACCTGCACCAAAGGAGGGCACAAATGGTCAACAGTTCTGTGCCCCCTTTGGTGGGTGACCCTTTTCAAATGGCGCACTCCCAAACCCCCCAAAAAAACAAAATAATAGGCTGATCTGCCCCCAAGGGGTACAGAAATGGTGTACAACAATATGGCCCCCTATGGGGCACGAATCTTGCCCAATGGTCCCCACAACAAACAATAAACACACACACACACACACACAAACAATAATCCCTGGTATCTAGTCGGTTTTGACCCCCGAGGGGACCGGATCGGCTGGAAAATGGCCGATCTATCCCCAGGGGGCCGAAACATAGAAAAATATTTTGCCCCCAGGGCAGCGACCCTTGCTGAAGGGTTCGCATCCCTAAAATTAAAAAAAAGAAATCCCTAGTGCCTGGGTTTGGACCAATCCTTGGGGCAGATCGGCTGGAAAAACATCCAATCTAGCCCCCAGAGTGGCCCGAAACACAGGTTGAATAATGCCTCCTGGGGAGTGACCCCCTCCTAAGGGGTCAATCCCCAAAATTAACAAAAAAAATCTCAGGTGCCTAGTGGGTCGATTCCTACTCCACAATCACAGGCCTTGCTCACGAACATGGAGCAGGAATCCGTTCAAAACAGGCACTGGGGGAAAGGAAAAACTCTTTCCTTTCCCCTTGTGTCTGTTCACCACCCCAACTACCCCATAGATGAAGGACTCACCTGTTGAGCGTCCTCTCTCCTAACAGGCTGGAAGCAAATTGCTTCCAGCGTGTCCCTGGCAACGTTTGATGACGTTGGCGCACTGTGAACACATCGACATTATCAGATCGCTGAGGGTGGAAGGGGGTGAAAGGGGAAGCGATTCCCCTTCCATCCCTGACTTGGGGGTGTGGGTGGGAGGCCCATAGGGGGAGCGGTAGCGCCACCCCCGTGGGCCGGGTGCAGGACAAGCTGATCTCGCCCTCGGCACAGCGGGGCTGTGCCCGAGGGTGAACCAGCTTGTCCAAGGCACCGTAAGAGTTAATCAGGTTTGGTAAGGGCCTTAGGTATATTTCGAATAATAGAGGGGATATGATGGACCCCGGGGAAAACCAAAGAGTTGCGTGGGGCGAGCTGATGTGAAAGTGTGAGCTACCAGTAGTTCGCAGTCACACCTGGGAGGCCAAGAATTCAATAGGCATTTGATGAACCCCCTACTCAACTTTCACATATGGTATGTCAATCAAGGATTTACAGTGTGTTAAAGATGGTAAAATTGTGAAGGGCATTGAGTCATACTGTTTTTAAGCCAGCAACTTTCATGACCTCTCCTATTGCTGATACATCAGTGGTTGTCACTATCTAAACCTACAGCCATGTCCAATTAGGAAATCTCCAGATTCCAATATGCCATAGTGCTTTGATTAGCCTATTGGGCTGGGACAGTTTCCTCATAAGTCAGATGTGACTTACATTTGACTGCAATTGATCCAGCATGTTGCAAAATGTAGCATGGTGAGCTAATGAATCTGCTCTAGAGAGCTTTATTTTGTTTGAAGAAGCCAGGTAGATTATTAGGTTAATGTGCCTGCTACAGAGGAAGTAAATACTCTACTTAGCAGTAGTGTGAATCTAAAATGACTCAATATAGCCTGCCATGTCACAAAGTGCCGCTATAACAGACTAGACATCTTTAAAAAAAATGGTTTCATATCAAGAAAACCTTGCCAGGGTCAACATCTGTGGATGAATCTCCTTTAAAAAATATTGTGGAAACCATAATCAAGGCATCTGAAGCTGAAAATATTTGTTTTATAATAGACCTATTTAAATATCTTGCACAACACTGACTAAAATCTCAGATCTGTGTAGTGTGTATATGCTTTTTGAAACTTATTGAAAACGAATCACCTTCAAGCTACTCACCCACACTTACAAAGCCATACACAAAGTCAGACCGGCCTACCTGAACTTCTGCATCTCCTTCCATACCCCCACCAGATCCCTCCACTCCGCTCAACTGGCTCTGGCCACTATCCCTTGCATTCGAAAAACCACCACCGGAGAACAATCCTTCACCTACATCACAGCAAAGAGTTGGAACAACCTGCCCCCATACCTCAGACAAATCCCGTTGCTCAAAATCTTCAGGAAGAACCTCAAGACATGGCTCTTCCGATGAATCTCCACCCTTCCCCTCCACCCAGCACCTTGAGACCCTCACGGGTGAGTAGCCACTCTTTACAAAAACTGATTGATTGATTGACTCTTTTGAAAGTCTGCTTTATGTTTATCTAATATATGGTCGTAGCAAATAAATGGCTGTTTTGGGGTACTAGGTGTTTAATGTACTAAATGCATTATACTTGGTAAGCATTTGGAGTATCATTTTTTTATTGAAAGAAGTGTGGGAATGTTGGTTGAATTTTATGGCTGTTCACAGATTTATGAGTTTTTTTCTTCACAGAAATATGCAGAAAGTGTGTGTTTTAGCCAAAGTGTGGTGTTTGTATGGCATTCTGTGCGAGAAAATGTATTGGAATCCATTGCAAACCACACCACCTCAGGCTACTTTTCAGAAATGTCTGGGTCTACCTGGTTTTCCCGGGTGCTGACTAGGCCTGGGTGGAATATGTGGAATTTCATGTAGCAGAATTCTGCAGAGTTACCAAAAAGTCTACGAAATGCCACAGAATTCCACCAATGGGTAGAAAAATGCTCTTCCTGCCGTTAACACTGTATTGAAAATCACAATGAATAGCACCATGTGGTGTGCATGGGTGCAGCCATTTTTCTTTTACCAGCTTATGCTTTTCTTTCTGGCCTGCTTCTAATCTTACCTAATCCTCTCCCATCTTAATCCCACCTGTCATTTTTATCACTGCCTGTCTTTCCATTTGTGTGTTTACGTTTCTTTTTTTGTACTTTGCTTTTTGTTTCCTTCTGTCCTCCTGCTCGTTTCACTTTCCGCTATGGCAGAAGCAGTGGCACCAGTGCCACCCATACCCCCTTGGGGCACAACCGATGTGAAGGGGTGCAACCCTGGCCCAATTTCAGCAAATCAGGAGCATTAGTCTTTTGGGTACAGCTCCAAATCTCACGCATGTTAGCAGCAGGTGGCAAGCCGACAAGGGTTAAGCCCTGTGGAAGTGTCCGCTGCTCTGGCAGAGTGTGCATTGGTGCAAGCGTTTCAGCACAGTGGTGGGGCAACATCCTGGACTGGCAGCAGGACCTCCTCAACCTGCTAGGGGTGGAGGTAGTAAGGCTCAGTGAGCAAGATTCATGTTTGTTTTGTATTTTGTTTTTCAAATAGTTTGCTCACACTTACATGTAAGTTAAGTTTATGTGATGTGATTGACTCTCTCTCTCTCTCTCTATATATATATATATACATATATATATATATATATATGATATATAAGATATTTTATATATACTTATGTTTTTTTCTAATTGTAGAAATAACTATATTTCATACTGTTTTAATGGTGCATATTTATTTTTCAAGATGTGGGTAAGAATATATCAAAATAAATATAATATGTATTGTGAATTTTTTAATTGCAATTGTAAATGTGTGTGCAATGTACTCGCAACCCATGTGGGTGTGGTGCATAAAACTAGAGAGCACACCAGTAGCACAAGTCAATACTTAAACTGAAAATATATGCTCGCTCAGAGTTCATCTGCAGTACCTCATGGGTTCTCATGAGATGCAATGGAATAAACACAACTCTTGGTACCGTAGATTAATTTTGAGTGATGTGTATTTTCTGTTGAAGTGTATATATATTTCTATATTTCTATACATACTTGTATATGTATATATACACACTTTAATAGATATATATATATACATATATATACATGTATATATATACATATATATACACACTTATACACATACATATGTATTGAATAAATATATAATTACAACAATTGTTAGCACATGTTCCTTCTGGTGCAAAAAGGACATTTTATTTATGAACATGGTTCCATACTGAGGCAACTTTAATCTTTGTTTTTAATATAGTGTGGGACACACACCTAAATAAATTTACTGAGCATCAGAGAGTGCTTACAGTTGTGTGTGTCCACTGTCTTTCTTCTGAAAGAAGTGGGCATGCGATATTCCAGGGTTTTATTCCTATACACGTTTCCGAGTGGAATGGGACACAGAGTTAAATTGATTTCATGCAGCACAGGGCAGCAAGACAACTTGATGCACTGTGTCAAAAGGAAAGGGCAGGAATGTGACAATTTTTTTTATTTATCAAGATATATAGCATTCCTGTTCTCGCGCTACACTGGTACAACCAAGTGCTGCCTACTGTGCCAATGCAGGCAGCCTAGCTCCATGGAGCAAGGGTGCCACATACATTACACAGGACCCTGGATTGTTTGTGCAGGAAGGGGACACCTCCCTGCACAAAATCAATCCATACTGACAAGGCCAACGCAAACAACAAACCTTTGATAAATCTGTACCTTGAGCTGGGAGCAGTTTTGCATGGTGTCAACTTAACCGGGAGAGTATTGCACCCTAGGAGTGGACTAGTGGTCAAGTGAATGATACTGACTGGATTATGTCCCAGCATGCGCTAGCTGAGTGCTCAATGCTCAGTTCAGCCGATTTAAGAAGTGATGCCAACACCTCCTGTCCTATCACTATTAAGATAGTAGTATATCAGGGTGTTACTGTGAGCATACTTCTCTGTGCCTTTATGTAGCTCGTACAGTCTCAATCTCCTTGAGGTGTAGTATGCAATGTAAAGAGAGACTGGGTTGGCCCATCAAATGGGACAGAGAAGCAAAGATCATTTGTTGCATTGCATTAGTAGTTCAAAATATAAATTTAGGTTATACAGTACAGTGCTGCTGTATTTTTTAGAGAGTAACACTAAACATTCCTTTTAATCTTCTTTTTTTCTTACATCAGCAACCAAGGATAAGAGGACATCAGAGGTCAAAGCATCTGCCATCAACATAGACTGGTGGGTGGAACATCCACTGCAGATGGTTCTGCTGGCCCCACTAAGTCTAGTCTGCTATTATTTACTTTTACCTCTCTCCACCAGTATAATATCTAGGCCTTATGTATATTGTTCTACCATTTCCTTCTTTTCAACTCCCCTAATTAATGTTTACTATCCCTGCATTATCATCTTTTCAATATTTCCACTTTCTGCAGCTGACTTTTTCCTATCTGTAGGTTTCTTCTGCAGACCCAGTTCAAATATTATTCACCAAACATGTTGGCTGAGGAGGCTTTCTTGATCAAACAATCAAAAAGAGATAGAGTGGCCATGACCTCCCTAAATTTGTCTTATTTATACAGTATACCAGCAGTGTCCATGACAGTGCAGTATGGCAGGAAAGGAATGCGCTCCCATTACCAACTAATACAATAAGTCCTTCATTGACCATTCCGTTCCACCCCTTCATTGCACTTCACTCTCATCCTTTTGTAGCCTCGCCCCTCCATTAGGAGAAGAAAGTTCTTGGTTGACTTGACTACCTGGCTTTTGTATCATGTTATCAACCAACAAACCTCCCAAAATGATAGTTCTAGAAGTTATAGAAGATACTGTTAGTGCTAACCAAACTGCAGGGAGGTATTGATGTTGTACTTTGTGCAAGATAATTACTTAGGTGTTGACGCTGGTATCCAAAATGGATAATTTATTTTGTTTTCTAGCCGCACAGAACATCAATGCCACAGCCAGAGCCAACAGCCAGGTAGGAAGTGGGACAGTGGAGGTGCGGGTATTCGGAAGGTAGCAGTCCTGCGGTGGCAGGGACAGATGGTAAGTCACCTTGCATGCTTATTGACAATACTGTATTTGTTAAGTGAGGGAGATATACTACTCATCATCACGCCCTGCCCATGGCATTTAACCACCTGTGACCTAACTGCAGCATGGTTAAATTCTGCACTGCAGTGTAGGCTGTGCAGTGTGCATCTGCTTCAGTTAACAGAGGGGCATTACGAAGATTGCAATGCATTACAAACCCAGAACAAGGTGTGTTTCCCAGTGCCCACTCAGTCACCTACTACTAGGATTTCACTTAATCATTATTTCCTTCTGTCCCAGCCTACTAAAAATATTAACTTCTATTCTCGGCATGTGCCACATTTGTTTGCCTAAGTGACTTATATTTCATGGCTTCCATGACAGATTTATGTCTGTTTTAATTTTTCTTTCATCATTCATCAATCAAAGTGACTGACTAAGCAAAAGCGTAGCACATGATCAGTAACACTCCACTAATCCATACCTAAACCTCTAACTGGCTTAATCGCTTTAACTTGTCTTTCAGTAGAGTGTTTTTCCCTTCTGCCAAGTGAAGGTATTTGTTGACAATTATTTGTAGTTGAGGACAAAGCTAGGGTATAATGTGGGACTAAGGGGCATATTTATACTCCATTTGCATAGAATTTGCATATTTTATTTGTCGCAAATTATGCGCAAAACTAACTCCATATTTATATTTTGACGCTAGACCTGTCTAGCGTCAAAATATTGGAGTTTGCACCATTTTTCAGATGCCTGAACCTAAATTGGCCTCCAACCAGTCTAATGTCATTTTTTGGTGCAAAACCCCCTTCTCCCATCCTGCCACCCCCACCCAGCTAACGTCATTTTTTACACTAGCCCACTCTGCACCATTCCATAAATTTGGTGCCCGACTGGAATGGTGCAAGCCAGGGCTATACTTTTTGACACAAAACTGCACAAATGCAGTTTTAAGTCAATAAGTATAAATATGGGCCTAAGTGTCTGGTTTAGAGTTTGGTGGGTAGGATACTCTGTGACAAATGTGCAAAATAAAATATATATCTTTCCCTTCCCTGTGCAGCAGTGCATTGTTTCTAATGTGTGCACTGTCAACTTACGGCAGACAGTATACCCATTATACATCATGTGTGTGACAGAGTATTCAATCTGCCTCTTCTAAGTTTGGAGTCAGGGGTAGAATTGAAGGGGCAGTCAGAGAAGATCAGGGCCATTGACATTAATTATAATAAGTTAATAAACTATCCATTACAGCTGCCCCAAAACATGCTGCAGAGTAGCAGACCAGCGTGTCTCCATTAATGTTCCACATATACTATCAAGTATACTATTAATTGTGTAGACTATAATCCTTACTTATTAATGAGAGGTAATTTACACACAGAGGGTCTCATTATGACTTTGCCCGTCTTTTTGGAAGACGCCTGGGGTGGTGGCTGCCGTGTTGGTAGTAATCCAACCGCTGTGTAAGGAGTCAAACTCTGAACACCACCAGAAAACAGCCACAAATCCGACACCACCAGAAGACAGGAGGGCGGGAAAAGGTGGTTCCACCACCAGCACCACCACGCCAAAACCATTCCACCCACCAAAATACAAACCACCACAGTGGTTCTTTCACAGCAGAAAACCATTGATGGTGCGAACCACCACGCTCAGAAACACATCACCACATTCAACAGTTTGAATATACCAAACCTGGCACACATACTCACACCAGAGACACATACTCACAGCACTTTTTAACACCCCCCACACGTCCCATAATCCTTTGCAACAAAATCAATTCACACATACAGAGAGAGCAGGCAAATACAGTCTTATAGCACCAGTACACCATAGGCACAGATATACATCTCATGCAGCACACACAACACAACTGCATTACCAACACAAAACACACATAACGGGCACACACACACATACCACAAATGTCCATAACCCACATGCCATCAATCACCCTACACTGCACCCCTACATACACCACAGCCCCCCCCGCACAACACAACCACTACCATGTCCCCATAAAAGCACCCACGGTTCACAGACGAGGAGTTGAGGGTCATTGTGGATGAAATCATCAGGGTAGAGCCACAACTGTTTGGAGCACAGGTCCGGATTGCCAGGAAAATGGAGCTGTGGCAGAGAATAGTCAACAGGGTCAACTCAGTACACAGCCATGCACACACGAGGGAGGACATCAGGAAGAGGTGGAACAACCTCTGGGGGAAGGTGAGTTCCATGGCATCACAACACCAGCTAGCAGTGCACAAAACCGGCAGCCCACCTCCTCCCCCACAGTTCACATCTTGGGAGGGGAAGGCCTTAGACATACTGCATCCTGAGGGCCTGAATGGAATACCTGGAGGACTGGACTCTGGTAAGTAACCACAACATCCATGTTACACAATTGTCATGTATGCATGCATCCTCACCACCCAAATACTCCCCAATGTACTGTATGTCTCACTACACATCCCACCTATCCACCTAATGCCTCTCTCCTGCATGCAACACTTCCACCCAGCCCACCTGCCAACACAGCCCTTGGCAAAGGCATGGTTAGCATTGGCAAATACTAAAACTACGACTCCCACAATGCACAAGCCCATCTACCTGAATATCTGGAATATGCACATCACATCCCTTGAATGTATGACTATTGCACTAGCTATATCCAACTAGATGGTACGACTGAGGACCACTACATGCAATGACAGCAATGCAATGGCACAACACAATGCCAAACTTGGCTAAACACAGCTACTGCTCTGTGACCAATCTAAATGGGCACTAATCAGGATCCACAACCCCGAAAGTGAGCCACCAAGGTATGGAATGTAACATGGCAGACTCCATGAACATGCAGAGCATGCACAGACAGAAAAATAAACCTTCCATACTCCCATACCCCTCTCCCCCGGGACACCATTCTGCTATGTCCAACCATCTTCCACTTACAACTACCAAGCCTGAATAGTCACTAGCTAACAGTGCAGAACAGTTATGTGAACTATCAGTCAGTACCAATACCCATCCATACAGCCAGAGGTGCTAAATCTTAATGACACCAACCTAAATGGAGCATTTTACACATGTCACAGACCACTATCTACCACCCATGGTATGCTATGCAGCATCTGTCATTGTCATTGCTAGGAATAATGTCAAGCCACTGTAGCCATATGATAAAGAGGTGACCAACCACATCTTAAATATATAACTCCCTCTCTCACTCCATCCACAGGTACCCCTGCCAGTGCCACCCTGGAGAGGATACGAGAAAATGCCAGCCCACCTCAGGATGAAGGTCCCAGTAAGGACAACACACCTGGATGTCTGGACACTAACGACCTACTTGGCCCATCTGGAATATCTGGTCAGTCAACAACTCCCTGCCTCACCCTGCCCATCTCAATCCCCCCCTCAACCTTGCGGTGTCAAAGTCACAGCCAACCCTTTGTCCCCAAACCTGTGTCGCAAGGACAGATGAGATATTATTGCATGCCCCACAATACAGGGACCTGAGTCGACCCCTCACACCTCATACAATTAAGGTCCTGGTAATACTGGGAAAGCAGGAGCATAGGCACATGGGGGCACGGGATGGAAGCTGTGGGCCAGAGGATGGGGCCCCAAGGGACTCAATTGACCAGAAAACCCTCACACAAGTCCTGGTAGTATACCAAAGTTCCCAGGACAGGATGGGCCAGATAATAACCATGTTGAAGAAAAACCAAAAGCTGCAGAAGCAATGCCACCCGGAGGTCATGCAGCAGTGGGAGGCACACAATGCTACCATGGCCTCAATTGCAAGGGTGCTGAAAGAAATCAACACCACCTTGCATGCTTCCTCCACTCACCAGCAGGCCCCTTCCGTACAAAACATAACATCAGACCCGTCCAAATCAGCAGTAGCTAGTGGAATAGAGGCTTTGCCAGGGGAACCACAGCCCTCAGACACCCCTCCCTCTGTAGCTGAAGAACCTCCTGAAAACCTGGATGTCCATCCAGGCATCCAGCAGGAGCAGATACCAAGACCACACCCTCTGCCAGGAAGTGAGCCACACCTTATTTGTCTCCTTTGTGTGCAACTGAGACACCCTGTTGGCTGTTTAATTACATGACTCCATCTCCCCATTGGTAATTGGACACTGGACCTCTGCTAACTACAGATGTTCCACCTACTCTGATGATGTAATCTACCATGACCTCACTCATCACCTCTAGGACAGTGTATGCACCATGTATATTTGTTACAATTTCTATATATGCACAATAAACACTAATGGAACACAGCTACTGTAAATGTGTCTTTATTGCAAATGCGAAATGGCTATGCACCCCTACATCCAACAGGCAGTGTTATGGACAGCACAGGGAGGCATCCTCAGCAGAAGACACAGTACAACAGATATATTCAGGACATATGTCGGACAGTCCAAAATCCTGGCCCATGCTAGAGTATAGTCAGTATTCCAACCTACAAAAAGACAATGACAGAGACTACCATTAGGATGGAAGGCATTGATCCTTACAAAGCACATATGTAGCACATAGAGGCCCTACCCAGTGTAGAATACCTCATACCCAGGGCCCCCCAGAGATTACATATAAAATACGAGTCACAGACTATTCATCATAAATCACTGTAGCTGCCCTCTGTCATCCACAACCCTCAATCCTCAAATCATTCAGCAATGGCTAGTGACTATGAATGCCTCAAGCTATAGGTAGCAGAGGTACATATTTCCTTACCATGGTCAGTGGATGGAATGACATGAGACTTGGAGAATGCTGCAAACATTGCCAATACTGGTTTGTATATAGGAGATGTGACTCTAGGAAACGTCAGTGCGTACACTTGTTAGATTTGAGGCACTTGAACTGTGCACCTTACATTCAATCAGTCTGCTCCCCCAGCACACACATAGGGATGGGACCACATTACATCCCCATTGATGAGTCAACTTAAGAGTACTCCTGTCTGCAAATAATGTAGATAAACAACACTTGCTAACCCACTATCACCATGCATGTATGTCACTGGAAGTACTGATTGATCAACTCAGTCATAGAGTCAGCTGCACCTTGTTCCTCTGCCTCCTCATCATTTGCCATGTCAGTATACCCAGCCACTGGTCCAGCTGCCTCACCCTCATCAGCTAGCAATGGTATCTGACGTCGCAGGGCAAGATTGTGGAGCATGCAGCAAGCCACTATTATCTGGCATACCTTTCGGAGTGAGTAGAGGAGGGCACCTCCAGATAGGTCCAGAGACCTGAATCTGGCCTTCAGGAGGCCAAAAGTCCTTTCAATTACATGCCTCGTACTACTGTGGGCCTCATTGAAACAGACTTCCCCATCTTTGGCATGGTACCTCACTGGTGTTAACAGCCAGGGAAGGTTAGGCTAGCCAGAGTCACCTGTGTAACAACATGTAGGACCAGTGACATAACAGTTGCAGCAACAGGAAAGAATGTGATGAAAGATGTCATAACAATGAACCACCTTCAAATGCATACATACCAAGAAGCCAGGTCCTCTCTGTGTGTAGTCGCGACATCATATGTGGGACATTGCTGTTCCTCAAAATGAAGGAGCCATGCACAGATCCAGGAAATTTGTCTGTGACCTGTGAGATGCACTGGTCTGACAGACACGCCCACTGAACATTAATGGAGTGGTAGTTCTTCCTGTTACTATACACATGTTCATTGGCACTGGGAGGGGCCAGGGCTATATGAGTTCCATCAATGACCCCTATCACATGAGGGATGTGCCCCATATCTTATAAGTATGCCTTCACATAGGCCAAATCAGCACGTTGGGGGAACCTGATATAGCTGTCCAGGTGTTTCAACAATGCATACAGTACATCCTTCAACACAAGACTTAACAAGGACTGTGAAATCCCTGCTGCCAAGCCGACTGTATTCTGAAAGGAGCCTGTGGAAAGAAAATGTAACACCGACAGGACTTGTACTGTGGGAAGGATGGCATAGGGGTTGCGTATGGCTGGTAAGAGACCAGGCTCCAACTGTGGACATAGATCCATGATGGCCTGAAGATTCAGACGATAGGGCTGGATGATATGCCAGTCCTCCATGGTTGCAAGGTCAACTAGTGGACAGTACACTAGTGGATGTCTCAATCTCTTCATGGCTGAATATCTAGGTAGAGAGGAGAGAATGTACATTGAGAAATGTACTTGACACATGTAAGAAGAACATTTAAAAATAGCACACACATAACACCGTAGGACATACGTTGCACTGCTGACACATACTAAAATGAGCATGCAGAAGCACTTTGGACACCAAACTTGCAGCACAATGCTGAACCTGTAAGTCGTAGAGGGTACATATTACATGTGTAATGTAACATATGTGGCAGACTGAGCTGTCCTGCACTGATCATTACAAATGTAATTTGATACATCAATATAGTGCCACCACCATGTGTGTGCTACTGAGTATCCAAGCAAGGCCCTCAACAGATATACTGGCACATAACGTCACTGTTTCATGCATGTCACATGTGTAAGCACTACCATGACGGCACAAAATGGGCTTACTCCCCAAATTGGTATAATATGTGAATGATGCACTTATATTAGCAGGTCAATGCATGAGATGTGCACAAAATGGCAGCCATCTGTCCTGCAGCACTGGACAGATGGAAGTGACCTAAGTCCGCTAATGTATGTCATCATGGCGGTAGGAGGTCGCAACCGCTGTGCAACTTGTCATTGGTTACCATTGCTGCCTATGGGAGATTGGAGGCAATGCCAATGACCACTGGCGGTGACAGTCCTGTAGGTGGCGACTGTGACCGCCATTTTCTGCAGCCTTGCTCACTTGACTCCTGACACTGTTGCTAACAAGACCTCCAAGACCTGGGATGCTGTGTACTGTCTCTGGAAGCCATCATGCCATGTCCTGCAGCTGATAGGGTCCCAGCCTTCACCAAAGAAGAGCTGGTGAAGCTTGTGGAAGGGGTCATAACCCTATATGGACAGCTGCGTAGGGCGCCAGAAGAGCAGGTGAGCCATATGCCATAGTCATGTGTGATAGGTATGCATGTGACGGTGAATGGGGTAAGTGTATCGGTGAGGGAGCATAGATGCATGCAGAGGGCATCAATTGAAGTCGTGTGGGCAGAGAGGATGGGTATGTGTGGGCACTTGGTGAGTTAGAGGTGTATAGGCCATTCCTGTAAGTATGGAGCCAATGTACATGACTTTCTCCTTTTGTTTGTCTCATCCATGCAGGTGAACGCCCATCAGAAGAAAGGGATCTGGCGTGCCATCGCAAGGGAAGTGCAGACCCTGGAGGTCCATAACCGGCAGAGCACCCATTGTTGCAAGCGGTTAGGGGCTTAATGAATGGATGGGAAAGGGGATTTTGGGACAAAGATAAACACCACACAAAAGAAACCACAACAATATTCATTGGGCGCTATTGTGAAAGGAAACAAAGGGATAGGTTTGACACATTTCAGTTAAATGCATTGCAAACAGTCCTTCTGCCCCATAGAGACCCCTAATAGTATATCCTAAATGTTATGTCTTATAGTTTTGAAAAATCCAAGCGTGATGGTTGAACAAAATTTCTCCTCTTTGATGGCATCAACACATTCAACACATTGGAATTTAGCATTGGCACTGACAATCTTTAAAACAATGATCTTCCTGGGCAGTCCTGCTAGGTGACGTAAAAATTAGGATAAGCAATGGCATGTGAGGGAGGCAGGAATTATCTCCAATATCATGAAGGGTATGTGAGGGCTTCTTCACTGCACACGGGTCAAACTCCAAACGGGGCTTATATGTGACTATAAAATTGTGGGGCAGCATGAATCTAACACAAACGTAATGTTCCACTAGCCTTTATTTGACAAAGAATGAAACAAAAAAGTAGTTCAATGAGAAATAATTAAAACGTAATATTGTGGCACTGGCATACTCAGTCCAGGAAGTGGAGTTTGTCCTCAAACTCTGGTGGTTCACACAGAAGTTAGTCAGCAAACACACTTGATTATGACCTATCATCCTCCTCCTCCTATGGTGTTTCGGGAACAGTGGTAGTTGGTGGCAGACTTAGGGCCCTAGTACAAGTCTGGCAGTCCAAAGACTGCCAGACTTGTGGTGGAGGTCAGACCACTGTGGCTGTGACAGTACAACTGCCACAATATGACCCTGGTGGTCTGGCCACCAAAAGACCATCGTCACAGCCAGGATCTTTGATCCTGATGGGATGATGATGGTAGTGGTTTTATTCAGCCACAGCAGTACTGAAGTCAGAGCCACCATGCTGATTACAACCATTTTCTCAGCCAGCCTTTTTATGGTGGTTCAACCGCCATGAAAGAGCTGGAGGAGAACAAGTGCTGGAGGGCTCAGGGGGACCCTTGCAATGCCCACAACATTCTTGTGGGCAGTGGATGGACCTCTCTCCCCAGCACTGTTAAAATGCGCATTGGTTGCCTAGCAGACAGTGCGCATTCCGAGGGTCCTGGGGGTTCCCAATGCTGACACAGGTTTTCCACTGGACTGACCGGCGGAAACTTTGGTTTCCTCCGGTCAGCCCAGTGGAAAATGTGTAAAGGGGCCACTGGAGAGCCTGCCAGGACTGTGGCAGCCTCCTCATCTGGAGTTTTACGGTCAGGTTTTTCCTACTGCTAAACCCATAATCCGCTCCATAATGTGAGGCATGGGGCAGTTACTTTATGCCATGGTGTCTCCATCTGAATCTGGGCCTTCTTGTGCCATTCTGAGGTCACTGATGCTGAGGATGGTGATTCTGATGCACTGCTGGGGACAGGGCTGCTTTGCGTTAGGATGATGTCACCTTCGTCTTCCTCACCTTCCACTATGATTTGACCAGTTATAGCTGATGTTTCCCAGCTTTCCTCACCTTCACCGCTGTGACCACGTTCAGCCATGTTTTTAAGGTGCTCCTCCCCCTAGCTTGCGTGATGTTTTTTCAAATGGGTCATCTGGTCACCAGTACCATATTATGAACACGGCTTTCCTTGACGAACACTTTCGTGGCAAATGGAGTGTATTGCAATGTCCTCCTTCTTTTGGCTAATCATAAAAAGTCCCAAACCGCAGAGGAGTGCTTTTTTTATAGGGCCACTGCCAATGCCTGCTGAAGAACTGGAGGTAGTTGGGTGTGTAGATTGCCTCTCTGCAGTGCAAACGTCTACTGAGGAATGTGTTAGTGCAGTTCTCTGCTGGGGCCTTACAAATATGGGAGCTGGAGGTGCTGCCTGTGCCACGTCCCTCGGAGCAAGTTGGATAGTATTGTTGGACTCTTCTGTGCCAACTTCCATAATGACTGGCTGGTCATCATTATCATCCTCATCCTCCCCTTCCAGGATTCTAAGGCTTTCTGGAACTTTTTTTCCCCCTTGTCTCTCCTAGCATCTCCTGGCCTCTGCTGGGGTCCACTCCAAGTCCCTATTATCAGTAGTGGTGCTTGGAGAAGATGGTAAAGTAGTACCCTTGCTTTTTATGAATGGAGATCCGGACTCCTTGATTCTAAAAGAGGAGGTTGTTGCTCAACAGAAACCTCAAACTCCTGTTCTCCAACTTCTAGAAGATCTACTATTGCTCACTGCGGCTGCTCTCCCCTTTGCTCTGTTTCCCTAAATGTTTGAGTACTACTTTGCAAAAGAGACAAATCCAATTCTACATCACTGCTCGTCTGCGTCACCATGAATGCAGTGGTTGCCTCACTGATAGACATGGTCTTGGGTTTAGGTTGGGGTGGTGCTGTTGATGTGGGAGTGCTGATCTTAGGTTCCTCCCCAGAGGCTGCTGCGGCAGACACAAATCTCCCAAAAAAGATTGCAGTTGGCACATCACTGGCAGAAAGCTGCTTTTTGTCACCAGCCACTTTCTTGGGAGCAACTTTCTGTGGGGTCATCTTGAGCTCTAGGTTCACTGGGGCAGTAAGGTGCACATGCAATAGAGTTTGGAGAACCAAATTAACTGTAAGGCCTTCTCTTTGGTAGCACTGTGCATGATGTGGGGTCTCTTTTCTAGTGCACCTAAAGGCAGTCAAGCAAGAAAAAAATTTAGTTAGTGAAACAGCATTGTTGCAGGTTTAAATAGTACAGACAAATGCAATCATAGTGCGGTTGGTTACTTATCTAATAAATACCAATTTAATCGAACATTGTAAAGTCAATCCATGCCACCACACCATAACAAAAGAGAATTTCAAATCAGACAACACAACATGCAAATCTAGCTCTTTACTATATCTTCATCTGTTTTGAAGGAGACACCTGGGGTAGTCAGAGAGAGGTGCATGGATGAATGGAATAATCCATCAAAAAAACCTATGGCGGCAAGGGAAAATGGAATAATTAACAAAATTAATTATGCTGTTGATTTATCTGAAGTGCTCCACAGCCCGGGTGTCAGGCAGGAAACAGAATTATGCCAGAAGAAAATGAGGTGCCGATTTATGGAAAGTGGCTCTGCACTTCCTGTGCCTTTTGGCTCCCCCCTACTTCCACCATGTGTGTCCCATATTTATATTACGGCTCACCATGGAGCAGGCTAGGGGGCAATAGCATAATTCAATGTGAATTACATGATTGCCCCCTATGAATGTGAATTCAAAATGTTGATGCTAGTCCTGCAGATTACATAGGGGCACATTCTAAATAATGGAAGCCCCCTTTTAACACCTGCTTTAAGCAATGGAAGAACGCCCCCTTTGCACATATTATGCCTGGCGCAGGCATAATGTAATGCAAAGGGTTACAGAGTGGCACAATGCATGCATTGTGCCACTCTGTAAATATGTTATGGGGATTTCAGCCTCATTGCGCAACATCAATTAAAAAAATAATGACGCTAATATGGCACAAGGTGGCACTAGGGGATTATAAATATGCCCCTGAATGCTGCAGTGCAGCTGTGCGTCTTTGATGGATGACTGAATGGATGGATGGATGAAGAAATGGATGGATGTGGATGGATGAATAAAGGCAAAATGCAGAATAAAATAAAAAGTAAATGTAAAATCAAAATAAAAAATAAAATTAAAAAAATGATGATCACAAGTAAAAAACTAAAATATAATAATTAACATTAAAAATAAAAAAATATAAAAAATGAAAAAAATGAAATATAAAATTAAAAATAAAACTTGAAATAGAGAATTAACACAAAAGTAAAATAGAAAATTTAAATTAAAAAGTAAAATATATAAAAAATTAAATTAGAAACAAATGATCACTAATTAACAATGTTTGTATGTAAGCACATGGCAAAGACACACTAGCTGCATGCACAAAATGGCTGCCAGCCAGCACATGGTCACACAACAACAAGGAGGAAGAAGGAATGCAAACAAAGGACATATGCAAGCCTACGACAAAGACACATTGGCTGCATGCACTAAATGGCTGCCAGCCACATGGTCAAACAACAACAGCAAGGAGGCATGGCAAACAAAGGACACAAGCAAGCCTATGGCAAAGACACACTGGCTGCTTGTACAAAATGCGGGCCAGCCACATGGTCAATCAACAACAACAAGGAGGCATGGCAAACAAAGGACACATGTGAGCCTACGGCGAAGACACACTGGCTGCATGCACAAAATGGCTGCCAGCCTCATGGTCAAACAACAACAGCATGCAGGCATGGCAAACAAAGGACACAAGAAAGCCTATGGCAAAGACACACTGGCTGCATGTAGAAAATGGCTGCCAACCACATGGTCAATCGACAACAACAAGGAGGAAGGAGGCATGGCAAACAAAGGACGCATGTGAGTCTATGGTAAAGAGACACTGGCAGGATGGAAAAAATGGCTACCAGCCACATGGTCAAACAACAACAAGGAACAAGGAGGCATGGCAAACAAACCACACATGAAAGCCTATGGCAAGGATACACTGGCTGCATGCACAAAATGGATATCAGCCAGCCACCTGGTCAATCAACAACAACAAGGAGCAATAAAGCACGGCAAACAAAGGACAAATGCAAGCTGTGGTTAATGGAAACTGGCTGGATGGACAAAATGTCCCTCAGTCACACTGTCAAAAAACAACAACAAGGAGCAAGGAGGCATGACAAACAAAGGACATATGCAAGCCTATGGCGAAGACACACTGGCTGCATGTGCATAATGGCTGCCAGTCAGCCATATGGTCAAACAACAACAACTACAAGGTGGCATGGCAAACAAAGGATCCACACAGCCCTATGGCAAAGATGCACTGTCTGCATGCACAAAATTGCTGCCAGCCAGCAACATGGTGAAACAACAACAAGGAGCAGGGAGGCATGGAGAACAAAGAACACATGCAAGCCTGTGGAGAGAAAATGGCCCCCGGCCACACTGCATGGAGAACAAAGAGAAATAGTGGACGGTCTCACACACACACATACACTAACACACACTGGCCATAAGGAGGCATGCTGGTGATAACACAAAACAAAAGTGCCCACCATCAATTCAGCTATGAAAAACATGAAAATTAACTGAGCTATAAAACTTTCACACCAACAAAACTCATCCTATGCCAACAGATATTACCCCAAAACATATACACTTTTTGCAACAAAAAGAAAAAATATATATTAATTGCAAACAGTCAACATTTTTAATTAATCCAATTTCATCTCTGCCCTAAATACAAATTTTAAAACATGTACCACTGAAATATTTATGTAATGTTCATACACTGATGACTTCTAGTGTTGGCTCCTACTAACTAGATGGTCGTTTAGAAATCTAGGCCACATAGTAAAATAATTTAGCAAATCTTACAAACATGTAGAAAAGGTAGTGAGCAGTGCAATTTTCCTTTACAAAAGGTGAAAAATCAATGAAATACAAAATAAAAGAGGACTAGGCCTATACTAAAACTGTAGAGCACCCACCACTATGACATTTAAAAATGTATTTATGGTACAACTCAGTACCGTAGCATGCCCAAGTAAACAAACAACACCCTTATACAATAGTTTTTTTAATGTACTTGAGTGATTCAACAAATCAAAGGCCCTCATTACAACCCTGGCGGTCGGTGATATAGTGGCGGTAATACCGCCAACAGGCCAGCGGTATAAATATGGAATTATGACCAAGGTGGAAACTGCTCAGACAGACAGGCACTTTAACACACCGACCGCCAGGGCAAAATCAACAGAGGCACCACAGCAGTACCTACCTACAGCCAGACGGAAGACAATGTTCCACCCACGGTATTATGACGCACCAATCCATCACCTTTTTGGGAGCTGTACCAATGACATCAAAAGCCTGTCGGAAACACTGCACAGAAGGGAAATAACTCACCTCCGGACACTCAAGGAAGAACCACGCTGCCATGGAGCCTGAGTTGCATGTGTTCCCCATGCTCTTCCACATTCTGCTCCACTATGAACACCAACACCGGCGAAGACAACCACTGTGAGCACTGCCCCCTAGCACATAGGGGAGGGGCAATTAAAAATAGAGTGACACACATGCAACACGCAACACCCCCACCCTCAACACCATACACATAACCAGATGCAAGAACATTACATTTTCACCCCATACCGCTCAGGAATAATGCAAGGACAAAATGAATTGATAGAAGTGAATGTAATAAGATAAAATGGTATAAATACGTGCATCTAAATCAACAAGTATATACATACTTACAAATGTAGGGACACTGCCCAGTCCTCAATGTCCGTGGGCCACAGGGCCACATCACATAGTCCAAGGCCATACCTCACTCCTGCAACAACACGGAGAGAACACTGCATTGGCTACAGGTTGAAAATAGTCAGGCACCTCGAGGGGATGGGGAATGGGGGCACCTCAGCCGGAGGATGGTACAAGGCTACTGGTCCTGGAGGGGGCAACATGCCCATTACTCTGTCCTGGGGAGTGCAAGGCCACAGTCTCTCAAGTGGGTTACTTGCCCACTGGCTCTGGAGGGGGCAACATGCCCTATGCTTGATCCTGGGGAGTGCAAGGCCACCGTCTCTCAAGTGGATGGCTTCCTCCACTGGTTCTGGAGGGTGCATCATGCCCTGTGCTTGTTCCTGGCTGGGGAGTGCAAGGCACAGTCTCTCAAGTGGATGTCTTCTTCCGCTGGTTCTGGAGGGGGCATTGTGCCCTGTGCTCTTCATCCTGTGGAGGATTGGGTGAGTGGATGGATTCTCCACTGGTTCTGGAGGGGGAATTGTGCCCAGTGAGCTTAATCCTGGGGAGGATGGGGCAAGTGGATGGGTTCTCCACTTGTACTGGAGAGGGCATTGGCCCAATAAGCTTCATCCTATGGAGGATGGGCTGAGTGGATGGCTTCTCCACTGGTTCTGGAGGGGGCATTGTGCCCTGTGCTCTTCATCCTAGGGAGAATGGGGTGAGTGGATGGCTTCTTCCACTGGTTCTGGAGGGGGCATTGTGCCCAGTGAGCTTCATCCTGTGGAGGATGGGTTGAGTGGATGGCTTCTCCACTGGTTCTGGAGGGGGCGTTGGGCCCTGTGCTCTTCATCTTGTGGAGGATGGCGTGAGTGGATGGCTTTTCCACTGGTTCTGGAGGGGGCATAGTGTCCAGTGAGCTTCATCCTGGGGAGGATGGGGTGAGTGGACGACCTCTCCACTGGTTGTGGAGGGGGCATTATGCACAGTGAGCTTCATCCCGGGGAGGATGGGGTGAGTGGATTGCTTCTCCACTGG
The DNA here is from genome assembly GCF_031143425.1 of Pleurodeles waltl. Classification (NCBI taxonomy): domain Eukaryota; kingdom Metazoa; phylum Chordata; class Amphibia; order Caudata; family Salamandridae; genus Pleurodeles; species Pleurodeles waltl. The sequence continues at coordinate 1,372,528,116 of NC_090447.1, read as the reverse complement.
TTCTGGAGCCCTGTGATGCAGATCTTGGGCAGTGCAAGGTCACAGTCTCTCACCTGGGTGTCCGACCCACAGGATTTGCTGGGGCCAGGCCGCACAACAGCCCATGGATGCAGGACTACACACTGTCCGCCGGCGGTGACGGCTGCTCAGTGGTGGCAGAGGTGGTGCTGGTGGTGGCCCTGGCAGTGGTGGGGGGGAGGCTCCAGCCCATCCCCTGCATGCTTGGATGGCTGCCCATTGTGGCTGCTGCTGCTGGCGGTGGTGCTGGCAGTGGTGGGGGGAGCACCTGCACCTTAGCATTGGTTAGTGGTGGCAAAGTGTCCAGGGTCTTAAAGCCAACAAAAAGAAGATAAGAAAAATAGGAGGAAGGCAAAAGGTTTAGGATAACACTTTGAAAAGTGTCAGGTCCAACACAAGCCCCCTCCAGCCTAAAGCAAGAGTAGACTAATAAAAAGTTTGATAGGTTTCCCTGCTAAAGGCGATAGAACATGGACCTGGTCTGCTACTGCGGAGCATGTGCCCAGTTTACGCCTCTCTGTACCCAGTTGGACCCCTCCGTCTTTTCTCTCAGGGTTCACTAAACCAACTCATGGGAAATCTTACTCCTCATCTATGGACTCCATCTGTGAAACGCCTAACTTTAATGTGCTCACAGATGCATCCCATTAGGCACACAGTACAACCACGGTCAACAAAGTGATGTCTCATTCCACACCCTGTGTTAGAAATGGGGTCTTTGTTTGGCAGTCAGGTTACCCCCTGTCCAAGCAAGGACCCTCACTCTAGTCAGGGTAAGTCAAACACAATCCTAGTTATCCTATGCCCACCCTCTGGTAGCTTGGCACTGAGCAGTCAGGCTTAACTTAGAAGGCAATATGTAAAGTATTTGTGCAATAAATCATGCAATAACACAAAATAGCACCACAAAAATACACCACACAGTGTTTAGAAAAATATATAATATTTTATCTGGGTATTTGCAGGTCAAAATGATAAAAGATGCAATATGAAATTGTAGAGATATCACTGAAAAGTGATATAAAGGGCCTCATTCTGAGGCTGGCAGGCGGCGGTAGCTGCCCGCCTGGCGGGAACCGTCAAATGGCCGCTCCGCGGTCGAAAGACCGCGGAGGCCATTCTGGCTTTCCCGCTGGGCTGGCGGGCGACCGCCAGAAGGCCGCCCGCCAGCCCAGCGGGAAACCCCTTCCCACGAGGAAGCCGGCTCCGAATGGAGCCGGCGGAGTGGGAAGGTGCGACGGGTGCAGTTGCACCCGTCGCGAATTTCAGTGTCTGCTTAGCAGACACTGAAATTCTTTGTGGGGTCCTCTTACGGGGGCCCCTGCAGTGCCCATGCCATTGGCATGGGCACTGCAGGGCCCCCCAGGGGCCCCACGACACCCCATACCGCCATCCTGTTCCTGGCGGGCCAACCGCCAGGAACAGGATGGCGGTATGGGGTGTCGGAATCCCCATGGCGGCGCAGCAAGCTGCGCCGCCATGGAGGATTCCGTAGGGCAGCGGAAAACCGGCGTGAGACCGCCGGTTTTCCTGTTCTGACCGCGGCCAAACCGCCGCGGTCAGAATGCCCTGCGGGGCACCACCAGCCTGTTGGCGGTGCTCCCGCCGACCCCGGCCCGCCGGGGTCGGAATGAGGCCCAAAGTGTCTTAAGTCTTTAAAAAGCAAACAAAGGGGTTGATTCCGAGTTTGGCTGGCGGCGGGCGCCGCCAGCCAAACGGGAACCGCCAGAATACCGCTGCGCGGTCAAAAGACCGCCGCGGTTATTCTGGGTTTCCCGCTGGGCTGGCGGGCGACCGCCAACAGGCCGCCCGCCAGCCCAGCGGGAAACACCCTTCCACGAGGAAGCCGGCTCCGAATAGAGCCGGCGGAGTGGAAGGGGAGCGACGGGTGCAGTAGCACCCGTCGCGAATTTCTGTGTCTGCTAAGCAGACACTGAAATTCTAAGTGGGGCTCTCTTACGGGGGCCCCTGCAGTGCCCATGCCATTGGCATGAGCACTGCAGGGGCCCCCAGGGGCCCCATGACACCCCATACCGCCATCCTTTTCCTGGCGGCCGAAACCGCCAGGAACAGGATGGCGGTATGGGGGTCAGAATCCCCATGGTGGCGCAGCAAGCTGCGCCGCCATCGAGGATTCCCCTGGGCAGCGGAAAGTCGGCGGTACACCGCTGACTTTCCGTTTCTGGCCGCGGCTGTACAGCCGCGGTCAGAATGCCCAAAGGAGCACCGCCAGCCTGTTGGCGGTGCTCCCGCGGACCCCGGCCCTGGCGGTTTTTACCGCCAGGGTCGGAATCACCCCCAAAGTCTCTTTCAAGTACCTGGTTTGGAGTGGAAAATCTCCGCAAAGGGCCGCAGAGGAGGAGATACGTGGAGCAATGGTTTGTGCGTCGGTTTCGCCCCTTCACACAAGAACTTGAGTCATTATTTTTCACACGGGGAAGTCGTGCGTCGTTTTCCAGCTCACGGACAGTCTCCTTCTGTGGGTCGCGGGATTACCAGATGTCCCGGGGTCTGTGCATGGAATCCTGGGCTCGTTATCCGGCTGCGTGTCGTTCCGGTGGGCTGTGCGTGGAATTTTCTCTCTCAGGGCAGGCGTCGCGTCGATCTCCTCTCTAAAAGTCAGGCGGCGTTGTCCAGGCGGGCCGTGCGTCACGTCGAGCGGCGTCTTTCGGAGCGGCGTCTTTCCGGATCGGCGTGCGGTGGATTTTTCACCGCGGAGCAAGCTGTGTGTCATTTTTTGGGGCACAAGGAGTCCAGTTGAAAAAGAGAAGTCTTTTTGGTCCTGAGATTTCAGGGAACAGGAGGCAAGCTCTATCCAAGCCCTTGGAGAGCACTTCTACAGCAAGGCAAGAGTTCAGCAAGGCAGCAGGGCAACAGCAAGGCAGCAGTCCTTTGTAGAAAGCAGTCAGGTGAATCCTTTAGGCAGCTAGGCAGTTCTTCTTGGCAGGATGCAGGTTCTGGTTCAGGTTTCTTCTCCAGCAAGTGTCTGAGGTGGTAGGGCAGAGGCCCTGTTTTATACTAAAATGTGCCTTTGAAGTGGGGGAGACTTCAAAGAGGGGCATAGAAGTGCACCAGGTCCCCTTTCAGTTCAATGTCCCCAGTAGGGGGTGTGGCAGTCCTTTGTGTGAGGGCAGGCCCTCCACCCTCCCAGCCCAGGAAGACCCATTCAAAATGCAGATGTATGCAAGTGAGGCTGAGTACCCTGTGTTTGGGGTGTGTCTTAGTGAATGCAGAAGGAGCTGTCAACTAAACCCGGCCAGACGTGGATTGTAAGGCACAGAAAGATTTAAGTACAAAGAAAAGCTCACTTTCTAAAAGTGGCATTTCTAGAATAGTAATATTAAATCCAACTTCACCAGTCAGCAGGTTTTTGTCTTACCATCCAAGCCATACTAAATATGACCTTCCCGCTCCTTTCAGATCAGCAGCTGCCACTTCAATAATGTATGAGGGCAGCCCTAATGTTAGCCTATGAAGGGAGCAGGCCTCACAGTAGTGTTAAAACAAATTTAGGAGTTTTACACTACCAGGACATATAAACTACACAGGTACATGTCCTGCCTTTTACCCACACAGCACCCTGCTATAGGGGTTACCTAGGGAACACATTAGGGGTGACTTATATGTAGAAAAAGGGGAGTTGAAGGCTTGGCAAAGTACTTTTAAATGCCCAGTTGAAGTGGCAGTGAATCTGCACACACAGGCCTTGCAATGGCAGACCTGAGACAAGGTAAAGGGGCTACTTAAATGGGTGGCACAACCAGTGCTGCAGTCCCACTAGTAGCATTTAATCTACAGGCCCTAGGCACATATAGGGGGTCATTCCAACCCTGGCGGTCGGTGATAAAGCAGCGGCCAACCCACCAACAGGCAGGCAGTAAAAAAAAATGAATTCTGACCCTGGCGGGAACCGCCAACACAGACCGCCACTTTAACACTCTGACCGCAACGGCGGGACAAACAAACAGCGCGGCGGTCACCGCCAACAGGCAGGCGGCAGACAACGTACCGCCCACCCTATCACAACTCACCAATCCGTCACCTTTTCCGGGGCGGGAGCACCGCCGATAAAAACACGGCGGAAACAGACTACGAACGGGAAAACGCTCACCTCTATACACTCCACGAGGACGGAGGACAGCATGGAACCCGAATTGAACATCCTACCTGCTCTCGTCTACCTGCTCATCTACCACGAGTACGAACTCCGGCGCAGACGACAACGGTGAGTACCGCACCTATGACACAGGGGAGGGGGGAGGAGGAAGGGTTACGGGCACACACATACGCAATACACCCACCCCCCAACTATCTACACACCAATGCAGAGCACCAAGTCAAAGTGACACCACCCAAACCCCCCGGAATAATGAAAAGATATAATCAAAGTGAGAAACTAAATTTATGTATAAAATAGGTTCATTGAAGTCATGGTAAAATAGGAAAATGAATTTAAAAAAATCAATTTAAAACATTGCGTAACCGATAAATAGAGGCTATAAGTCCTGCACAGTCACTGAAATCTCAACTGTCCGTGGGCCAAAGTGAATCAACACATGGGCAAAGCCCACACAGGAGACCTGAGTCCGTTGGAGAGAACACTGCAGGGGCATCAGATGATAAAACTACAGGCACCTCAGGGGGAAGGGAAGGGGGGGCACCACAGCCACATGAGTCCACGACACCAGATCCACGAAGGGGCCACCATGCCCGCTGTGCCATCCTGGGGAGTGCAAAGCCACAGTCTCTCAAGTCTCTACAGTGGGTGGCTTGCCCACTGTGCCATCCTGGGGAGTGCAAAGCCACAGTCTCTCAAGTCTCTACAGTGGGTGGGTTGCCCACTGTGCCATCCTGGGGAGTGCAAAGCCACAGTCTCTCAAGTCTCTACATTGGGTGGCTTGCCCACTGTGCCATCCTGGGGAGTGCAAAGCCACAGTCTCTCAAGTCTCTACAGTGGGTGGGTTGCCCACTGTGCCATCCTGGGGAGTGCAAAGCCACAGTCTCTCAAGTCTCTACAGTGGGTGGCTTGCCCACTGTGCCATCCTGGGGAGTGCAAAGCCACAGTCTCTCAAGTCTCTACAGTGGGTGGCTTGCCCACTGTACCATCCTGGGGAGTGCAAAGCCACAGTCTCTCAAGTGGATAACAGTCTCCACAGGCAATGGAGGAGGCAGGGTGGCCCGAGTGCAGCGTGAACAGTAGCTCGACACAGAACCGGCACTGTCATTGGTCCAGCGGTGCTTGAGGCGGCGGGGCCCGGCGGAGCGGTGCTTGACAGGAAGGGCCCAGCGGAGCGGTGCTTGACAGGAAGGGCCCAGCGGAGCGGTGCTTGACAGGAAGGGCCCAGCGGAGCGGTGCTTGAGACGGCGGGGCCCGGCGGAGCGGTGCTTGACAGGAAGGGCCCAGCGGAGCGGTGCTTGAGACGGCGGGGCCCGGCGGAGCGGTGCTTGACAGGAAGGGCCCAGCAGAGCAGTGCTTGAGACGGCGGGGCCCAGCGGAGCGGTGCTTGAGATGAAGGGCCCAGCGGAGCGGTGCTTGAGATGAAGGGCCCAGCGGAGCGGTGCTTGAGATGAAGGGCCCAGCGGAGCGGTGCTTGAGACGGCGGGCCCGGCGGAGCGGTGCTTGACAGGAAGGGCCCAGCGGAGTGGTGCTTGAGATGAAGGGCCCAGCGGAGCGGTGCTTGACAGGAAGGGCCCAGCGGAGCGGTGCTTGACAGGAAGGGCCCAGCGGAGCGGTGCTTGAGACGGCGGGGCCCGGCAGAGCGGTGCTTGAGATGAAGGGCCCAGCGGAGCGGTGCTTGAGATGAAGGGCCCAGCGGAGCGGTGCTTGAGACGGCGGGGCCTGGCGGAGCGGTGCTTGACAGGAAGGGCCCAGCGGAGCGGTGCTTGAGATGAAGGGCCCAGCGGAGCGGTGCCTGTCTTGGCGGGGCCCTGTTCAGAGGTGCCTTTCTGGACGGCGGGGCCCTGTTCAGCGGTGCCTTTCTGGACGGCGGGGCCCTGTTCAGCGGTGCCTTTCTGGACGGCGGAGCCCTCTTCAGCGGTGCCTTTCTGGACGGCGGGGCCCTCTTCAGCGGTGCCTTTCTGGACGGCGGGCCCTGTTCAGCGGTGCCTATCTGGACGGCGGGGCCCTCTTCAGCGGTGCCTTTCTGGACGGCGGGGCCCTGTTCAGCGGTGCCTTTCTGGACGGCGGGGCCCTGTTCAGCGGTGCCTTTCTGGACGGCGGGGCCCTGTTCAGCGGTGCCTTTTCTGGACGGCGGGGCCCTCTTCAGCGGTGCCTTTTCTGGACGGCGGGGCCGTCTTCAGCGGTGCCTTTCTGGATGGCGGTGGCCTCTTCAGCGGTGCTTGTCCTGTAATTCAAGGGAGTCAGACCTGGCCAGGACTCCCTGCTCAGTCGCCCTCCGACCGTGCAGTTGCTGGACCCTTCGGTGACGGTGTCCTGGGCCCTTGGGTGTCCTCCCTCACACCCGGGATGGGGCTTGTGGGGCCCTCCTGGTCCGTGCTCCTGCTGGCTGACTTCTCCGCCCTGATGCCCTTGCCCTCCTTCGATGTGGCTCTCTGGGCCTTGCCTCCCCTGGATGTTGTGGCAGGTGAAGTGGCAGAACTTTGGTCCTTGGGGGCAGCCGTGTCAGTCTTCTCGCGGCGGCCCCTTACTTTACGGGTCCTCTTTCCAGGGGGGGGCTGGCTGTCCCCTTGCTGCTGACCGATGTATCACTGCTGGCAAAGGGGGGACTCCAAAATCCATGCAGGTGAGGGTGGGTCAGGTGACGGAAAGAGGTTAAGATTGGAGAGGTAAACTTTTTTAGGACCAAGGTAAAGGGTAGGTGTAGTGGTTATGGGAGTGGAGGAAGAGGAGGTGGTTGTAGGAGAGTCAGGTGTGCTGTCCTTGGGTGAAGGTGCATGGGCTGGAGGCTGTTGTGAGGTGGTTGGCTGTTGGGTGGGTGGCTGCCTGCGTTTGTGTGTCTTGGAAGAGGGGGTGACAGACACAGTGGGAGAGGACACAGGGGACGTGTAAATGGCAGTGGGGGTGGTGACTGCACGTGTGCGGACTGTACTGGAGGGTGTGCTGGTGATGGAAGTACTGGCTGTTGGTGGTGTGCATGCAGGTGTGAGTGGAGACGTCACAGGGAGGGAGGAGGGAGACGAGGAGGTGGGGGACACAGAGGTGGTAGTGGCTGTTGGCATGTCTGCATCTGGGTGTTGCTTGGGTGAATGTTTGTGTGATCTGTGGTGCTTATGTCTGGATGAGCTGCCCTTGGGTGTTGAGGTGTGTGCAGGCTGGTCTGATGGTGTGGATGGGATAGGCTGAGGAACAGGAGACAGAGACAGGGTGGAGGCAGTTAGAAGAGGGAGGGTGGAAACAGGGACAATGGCTGCCGTCAGTGCTGAGGCCAGAGCATTGAACGATCGTTGATGGGCAGCCTGACCCGAATGAATGCCCTCCAGGTATGCATTGCTACGATGCACCTCCCTCTCTACCCCCTGGATGGCATTCAAAAGGGTAGACTGCCCAACAATGATGGTCTGTAGGAGGTCAATGACCTCCTCACTGAGGGCAGCAGGGGTAACAGGGGCAGGGCCTGAGGTGCCTGGGGCAAAGGAGATGCCCGCCTTCTTGGGCGAGCGGGCACGGAGCGAAGGCTGAGGGGCTGCTGGGAGGGCGGAGCTGGTGCGCTGGGTGGCGGCTATACCTGTGGAGGCGGGGGGCACGGATGTTGCCGCCACCGCTAGGGAGCTCCCATCCGAGGACGTGTCGGTGTCGCTGGTGTCACCACGGGTCCCCGTTGTGAAGCTCCCCTCGCCCTCCGTATCACTGGTGGCCTCAGTGTCTGTTCATGGCTACCGGGGCCTTGTGAGTTGCTGCTCCCTCGTGCTCCGGTGCCAATTCTCCTCCGCCTGATGATGCTAATGCACACATGCACAAGAAGATAAAGGAAAAGGGTGGGGGGAGAAATAAAAACAGGTTGAGTGCATGCATTGACAACACCGTTGGCGGAGAGGACAGACACAGGAGCCTCATGCACTAAGCCGCGCAATCGGGGTACACTACTCAGTACTTGTGACTAGGCCAACAGGTCTAGGGACAACAAACGCGCACATGGGTGTTGCAGGACCATGGATAGCTGTACTTGTCACCCTATAGAGGTGGGGGGCGGGGGCACAGGGACATGGCTAAAGGAGAGGACTACACTACAGAAAGCGCCCTGGCCTAATGTCACCCACAGCCCTCCTCCCCCACCCAGGCACCTCCACTGCGCGTAAAGATAGCTGAATGTGCTGGTACTCACCTCCTTGTGTCTGCTGTGATGTCCTCACGCGCCCATCCAAATCGGGGTAGGCCACCGCCAGGATCCGGGACATCAGGGGGTCAGGGTACGACTGGCACCCCTCCTAGGTTGGGAGGCCATCCCCACCAGTGACTCGGCGGTCTTCCTGGTCCCGCGGCGGATGTCCTCCCACCTCTTGCGGCAGTGGGTGCCCCGTCTGTTGTGGACCCCCAGGGTCCGGACTTCCTTGGCGATGGCACGCCAAATGTCGACTTTCTGATGGGCGCTGACCTATTTGACATGTACAGGGTGGAATTGGAAATATCATAATTTTTCCGCATGTTAGATGTGATTGGCCCCCCCTCCCCAACCTTGCCATGTGGCACATGCTCTCATCTGTCGTGCCTTGCACTCGTCATTCTCTCCCCACCCCACCATCTTACATCCACCATACACAACCCAGGCATAGCCCATTCAACGTGCACACAGTGTACTTACCTGTTGGTCTGGAGGACTGTAGAGTAGCGCATACTGGGTCAGGACCCCATCCACAAGTTTCTCCAAGTCTTCTGTAGTGAAGGCAGGGGCCCTTTCCCCAGTCGCAGCAGCCATTGTCTCTTCCAGACCGAGGTCATAGCAGCACTTGCAGTATAGGTCCTCTCCTGTGGATGATCAGGTCTCGAGTGATTAATCAGATAGAAAATGGCGGTCACGCCCGCGGCGGTGCGTACCGCCGCGGTGCGTACCGCGACCGCCGGCGCACCTAGTCATTGGCTCGTGAAACCCATAGGGTTCAATGTTAACCAATGCGGCTTTGCGCCGCGGTCTTCGACCGCCTACCGCCACGGTGTGTCACGCCAGCGCATTGACCTCACATCCCACTGTCACACTTCTCAGGTCAGGCAGCCGCCATTTCAAGGGCCCACATGGCTTAATTTCTACTGCGTCACACAGGCCTAGGCCTTGCATTGCCACTCATACAAGCCATTCAATGCATAGCGATTCGTGTACTGTGCAAGCTGTAGTTACGTACCTGTGGGTTGCTTGACTCTGTACTCCATGTTCTCCTTCCTAGGCACCGTCCGCTGGGACTTGCGAGGAGAAGGAGGAATGCTCCTGTGTACCGACCGCTGGTGGACCTGTCGACAATGGAGGAACGTCATATAATACTTCGATACCGACTTGACCGAGCCACTATACATGAATTGTGTGCCCAGCTGGAGCCAGCACTGATGTCCCCCATCCGCCAACCCACAGGAATTCCCCCTCTGGTGCAGGTTCTGTCAGTCCTCCATTTTTTGGCAAGTGGGTCTTTTCAGACAACAGTGGCCATGTCATCAGGGATGTCTCAGCCTATGTTTTCTAAGATTTTGTCCAGAGTGTTGTCTGCCCTGATGAAATACATGCAGAGCTACATTGTTTTCCCTGAGGAGGGTGATTTGGCCACTGTGAAGGGTGATTTCTATGCCCTTGGACATTTCCCCAACATCATTGGTGCCATTGATGGGACCCATGTGGCCTTAGTACCCCCAAAAGACGATGAGCAGGTGTACAGAAACAGGAAAAATTACCATTCTATGAATGTGCAGGTGGTCTGTTTGGCTGACCAGTACATCTCCCATGTAAATGCCAAGTTCCCTGGGTCAGTGCATGACGCATATGTTATGCGAAATAGCAGCATCCCCTATGTGATGGAACAGCTACAAAGACAACGTGTGTGGCTAATAGGTGACTCTGGTTACCCCAACCTGCCGTGGCTACTGACCCCAGTGAGGAATCCCCGGACCAGGGCAGAGGAACGGTACAATGAGGCCCATGGGCGATCTAGGAGGATCATAGAAAGAACCTTTGGCCTCCTGAAGGCCAGGTTTAGGTGCCTGCATATGACAGGTGGATCCCTAATGTACTCACCAAAGAAGGTGTGCCAGATCATCGTGGCCTGCTGTATGCTTCACAATCTTGCATTGCGACGCCAGGTGCCTTTCCTGCAGGAGGATGGTCCAGATGGTGGTGTTGTAGCAGCTGTGGAGCCTGTGGAGAGTGAAGAGGAGGAAGACGACGGGGACGACACGGACAACAGGGACACAGTTATACAACAGTATTTTCAGTAGCACACAGGTAAGAATCCCCCACGCCATTTTACATTTACTTCAGGCCTCCTGCATCTCGACTTTCTGTGTTTCCCCCCAGTTCCTTTCAACTGAATTGTGAATTTCCCTTCCCTTTTCAGAGCTGTATGACCCACTGCGTGACTTCTGCTTTGTTTGCCCATGGAGTAAAGCACATTGACATTGGTATGTTGTCATCACAATGTAACTGAAAATTATTGAACCGTTATGTGTAATACATTTGTTAAGAATACAAGCAGACTCCTGAGTGTTTTAAGTGCAATTAGTGATTTATTTCAAGTGCTACATATAGGTCCATGATAGTAAAATGGTGATGGGTGGGGGTGGAGTAATGTCCATGGCAGAGTCCAGTTCTCAGTCGCACAGGTGCATTGTCCATATGCCTGTGGAAGGATGGAGCAGGGGCAGTTCAAGGTTGGACAGGGTGACAATGTGGGACAGTGGAATGACATCAGGGGGTATCTTATGCTGGCGGGGGTCTTGGCATCCTACTCTGTCTTCCTTTGTGATCTCAGGTTCCTCTTGCGGGGTGGTTGATCTTCAGCAGGAGGTGGGGTTCTGGTGGCCTGTCGTTGTGTGGGGGCCTCCTGTCCACTAGCACCGGCGGACGTGGTAGGCTGTTCCTGGTCCAGGCTGGTGACAGGGGCCCTTTGGGGTGCCACATGGTCCCGCAATGTGGTGACTATTTGGTTGAGGGCCAGGACGATGTTCCTGAGCTCCTCTCTGTACCCCATTTACCGTTCCTCCTACTGTGCCTGGATCTCCTGGAACCTGGCCAGTACCGTCGCCATCGTCTCCTGGGAGCGGTGGTATGCTCCCATGATGGTGGTGAGGGCCTCTTGGAGAGTCGGTTCCCTGGGCCTGTCCTCCCCCCCTGTCGCAATGCAGCCCTCCCAGTTGCCCTGTTTCCCCGGGCCTCTGTCCCCTGGACGGTGTGCCCACTACCACTGCCCCCAGGTCCCTGTTGTTGTTGGGGTGTTGGGTAAGCCTGGGTGCCCTGTAGTGGCGGACACACCACTGATTGACCTGTCCTGGAGACAGAGGCATGGGCCCGCTGGGTGGGAGCTGTGCTGAAATTCCCAGAGGGGGTTAGGTCTGCTGTGGCCTGTGTCTGTGTGTGGGGAACCGACTGTCCAGAGGTCCCCAATGGTTTGGGCTGGTCATCAGGTTCTAGGTCGACAGAGCTGCTGTCCTCACTGGGGGCCTGTTCTGGGGGTGGGATGGACAAATCTGGACCCTCCTGGCCGGTGTGTTGGCGTTCGGGCCCTGCAGGGGTAAATGAGTATGGTTATTGCTTCTGTGTGTTCCATGGCGTTCGATTTGTGGGTGCCCTTGTCCCCCAGTGCTGGCATTCCCTTGTGGGAGGAGTTGTGAGGGTGGTTTGTGGGGGGGGATGGGTATGTGAAGTGGTCATGCATAGGTGATGGGTGTCCATGGTTTGTGTTGGCATTCAGGGTTTGGTTTTAGGTTGGGTGGGTTGTTCTGGTGAGACCTTGGCAGGGAGGATGTGTGCTGGGGGGTTGGGGGTGAGGGTGGGGGTGTGGGGTGGCATGCTGGTGGTTGGGGGGGGAGTAGTTGAGATTAGACTTACCAGAGTCCATTCCTCCGCCTACTCCAGCGAGGCCCGCAGGATGCAGGATGTTCAAGACCTCTTGCTCCCATGCAGTGAATTCGGGAGGAGTGGGTGGTGGTCCGCCGCCAGTCTTCTGCACAGCGATGTTGTGTCTTGAGACCATCGACCGTACCTTCCCCCGTAGGTCGTTCCAGCGCTTTCGGATGTCTTCCCGGTTTCTGGGATGCTGTCCCACAGCGTTGACCCTGTCGACGATCCTTTGCCATAGCTCCGCCTTCCTGGCTATTGTGGTGTGTTGCACCTGTGTGCCGAAGAGCTGGGGCTCTACCCTTATTATTTCCTCCACCATGACCCTGAGTTCTTGGTCCGAAAACCTGGGGTGTCTTTGGGGTGCCATGGGGTGGTGTGGATGAGGTGTGGGGTGGTGTTTGTGGTGATGTGAGTGGTGGTGTGTGGTGATGTGTGCGTAGATGTGGTGTGGTTGATGATGTTGGGTTCCTGTGTGTGTTGGGGTTTTCGATAGCTGTGCTCTCTCTCTCTCTCTCTCGCCTTCTCTCCGATTTTCTAGTAGTGGGGGTTTGTGGGTGATGTGGGTGTGTGTTTTATAGTTGCTTGGATGTGTGAGAGTGGTGTTTGTATGTGTATCAGGTGTGTGTATTTCAAATTGTCCAATGTGGCTGTGTTTTGGAGCTGGGTGTGTATTTTGACCGCGGCGGTGTGTACCGCCAATGGAATACCGCGGTTGAAAGACCGCCGCGTGGATTCGTGGGTCGTAATGGCATGGGCGTGTTTGTGTTGGCGTGGCGGTGGAGGTTTGGTCATCTCCAGTTTTTCGCTGCCCGCTGATGAGGCGGCCTTCCGTGGATGTCGGGTTTTCGGCGGTTTGGCAGTTGGAGGTCAGAATGACCGTGGCGGTTTACCGCGGCCGCGGCGGTATAATGGCGGTCTTCTGACCGGCGGTAAGGGCCTTTTACTGCCGAGGTCAGAATGACCCCCATAGTGCCCTCTACTAGGGTCTTACAAGTAAATCAAATAGCCAATCATGGATAAACCAATCAATAGTACAATTTACACAGAGAGCATATGCACTTTAGCACTGGTTAGCAGTGGTAAAGTGCCCAGAGTTCAAAAGCCAACAACAGGTCAGAAAAAATAGGAGGAAGGAGGCAAAAAGTTTTGGGATGACCCTGTAAAAAGGCCAGGCCCAACACCCTGTGTCTGACTTTTTGTGCTGAACCCAAGGAAAACTATGCGCATAAGGGTAGCAAACAACAGAGGCTATTGTTCAGTGTCCACAGCCAGGTCCCAAGCCATTCAGGGGTCTGTATCACTGCTGGTTTCTTGGAGTGGGAGGATGCAGCCATAGGTATATAAGCCATATATAAGGCAAGAACATAACTATTTAACATTTAGGAAACTGGTGAAGACCTGGCTGTTTCCTCAATAAGTTTGGGAGTTCTCCGGTCAAGTTACCCCGCCTCACCCAGTTAGCGCTTCGATGCCCTTGGGCCGGAATGCGCTTTATAAATACTCAACACATACATACATACACATCCTTTCTCCACTCCACCTCACACCAATTCAAGGGTGGTTTCTTGAAACTGGTCCTCCAGCCCAGGGTCTGTACCTTTGGTCAGGAGAGGAGTCAGGTTTGGGTCTTTATTCCCCTGCCCCTCTTTCCGGGATTCTGTACTCTCCATTTGGTTGTGGTACTCCCAGAATCCAGAACTGTCATGGTACTTGTGACAGCCATCCTGATCAGTTCTTCCACGAGTTCAGGGGTGCTATCCTGCAACTGGTCCTCCATTCCAAGGTCTGTTCCCTGGGGATTGTTGAGAGTCAGGGGTGAGCCCTTCCTCCCCCTGCACCTCCTTATGGGGTTCTATACACCGATGTTGGAAGTGGTATCCCCAGTATTCCAAACTGTCAGAGTGCTTGTGGCAGTCGTCCTGCTCGGTTCTCCCACCAGTTCAGGGATACTGTCATATAACTGTGCCACGAAGGCGCACCTAAGGCAACCCCGTCTGCGCCAGTCCGCGCCTGAACGGGCCCAGGGGCCAGAGACTCTGGCTGTTTTTTTAAATATGTGGCCCCTCAGGGGTTTCGTGGCAAAGCTAAGAATTTGCCTTGCAAGCACAAGGCGCCATCCGATTACAGGTTCGCCTGGAACTGTAAGGAATGTAACTAGAAAGTACGAGCTCCACTAACCCTGAAGGAGGCCAGAGCTCAGCGTAGGAGGCCTCTGATGTCTGGAATGGCAGCTCAGGAAAAGACGGCAGCTCACGGTCAGCCGTTTTGGTACGCTCTGTTAAATGTCCGCTCTCTCCCCAAGCACAAGCTGGAATTTTGCGAGATGATTGATACTTGCCACATAGACTGTTTGTTTTTAACTGAAACCTGGGGTAAAATAGAATCAGACCCTGACTTTGTTGCATCATCCCCCCCAGGGTATACCTACTACAGATTATATAGACCCCTAAATAGGGCCGGAGGTTTGGCTATTATCTGCGGGGCTACTCTGGTGTGGGTTTGGTCTAGCCTCGCCATTCAAACTTGCGAGACAATGGTTTTTAAGATTTCTCAGAACAATGGAGTACTGTTGGAGGGCTTACTGATTTACCGACTGCCGGGCCCGCTTACAAATTTTGTCCAATCTTGGGTTAAGCTGATAGAACCTATGGTTCTGTCCCCCAAGGCAACCATCTTAGGTGATTTTAATATGCACTTTGATGAGATCTGTACTCCAGTGGTTAGGGAGTTCTTAGATCTTATGGAGGCCCTGGATTGGACCCTTAGAGTCCCGGCAGCTACCCATAGTGCAGGACATATATTAGATGGGGTTTTTGCTCGCACTTCTCTACAGCTGGCCTTAACTAACACCCAGTTAAGATGGACGGATCATCATCTGCTAACCTTCAAAATTGACACCACGCACTCTCCTGCTTTACATGAGTTGGAGAACAAAGTATTTAGGCCATGGAAGCAGATTAAAGCGGAAGAGCTAGTTCCGGCCTTAGAAGAGGGTGGGAACAAGGCCAAGAAGCTGGCTCGGCCTTGCTTGACAGCTTCCAGTTAGGGGTTGAAACAGCTATGGCTCAACTGGCTCCCCCTAAGATTCTTGGGCCTCGTAGCTGGAAGAAGTTTGGTCAACCTGGGTTCACGAGCGAACTTAACACTTTCCAGAGAAATTACTGACAACAGGAGAGCCGGTGGAAACTAAACCCAGTCCCAGAGGAAAGGGTTGCAGTAAAGCCCACCCTCAAGGCTTATAAAGCAGCGCGTTTTAAGGCCAAAACTAATTTCTACACTGCCAAAGTTAAGGAGGCACTAAGGGGGTTATTCCAACTTTGGAGGAGGTGGTAATCCGTCCCAAAAGTGACGATAAAGTGACGGTTATACCACCAGCTGTATTACAAGTTCCATAGGATATAATGGACTTGTAATACGGCTGGTGGTAAATCTGTCACTTTACCACCACTTTTGGGATGGATTACCACCTCCTCCAAAGTTGGAATAACCCCCTAATAAATGTCCCTAGAGAACTTTTCAAGGTGATAAAGGCATTATCCACTCCCCTTAGGCCACTCAATTTGGAAAATTCTCAGGAGTTCTGTGATAAAGTTGCTAGGCACTTTGAGAACAAAATCCTTCAAATACACGAAAATTTTGTTCCTCATGAGATCTCTAGGGAACTCTCCTCTATGGTATCTACTGTCTCTAAAGCTAGTGGTAAAGTACTATCTGATTTCCATATCCCTATTCATGATAGTATCAGAAAGATGATTCTAGAAATAAAGTCAGGTTCCCCTTTGGATCCGCGCCCCCCTTCTTTTTTTAAATTGGCCCCTGACTTGATTGCTGGGGTGCTAGTTCCGATTTTTCAAGAGGTTCTGATATCTGGGATGTATCCCTCCCGATGGAAGGAGACCATAGATGTTCCACTTAAGAGAAGCCAGATGGTGACAGCAAGGACCTAAACAATTTACAGCCAATAGCACTTCTTCCCTATCTGGCAAAGATTTTAGAGAAAATCTTGAATATCGAACTGGTTGAATTCTTAGTGGAAGTAGGAGGCCTTGATTCTTCTCAACATGGTTTTAGAAAGGCGCATTGCACGGAAACTGCCTTGATTTCATCCTCTGATGCTATTCGGAAACTGGTAGACAAAGGTCAAGGGGCTATCCTAGTATTATTAGATCTATCAGCGGCGTTTGATACCATCTCCCCTCATTTACTGACATCCCGCCTTGGTCAAGTAGGGATCAGAGACAGAGCCCTCAAGCTTCTTGAATCTTTTCTTACCAACAGATGGACTACTGTAAGCTGTGGCAATTTCAGATCCACACCTTATCTATTACCCTGTGGGATTCCACAGGGTTCTTCTTTGAGTCCTACTCTGTTTAATGTGTATTTTGCCCCGCTGGCTAGTCTGATTCGCTCCTTCGGTTTTATCCCGTCCTCTTATGCAGACGATACTCAGCTTATCATCCCAATTAAAAAGCCTTGGGTGGAGGTTGCGGACCGGTTCAAGAACTGTATGCAAGCAGTGAGCAATTGGATGAAGACTAACTGGCTCAAAATGAATGCCACCAAAACCGAAATTCTCTGTTTTGGACCGGGAAAAGAGTTATGGAGTTCACATTGGTGGCCCTCAGACTGTGGCATGCTTCCTGTTCCCACCAATACAAATCGGAATTTAGGCATTCTTTTTGATGATCGCTTTTCCTTTAAAAGTCAGGTAAATCACACCTTAGAGACATGCCATTGGCTCATTAAAACGCTTAGGAAAATGTTTCCTTACCTTCAGCATGAATGGAGAGTCTCTGCTGTTTTAGCATTGGTTATGTCTAAAGTAGATTATTGTAATGCTTTATTCCTTAATTTGGACAAGGTCTTGATTAATAAGCTGCAATTGGTTCAGAACACAGCTGCTAGAGCGGTACTCAACCTTTCACGGTGGGTATCAGTCAGGGAGAGTCTCAAACAATTACATTGGCTCCCGGTGGCTCAGCATATTATTTTCAAATTGCTTTGTTTGACGTATCAAGCAACTTATGGGATAGGCCCTCGCTACCTCACCACCAGGCTCTGTTTGCATGCTCCTAAGAGAAATCTGAGGTCCTCCAAAGCCTATCGAATCCAGGTCCCCTGTACCTATAAAGCCAAATGGGGTGATAAAGCTTTCACCGTGGCTGCTGCCAAAGGTTGGAACTTGCTTTCTTTGAACATCAGGCAAGAACCCTGTTACCTAAGGTTCAGGAAACTGGCTAAAACATGGCTCTTCCCTCGATAGCCTTTGCTCTGTGCCCTGGTTTGTACCTTTAAGTAACTCTCTCTTTTTCTACTATCTGATGTTATGGGTGGTTTTTCTTGGATCTTGCTTTTTCCCTCCTCTCTCACCTTCTATCTCAGCGCTTCAATGCTATTTGTGAGTCGGAATGCGCTCTACAAATACAGTATACATACATACATACTTACATAACTGGTCTTCCAACCCAGGGTCTGTAGTCTTTTACTGAACAGAAGTCAGGGGTGAGTCCCTCTTTCCCCTGCCCCTCCTGCTGGGGTTCCTTACCCACCTTTTGTTAGTGGTACCCCTTGAGATCCAGAACTTGTTGGATGCTGGTATCAGTTGTTCCCCCCCCGCCCCCAAGTTCTCCTGACAAAATGGGGCCTTTCTCAGTCTCTTGGTACAGGCTAGACTTCCCTGCTGATGCTCCTTCTGGCAACTATCCAGACTCTGGGACTGGGTATAGGGCACCCTGGGCCTCTGCCCACCTCCACCTCTCTTACTACTCTGAGAAGGGATATAGGAACCTTTATCCTCTCCACTAAACTGGGACCGTCTGGGCTACTGTGAACCTCCCCTGCCCTCTGTTGGGGGAAACTTGAGCCACTCCCTTTAGCATCACTCCATAATGTCTTTCCAGACACTCTTCTACTAACCCAGAGGTCTGCCTCCTTTGCAAGCTCCCTGTGGTCAGAGAACTTACACTCCAACAGGTGTTAGTACAGCCCTGGAAAACAACAACAGAACATGTGCTCTATGACAATCAGATTGTACAGTCCTTGTTAAGTGTTTCCTATGCTACCCTTCACCCATTCATCCAATGCTCTGCAAAAATACTCCCCTGATTCCTCCCAAAACTGGTCATACAGTTTCCAGCAGTCCCTGAACCTCAACCTATACTCTTCAGGGGTGAAACCATACTTTGTTCTCAGGGCTACATTCATGGAAGTGCACCTCTGCCTAGCACTCCCTTCTAAGGCCAGTAGGGCAACCCTCCCATCACCAGGAATATAACTCCACATGACAGTTCCCAGTTCCGGTCATCAAGATCATAGGTTGACTCCCTTTTGGCTAGGTAGTATACTACTGGTGCAAACGGCAGCAAGAGTCCCAGGTATATGAAGATGAAGGAGGAGTAAATAAAAAAATGACTAATTTTAGAGAACAGGAGAAAAAAAAACATAGGCCCTCATTACAACCCTGGTGGTAAATGCCAGGCCACCAACATACTGTGACCGCGGCGATATTCCGCTACGGGTATTATGACCCACACTGAGAAATCTGCCACTATACAGACACCCACACAAGTCCGCCACACCAAAGGTCAGTGAGAAATTGGCGATAGGAAAACCCACACCGTTACGCCAACAGGAATACACCCACAGTATCACGACCCACAAATCACTGCAGCAGTCTTTCAAACGCAGTAAACCATTGGCGGTACACACCGCCGCTCTCAAAATACACACACATTTACAAAACTACACCAGATTGGACAATTCAAACTACACACACCTGACACACATACACACACCACACCCACACACTCACACCCCTATAAAACACACACCCAAATTACCCACATCCCTTTACAGCGAAAAAAAAGATATCACACAGAGATAAGGCAGGAGCACCCACTCAATCAGAGGCACTGAACACCATCACCCATACACCATCAACGCACATCACAGCATACACAACAACACATCACCCCACACATCACCCCACACATGCTCACACATATCACTCGCACCACATTCATGGCACCCCAAAGACACCCCAGGTTTTCTGAGGAGGAGCTAATGGTCGGAGGAAATCATCCGGGTAGAGCCACAGCTTTTCGGATCACAGGTGCAGCAGACGTCTATTGCTAGGAAGATGGAGTATTGGCGGAGAATAGTGGACAGGGTCAATGCTGTGGGACAGCACCCAAGAATCAGGGATGACATCAGAAAGAGGTGGAATGACCTACGGGGGAAGGCGCGTTTCCGTGGTTGCAAGACACCAGGTAACAGTACTGAGGACTGACGGTGGACCCCCACCTCCACCCCCCACAACTAACAAAATGGGAGGAGCAAACCTTGGCAATCATGCACCCCGTGGGTCTCGCAGGAGTAGCAGGAGGACTGGACTCTGGTAAGTCAAATTATTACTACTGTATCCCCACCCTACCTGCATGCCATCACATACCCCCACCCTTACCCTCACTCTCATCACTCCATCACCTCACATATACCCCACCATCACACCCCACCCATCCCAATATCAAGCCCTGCATGCAACACCAATGCATGGACCCCCATCA
Organism: Pleurodeles waltl; assembly: GCF_031143425.1. Taxonomy (NCBI): domain Eukaryota; kingdom Metazoa; phylum Chordata; class Amphibia; order Caudata; family Salamandridae; genus Pleurodeles; species Pleurodeles waltl. Next base: position 1,372,508,540 of record NC_090447.1, on the reverse strand, counting down.
CAGACCTGCATGGACACCCATCACCACAGCATGCCCTGTAAATCACCACTCACAGAAGGCCAAGCCGACAGGGAAATCACAATCATAGAGGGAAACACACCCATGCACAATATGGCCTACGCAGATACACTAACACTGCATTTGCATCCCCACAGGACCCCTACTCAATGTCACCGGAGAGGATGTGCCAGCTTCATCCAGTCACCCCACAGAAGAGGTACACAGTGACAACAGCAGCTCTGCATGTCTGGATCAGGATGACCGTCCTGGCCCATCAGGGACCTCTGGATAGTCGGTTCCCTTGCCACAGTCCCAACCCACCACAGACCCTCCGCCCTCAGGAAACACCAGCACAGCACCCACCCAGCGGGCCCATGGCACTGACCGCAGGACACGTCAATCAGCAGTGTGTCCACCACTACAGGGACCCGAGGCAACCCCACAAAAGGATGATCAGGGACCTGGGGTCAGTGGCAGTGGGCACAGGGTTCAGGTGACAGAGGCACAGGACAACAGGGAAGCTGGGAGGACTGCTGTGCGACAGGGGGAGGACAGGCCCGGGGAACCCACTCTCCACAAGGCACTCTCCAACATCCTGGGAGCATACCATCATTCCGAGGAGACCATGGGCCAGATACTGGCCAAGCTGCAGGAGACCCAGCGGCTGCAGGAGGGACGGTACCTGGGGATCAGGGATGATCTAACAAAAATATACACCATCCTGGTCACCATTGCAGGGGTGCAGGCAGACCATGAGGGAGGCAGTGGCACAACAATGGGCCCCTGACACTAGCCACACTGAGGAACAGCCATCCACTTCCGCCGGCGCTAGTGGACAGGAAGCCCTGCCACAGGACCAACAGGCCAGCAGCAGCCCACCACTTGCAGAAGGAGAACCACCCTGGAAACGGTCCCTGCAATCAAGGCAGAAGCCAGAGAACATTGCCAAGACCCCCATCAGGAAATAAGACTCTCCTGAATGTCACCCTTGTGTCCTACTCTGTCACCCTGTCCACCGTGAACTTCCATTGCCCCAGTACCTATGCTTTGTTGGACAATGCACATGTGATACCAAGAGACTGGACTCTACCTTGGACTTTCCTCTACCATCAGCCCAGCCCCTTGCACCACCCCTTCTACTTATGAGCACTTAAATAAACACCCTTGGAACAAATACCAATCTGGAGTCTGTCAAATGATTCAAATATGTTTTAGTACAACATAATCAAAGCATTGCAACTCAAAAGTACAGTGAATAATACTTTAGGATGGCCTCTGGTCAGCAGCAGTACACATAGCAGGAGCCAGAGTGGGGCACAGAGATCTGAAAATGGAGATGCCAAAAGATACAGTCAGTGGCTAACTGAAATGTTAAGTGAAGTTACAGGCCCTCATTCCAACCCTGGCGGTCACTGACCGCCAGGGCGGAGGGCAGAGGAAGCACCGCCAACAGGCTGGCGGTGCTTCCCGGGCTATTCTGACCGCGGCGGTAAAGCCGCGGTCAGAAAAGGGGAACCAACGGTTTCCCGCCGGTTTTCCCCTGGCCCAGGGAATCCTCCATGGCGGCGCTGCTTGCCATGGGGATTCCGACCCCCTTCCCACCACCCTGTTTCTGGCGGGTTTCACCGCCAGAAACAGGATGGCAGGAACGGGTGTCGTGGGGCCCCTGGGGGCCCCTGCATTGCCCATGCCACTGGCATGGGCAGTGTAGGGGCCCCCTAACAGGGCCCCGCAAAGATTTCACTGTCTGCTTTGCAGACAGTGAAAATCGTGACGGGTGCCACTGCACCCGTCGCACCCCTGCTACTCCGCCGGCTCCATTCGGAGCCGGCTTCCTTGTTGCAGGGTCTTTTCCGCTGGCCCGGCGGGCGCCCTTTTGGCGGTCGCCCGCCGGCCCAGCGGGAAAGTCGGAATGACCCTCGGGGTCTTGTGACCACGGAGCGGTCTTCCGACGGGGTTACTTTGGCGGGCGGCCTCCGCCCCCCGCCAAAGTCGGAATGACCCCCACAGTGTCTTACCTGTGTGTCACTGGAAGTACTGCTGAATAACATTGGTTCTGTTGTCAACATCTTCTTCTGACTCCTCTTCCTCACTGTCCACAGGCTCCATCACTGCACTACAAGACCATCTCCAGGCACATCCTCTTGCAGAACAGGAACCTGGCATCTCAAGGCCAGGTTGTGCAAATGCAACATGCTACGATGATCTGGCACACCCTTCTTGGGTGAGTAGTACAGGGAGCCACCTGTCAGATGGAGGCACTGGAACCTGGCGTTCAGGAGGCCGAAGGTTCTTTCTATAATCCTCCTTGTACGCCCATTTGCCTCATTGTAATGTTCCTCTGCCTTTGTCCTCACATTCCTCACTGGGGTCAGTAGCCATGAGAGGTTGGGGTAACCAGAGTCACCTGCAAATATCGAGGGACAACTGGTAGACACACACTAACCCTCAGGGACAACCACATACCCAGACACCTACTTATACTGTGTGGGGGGACCTTGGGCTCACCTATTAGCCACACCCAGTGCCTCTGGAGTTGGCCCATCACATATGGGATGCTGCTTTTTCTCAAGATAAAGGCGTCATGCACAGAGCCAGGATATTTGGCATTCACATGGGAGATGTACTGGTCCGCCAAACCCACCATCTGCACATTCATTGAGTGATAGCTTTTTCTATTTCTGTAAACTTGTTCAGTCCTCCGGGGGGACAAATCCCACATGTGTCCTGTCAATGGCACCAATGATGTTGGGGTTATGTCCCAGGGCATAAAAGTCAGCTTTCACTGTGGCCAAATCCTCCACCTGGGGGAACACGATGTAGCTGCGCATGTGTTTCAGCAGGGAAGACAACACTCTATTGACAATACGTTAGAGAACATTGGTGGAGACATCCCTGATGCCATGGCCACTGTTGTTTGGAAGGAACCACTTGCCAGGAAATGGAGCACTGACAGGACTTGAACTAGAGGGGGATACCTGTGGGTTGGCGGGTAACAGACATCAGGTCTAGCTCCAATTGGGCACACAGTTCTTGGATTGTGGCACGATCAAGTCTGTAGATAATGATAATGTGTCTGTCCTCCATTTTTCTTAGGTCCACCAGGGGTCTGTACACCGGAGGATGCTGCCATCTCATATTCTGCCTCAGGGGTCGAAGCCCATGGAAGAGAACGGTGAGCAGAGGGTCATATTCACACTTATGTTGCACTAATAATGATTTGTTTACTTTACAGAAACAGTATATAAATTTGAGAGTCCGTGAATGTGCCAATGTCTGCAGTGACGCAGTTAGGTGCCATGCCCTGTGCCCCCCTGAAATAGTGGCTGCCGACCTGTAATGAGGGACAAGTGGAAATGAGGTAATTGCGCTGGGCTTGTGCGCTGTCGCGGTAGACGCCGATGACCACAGTGCAAACTTGCATTGGTTATCATTGGGCCCTATGGGTTCCTGGAGCCAATGGTAATGTACGCCAGCAGTGATGGTACTCACAGCAGCGTACATCACTACCATTTTCTATCTGTTCACTCACTTGCTACCTGGCCTTCAACAGGAGAGGACCTACACTGCAAGTGCTGCTGTGACCTGTGTCTGGAAGCGACTATGGCTCATGTGTCTGGGGAAAGGACCCCTGCCTTCACTGAGGAGGAGTTGGAGAAACTGGTGGATGGGTTCCTACCCCAGTACACATTACTCTATGGTCCTCCAGACAAACAGGAGAGTACACTGTGAGCATGAGGCGTGGTCCATGAATGTGTGGACTGCTGTGTGTGTAAGCCACATGTAGGGGGGGCAGAGGGGTCCTGGCCAGAGGGCACCATGTAAGGGGGTCAGTGTATGTGCGTCAGGGGATGTGTGGTATCTGGTGGGCAATGAGTATGACGGTCTGGATGGGTGGATAATTCCCTTTTCTGCTGTCTTTTCCATGCAGGTCAGCGCCCACCATGAAAAGGGTATTTGGCGCGCCGTCGCCAAGGAGGTGCGGACCCTGGGGGTCTTTGACAGGCAGAGCACCCACTGCTGCAAGAGGTGGTAGGACCTGCGCAGCTGGGCAAAGAAGACGGCGGAGGCCCAGCTGGGGCTGGCCCCCCAACGAGGAAGGGGTGCACGTTGCACCATGACGACCCTGATGTTCTGCATGCAGTCGGTGGCCTATCCGGAGTTGGATGGGCGTTTGAAGGCCTCACAGCATCTACGAGGGGGTGAGTACAGAATCTGAACCTTGACCTTGTGTGCGTTAGGAGGTACCTGGGTGGGGGATGTGGGCTGTGGGTGTCCCTAGACCAGGGCGAACATGTCAGGGTAGGTCCCTTGTTGGGCAGGCTCTAATTCACTCCTACTCCAATAGTGTTGGCGGCCACATCCTCCTGGCCAGGGTCCTGTGGGTTTCAGGTGTGCAGCTGATGGTGTTAGGCATTGTACCCCATGGGCTGGTGACAGGCATTGTAACTGTTAGTGCATGACCTAGTGCATAGGGCTGTTCCCTGTGTGTTGTGTACGCCAACAGTAGTGTTGTTGCTGGCTTTTACCAAGTGTATCCTCTGTCTCTCCCCCCCTTTTTGTTTTGTCACCCTGTCCTTGTGTGCATTAGCATCATCTGGCGGAGGATCAGAGGCACCGGCGATGGAGGGAGCTGCATTCCACACGGGCCTGGAGGCCGAATCCACCAAGGGTGAGGGCACCAGTGGGACGGAGGGCGAGGGGAGCTCCACGAAAGGGGCAGGAGAGTACACAGACAGCGAATCCTCCTCCGATGGAAGCTACTTGGCGATGGTTGATACCTCTATGCCCACCCTAACAAGAGGTACAGCCGCCACTCCCCCTACCAGCACTGCCCTCCCAGCAGCACCTCAGCGTGTTTCCCGTGCACGCTCATCCAGGAGGGTGGGCATCTCCTTCGCCCCAGGCACCTCAGGCCCCGCCGCAGTATGCCCTGGTGCCCTCAGTGAGGAGGCTATGACCGCCTGAGATCCCTCACTGTTGGGCAGTCAACCATTCAGAATGCCATCCAGGAAGTAGCAGGGCATTTGCAACAAACAAATGCATACCTGGAGGGCATTCACTCTGGCGTGGCGGCCCAACAGAGAGCATTTCAGGCTCTGGCCTCAGCACTGATGGCAGCCCTTGTCCCTGTGTTTAGCCTCCCCCTCCAACTTCCTCTACCCAGACCCAATCCCCTCAGCCCGAGCCTATCCCAGGCACACCTTCAGACCTGCATTCACTCAAATCATCACACAAAGGTGGCTCAGGCAAACATAAGCACCACACTTCATCTCACAGGCACTCACACAAACACCATCCCCATGCAGACACGCCAACATCCACTGCCCCCACTGTGTTCCCCTCCTCTGCTTCATCCACCTCCCTCCCAGTTTCATCTCCACTCACACCTGCATGCACTACATCCTCATCCACTACCTCCATCACCAGCACGCCCATCAAAACAGACCACTCACTGGAAGTCACCCCCCCACAACCATGCACATGTCCCCTGTGTCCTCTCCCAGTGTCTGTGTCCCATCCTCGCAAAGTACACAAACGCAAGCAACCACCCACCCAATAGCCATCCACCTCACAACAGCATCCAGCACATGCACCCTCACCCAAACTCAGCAGAAAGAACACCTCCTACAACCACTCCCTCTTCCTCCATTCCCAAACCCACTCCATCTTCCCGCCCCAGTGTGTCTAAAAAACTTTTCTTGGCATACATTGACCTGTTCCCTACCCCTCCCTCCCCCGTTCTTCCCCTCAGGCCAGGGTCTCCAGACCCCAGCCCAGCACCTCGGCCACCAAGCCACCATCCAACGTGGAACCTGCAACTCCCAGAGGCTCAAAGGGGGTGCCTATAAGGGAAGCCAGTGTACCACCAACCCCTGCAAAGGATCATACCATTCCACCACCTCCCAAGGTGAAGAAGGGGCCACCATGCAGCAAGGGCAAGGAGCACGACCCACCTAGCAAGGCCTCCACCAAACCTCCAGCTGACAGAGCCAAGGGCACAACAGCATCTGCCAAAGTGAGGAAGGGGAAGAAAATCAGTGGCAAGGCACTTCAGCCGACGGAGGATGCAGGTGAAGCCCTGGTGCCCGCCAGCAGAAGCATCAGACCCACCACCTGCACCACATGCAGCACCACCAGCAGCCCAGCCGCAAGCACTGCCACCTGCATCGCCGCTGCCACCATTTCTGTCAGCAGCAGCATCCCCAGTGGGCAGCCGTCTGAGGCTGCAGGAGAAGGGCTGGAGCCTCCCTCCACCACTGGCAGCACCGGCACCTTCATAACAGCCAGCACCTCCAGCATCCCCGCTGCAAGCACCACCACATGCACCGCTGACAGAAGGACCACTACCAGCACCAGCAGCCCCAGTGGGCGGCCGTTTGAGGCTGCAGCAGACGAGCTGGAAACTACCACCACCACTGGCAGCACCCCCAGCAGCTCCAGCACTACCACCACTTAGCAGCCTTAGGCGCCGCAGGATGGAGTCTAGCCCTGCCTCCATGAACTATCATGCTCCCTGTTCCCTGCTAATCTCGTGCTTCAGACACCCAGGTGAGCAAATGTGTACTGCACACCCCAAGTACTGCATCACTGAGCACTAAGCCCCCTCCAGAACCGGTGGATAAAGGCATCCACTCCCCCTATCCTTGGCAGGATGAAGCACTCTGGGAACCAAGACCCCTCCAGAACCAGTGGAGATGCCATCCACTCCAGAGACTGTGGCCTTGCACTCCCCAGGAGCAAGCAGTGGGCAAACTATCCACTTGAGAGACTTGGGAGACTATGGAGTTGCACTCCCCAGGACCAAGCAGTGGGAAAACCACCCACTTGAGAGACTGTGGCCTTGCACTCCCCAGGAGCAAGAAGCGGGCAAACCACCCACTTGGGAGACTTGAGAGACTGTGGCTTTGCACATCCCAGGCCCAAGCGGTGGTCATGGAGCCCCCTCGAGGAGCAGTGGCATTATTCCATCTTCCGGCTGAGGTGCCCCCCCCTTCCCCGTCCCTCTGAGGTGCCTGTGTGTTTTCGACCTGATGCCCCTGCACTGTTGTCTCCGTATTGAGGCAGGAGTCTAGTGTGGGCTTTGCCCATGATTTTTGGCCCAGTGACCCACGAACATTTGTGAAGGACAGTGTACGGACTTTTGTACATTTTGCATATTTCTGTAAATACTGTTTTTCGAATTCTATTGTATATCTGCCCATTTCTGAAATATCACTGGTTTGACTCACTTCCTTTAGTCCTTGCGTTCTTTCAGGGGGTTATGGGCTGTATCTGTAATGTTGTTGGATCTCTTTGTGTGTATGGTGTTGTGGGTGGGGGTGGGGGTGTTTTGTGTTGCGTGTGTGTGTCACTCTCTTTTTCCTCCCCCCCTCCCTTGTGTACTAGGTGCAGTACTCACCGTGGTCATCACCGCCTCCGTCTTTGATGTTCCTGGTATGTGAGCAGATACACCAGCATGGGGAGGACCTGCAGCTCGGGCTCCATAGCATCATTGTTCTTCGTTGAGTGTCGAGCGGCGAGTGGTTTCCCTTCCAAAGACTGTTTCCGCAATGCTTTTGATGGCGTTGGTACCGCCCCGGAAAAGCTGGCGGATTGGCAGGTTGTAATGGGGTGGGCGGAACATTGTCTTCCGCCTGTCTGTTGGCGATGACCGCCATGGTGTTTGTTGCTACCACCGTTGGCGGTCAGAGTGTTAAAGTGGCTGTCTATAATGGCGGTTTCCACCGTGGTCGTGATCCCATTTTTTTTTTACCGCTGGCATGTTGGCGGTATTACCACCGCTTTAACACCATCCACCAGGGTTGTAATGAGGGCCATAATGATCTAAGAGCAGAGTTGTAATAATTCAATGTGCTACTATGGTATCGCACAAACGCGTATCCTATCCTCACCACTGATCACCAATGTTAGAAATGGGGTTTCTGGTTGGGTAGGGTATGCACCTAATCCAGGAAGAACCCACCACTTAAGTGAGGGCTAGTCAGTTACACATCAAAGATAATCTCTGCTGACGATGTGGTATCTTAGAGCAGAGCAGGTATGCTTATCATCAGAGGTGAAGTGTGAAGCATCTCTGCAATACACAGTAACAATAAATACACTACAAAAACAGACTCTGCACAGGATGTTGTAAAAATAGATTACTATATTATACATTCATCCAGACCAAAAATGGAATATCACAATTGATATGTACATATTCATATAGTATCCTGGTCACTACAAGACTAAAATGACATAAATCCTGAATATTTTGCAGGTGATGCAGATTGTTAGGGTGAATCACATAAATTGTCGTAAAAACATAAGGCACACTGCACCTACACTCCTATTATAAATTTTATAGTAAATTCCTGTGAACCCTGTGGACACAGTTGTATTTAGAAAAAAAAGTAGGGTAGAGGAGGACATGCATGCGCACTACGTTTAATACGGTGCTTTATAGAACTGGCCAAAGCAAAGGACTCTCTTTATGTGGGGCTCTCTCAGTCCTCAATGAGGGAATTCCTTGAATAGTTCTTCGTGGCCTATCTGCTCCCTTCCAGGTCCCCCACCAAGGACACAGAGCAAGGGGTGTCCCTTAAAGGCCAGCCAGCCAGGTGCTCTCCAAATCCATAAGATCTACTACTCGATGTATACTCAGAGACTGCCACTAAAAAGTGTGCAATGGTGGTGCTGAGTTAAATGGGTCCTCTTCCCCACCACCCACAGTTCCTCCTATAAGGCAAGGTGAGCCCGTACTGCAGCTGAGGAGACAATCTGGACCGGCCTTTATGAGTGGTCTCCTTTGCTACGCATTTCAGCTCCCAATCACAGATCTCCCTTCCTGGAGGGGCCGCACTGAGGAGGATTTCCATCATTATGATTATGATGCCAAATGCAGGAAAGTGATGCCTCTGGATGACACAAACCTTCAGAGGGCTGCTCCTTGTATCTCCCAGGCTGGGGGGGGCGTGGGTGATGAGCCTCATATTTCCTGAATGCCTAGGGTTGTAAGACAGTGTGCGTTGGAGAGCTGTGTCGATAATGGGGGACAACACAACATGCTTGAGACCTCCAGGAGGCACAGTTCTTCAGAGCCAAGCCACACTCTGTGGCCTACACCAGCAGTGAGAGTTCAAGCGCTGCTCCCAGTTATAGTGCGGCTGCCAGACCCACAGGGATTAGGGTCACTCTGTGGCATTCAGAAGGGTAATCTTTGATGGCCCTGAGATTTTCTCAAAGGATGGAGGAAAGCCTGCAAGCCCTTAAAGAACACTTGGGGCATAAGCAGGAGACAAGCAACAGGCCAGCGCATCGAAAATAAGCTGCAGTCCCTCCTTCAATCCAGCAATCATCAGGCAGCAGGGCAACACAACAAATCAGTTAGCAGGATTATGGTTTCTCCTGGCAGCATCCTAGCAATATGTAAGCAGCATCTGGTTACAAGTCCCATGCAGTGTCTACAAATATAGGGTCAGAGCCCCAGTACTTATATTCAACAATATCTTTGATGGAGGGGTGACTTCAAAGGAACCCTTAGAAGTGCACAACAATTCCTTTCAGCCCAGCTCTGGCTCTAGACAATCAGTAGCAGATGAGCCAGCCCTTTGTGTGAGGGCAGGATACAACCTATTGACATATAAGCGTGAACCACCTCTCCCAGTCCAGGATGACTATCATTATGCAGATGAATGCAGATGTATCCCTTGTCAAATTTATGCACAAAGTGTAGTTGTCACCCAAGCCCAACATGTAAAGGAGACAGGCTGCAAAGCACACAGAGGAACAGAGAAATGCCCACTTTCTAAAAGTGCCATTTCTAAAAAAGTACTGTGAAATCCAACTTCACCAGTAAGAAGAATTTACAATTACCATTCTAAACATACCAAAGATGACAAAGCTACTTGTAGGAAAGTACCCTCTTTCTTGGCATGGTTGCCCCCATTTTCTGCCTGGTGTCAGTGTGCTTGACTGTGTTCACTGCGATCTTGGTAACCAGGACCCCAGTGGTTATGCTCTCTCACCCAAAACTCTGTATTTCACTCACAATTGACATATTGGTGCCCTCTTATAAGTCCTTAGTATGTGGTACCTATGTATTCAGGGCATTGGGATTCCAGGGGATCACTATGGGCTACAGCATATATTTTGCCTCCCAGAGGGAGCCCATGCAAGGGCTTCTGCAAATCTGCCATTACAGCCTGCGTGAAAAGGTGCAAGCACCCTTTCACTGCCATTTTCACTGCACCAGGTCACTTATAAGTCACCCTTATAAAAGGCCCAACAGCCCTGAGGGCAGGGTGTAAAGTACATGTGTGTGAGGGTATCCCTGCACTAGCAGAGGTGCCCCCATGACCTCCAGGACCATTTCCCCGTACTTCATGAGTGCGGGGAGGGACACCATTTTACACGTGTACTGGACATAGGTCACTATCTATGTCCAGCTACATAATGATAACTCCAAACATAGGCATGTTTGGTATCAAACATTTTGGAATCATACCCAAAGGCTTTTGCAAGCATTGGTTGTATGATTCGATACACTCTGGGGGCTCCTTAGAGAGACTCCCAGTATTGCCATTTCAGCCTTCTGAGGTTTTCCAGGCAGCCCCAGCTGCTGCCATCTCACAGATGGGTTTCTGCACTCCTGTTGCTTGAAAAGCTAGAGCTTGGAAGGCAGAATAAAGGATTTCCTTTGGGATAGGGGTGTTACACCCTCTCCCTTCGGAAATAGGTGTTACAGGTTTGGGAGGGGTATCCTTCCCAAGCCACTTGAAATGCTTTGAAGGGCACAGTTGGTGCTCTCCTTGCATAAACCAATCAACCCTGGATCAGGGACCCCCAGTCCCTGCTCTGGCGTGAAATTGGACAAAGGAAAGGGGAGTGACTACTCCCCTGTCCATCACCACCCCAGGGGTGGTGCTCAGAGCTCTTCCAGAGGATCCCTGGGTTTTGCCATCTTGGATTCAAGGTTGGCAGGGAACTCTGGGAGCATCTGAGTGGCCAGTGCCAGCAGGTCATGTCAGAACCCTCCCCTAATAGGTGCTTACCTGGTTTGATGAGCAATCCCCCTTTCAGGGCTATTTAGGGTCTCTCCTTTGGGTGGTTCCTCAGATTCGGATTGCAAGACTCCAGCAGGAATCCTCTGCATCCTCCATTTCAACTTCTCACTGAAGAAACTGCATTTGGATCCTCCAGGAACTCTACAACCACAACAAAGAAGCAAGACGCCTTCTGAAATATGGTAACTCCGGCTCCTGCCAGCAACTGCAACTGTTTCCCGGCTGTGCATCCTCTGAGGACAGCCCATCTTCAGCCTGCATCAGAAGAGTGAAGGAATCTCCCTAGGGTGAAGGAGTCACTCCCCTGCTTTTGCAGGCACCAAGTGCAACGACGACCCACTGCGTGGATCCATTCTCCTGCTAAGCTGCATAGATCCTGCATCACGAGTGGTAGACTGAAGTGGTCTTGATGGTCCTCTCTTCCAACTGTCCAACTTTGGTGGAGGTAAGAGCTTACCTCCCCACGCAAGACAGTACCTCTGTGCTCTGCTTGTTTTGCAGCTGCCAAGGCTTGTTGGCATCCTTCCTCCAAGTCCTTCATGCATCTTGTAGCTCCAGCCTCCAGCACTCTATCCTGCGATGCACAGCTTCCAGAGTGGTTCTCCGGCGGGGTAGAATCCTTTGTCGTAGTGCTGCATGGGCCTCTTCTGCAACTTTTTTGTCGCTTGCTGTGGGACTCCTGTATGCGCTGCCTGGTCTTCTGTGGGCTGTTTGAGTTGCTGAGGGCCCTCTCTGACTTCCCCTCCTGGGTAGAGTCCACCTGGTCCTTCCTTGCCCCGGTCAGCGCTATTTTCTGCTAACCGTGTGCTTTGCATGTACCAAGGCTTGTTGGCAGACTCCAACGACGAAACATGACTACAATCCTCCACCTGGCGTGGGACATCACTTGCACCCTCCAGGAACTCGACTTCATCTTCTTGGGTGCAGAGCTGACTTTTCTTCTTCACCAGTGGCTCTCCTTTTGCACCTTCATCTGTGTAAGCAGTGGCTCCTGCTCTTCCTGGACTCTTCTGTGCTTCTTGGACTTGGTCCCCTTCTTCCATAGGCCTTCTCGTCCAGGATCCACTGTTGGTATCTTATAGTCTCTTCTGGGTTTTGCAAAATTCTTCTTCTCATTTCTGTAGGTGTTCTGGGAAAGTTACTGTGTTTTACGCCTGCTTTCCTGGTCACTGGGGTGGGTGCTGGTATTTACTTTTGGGGTTTTCTAGTACTCCCAGCTCCCCTCTACACACTGCACTTGCCTGGGTGGGAGACCGACATTCGCATTCAATGTTCTTAGTGTATGGTTTGGGTTCCCCCTAGGCCTATTTCTAACTATTGTGATTTTCACTAATTGCATTGTTTTCTGTTTTTATGCCTATTTCTGCATACTAGCGTATATAATTTGTGTATTACTTACTTCCTAAGAGAGTATAGTCATTATGGTATTTTTTATATTTGTGTCACCAAAATAAAGTACCTTTATTTTTGTAACACTGAGTGTTTCATGCGTCTGGTTACTGTGTGACTACAGTGGTATTGCATGAGCTGTGCATGTCTCCTAGAAAAGCCTTGGCTGCTCATCTACAGATACCTCTAGAGAGCCTGACTTCTAGACACTGCCCACACTACACTAATAACGGATAACTGGACCTGGTATATGGTGTAGGTACCATAGGTACCCACTACACACCAGGGCAGCCTCCTACATTGGTGATGCCGCTGTGGGATAAGTACTTGAAGTTACCTTATCACTCTGTCACCTGGTGCTTTCCACAGGAAAGACTACTCCATATCATAGTACCTAGCGCAGGAATCTAGTCTCTAAACTTCTTTCTGAGAGCCTAGAGGTTTGGTAGGTTAGGTGCACCCCACACCACCCTAACACACACACCATGTTTGCAGCTGGACCTACCTCTGAGGTCATGAAATCTCCTTGTGAGGGCATGACCTTCAATGAATTGAAGGGACTGTGTTCAGAGAGGAAGCTAGACATGGGGAAGAACCCTAATAAGAGTTTACTTCTGAGCCTCCTTCTTCAGTATGACCAAGATCATGCTGGTAGCCAGGAGGAGGAGGGGGACCCCATTGAGTTAGAGGATAATCTTCCAGGTTTGGGGGGGGGTTCAAAGGATCTTGTTCCTAGCAGACCAACTAGTGAGCTGATAGTGTGAGGAGGAGTCACCCAGGTAGAGCTCCCTTTATACCCAGAGGACAAGTAGCTAGGGTTACTTAGACTAGAGGAAAGATCCACTTCTGCCCACTCTCATGTCACTTCAGTGTCTGAAGGGTCACACTGCACCGCTCCAGGGGATGACTCTATAATTTGTGTATTACTTACCTCCTAAGGGAGTATGTGCTCTATGGTATTTTTGGCATCTGTGTCAGCAAAATGAAGGACCTTTATTTTTTTAACACTGAGTATTTTCTCTTATGTGTGTGAGTACCATGTGATTTCAGTTGTATTGCATGAGCTTTGCATGTCTCCTAGATAAGCTTTGGGTGCTCATCCACAGCTACCGCTAGAGCCTGGCTTCTAGACTCTGCCTACACTACACGAATAATGTATAGCTGGACCGGTATAAGGTGTAAGTATCATAGGTACCCACTACACACCAGGCAAGCCTCCTACACTACTCCTTTCTGATCAGGAATTACCACTTAAAAGTGCATAAGTGAATTCACAATTATATCCTATGAGTGGAGCTGGCCTATCAGTAGTTAAAAACGAAATAGTCTGACATCACCAGGACATGCAAAACATAAAAGAACATGTTGTACCTTTTACTTGCACAGCACCCTGCCCATAGGGCTATCTAGGGCCTACCTTAGGGGCTACCTGTGTGTTATAAAAGGGGAGTTTAAGGCTTGGCAAGCAGTTTTAAATGCCTCACTGTAGTGTCAGTAAACTTCACACACAGGCACTTCAGTGGTAGGCCTGAGACAGGTTTGAAAGGCTTCTTCTGTGAGTCGCACAATCAGTGCTACAGGCCCACTAGTAGCAATTAATTTACAGGCCCTAGGTATATGATATATGACTTTACAAGGGACTTTCAAACAAATCAAATGTGCCAAACAGGTTTTAACCAATTATAACATGTTTAGAGATGAAAGCACATGCCCTTTAGCACTGGTTAGCAGTGGTAAAGTGTCCATGGGCCTAAATGCAACAAAAAGGTCAGAAAAATAGAAGGAAGGCGAAAAGTTTAGGTAACCCTGAAAAAAGGTCCAACAACCATTATTTGAATTTTGAGATACTGGTGAAAAATAGCATTTGTCACTGTTATCTTAGAGGGAATGCTGTTTGCCTTCTCTTTAAAACCAGTGCCTTAACATTTGAGCTAAGTCGTCTTTTTGATCAAAGAACTTGTGAGAAAAAGCGATTCATAATTTGTTTTCAAAAGCACTTTGGTTTTGAAAAATTGTATTATGCCTTTGCAGCTCCTTCACACTTTCAGGATTGTCTTTAATCTAGCTCTTTAGCTCCAGTTAATTAGTTACAGGCCCTCCTTTGGCGCTAACATTAGGATTTTGTCAAGAAGTGGTAGTGATGAGAAAGCTTTGATATTCATTCTTTTATGAGCCTCTCTCATTATCTGGTCGGTCTGCCAGATAAGCAGAGAGTCAATAGTCTGAAGGTTTCTTTTCATTACTGTTCTATTTTTGAAAGTGTCATGTTATCTGTAATGCCTACAAAGTAGATAGGCCCTTGATTTAATGTTTTATTCAAAGGACAGAAGCTCCAGCAGAACAATACCGCTAATGTGGTGAAGAAAATTAGTACACGAAGCCTATTCCATTTTCACCACCAATGGAATTAAAAAACATAAGAAAAAAGCAAAGCAATGCTTGCAACTTTCTTTCCCTTCTTGTCCTTTCTGTCACATTGTATTTCGATATGCATTGTTTTTAGTCTCCTGGTAAATCAATTAACTTTGTTAATTGTTCTTGTTTTACAGTGCTGGCTTTTTCAATAAACCGAGCCTGTCTGCTTTTTTACATATTGCTGGGAGATAACTTTGCAGATTACATAGGTCTTCTAGAATTTTCTCTCACTGGAAATTGGTTCTGCAGGAGCAGGAAAAGTTTAAACGAGAACAAAAATGTTTTCGGGAAAATTATGCAGAAGGAAATGCAAAGCCCAGAATGTAGCCTGGGAAATATTCCGCAAGGCAAAGAGGAAGACCCCACAGGCAGAGCCGGCCCTTGCTCGCAGATCGGCCGTTTGTGTTTAGTTTGCAAGTGAGGGGGCGCTGCTGTCTTCATAGCCTTACTGAAACAGCTCAGTAAACCGATCTGAAGATTGGTGTCCCGGACTGACCCCGAGAAGGGATACAGAGGAGTACACGTGGTTTTTACCTTAGACCTGCTACCCAACTCCAAACATTACGTCTGCCGAAACTATTAAACCTATACACTCATAAAGAGGTCCCGTTCCTGCCTAGGTACTAACACATCATGCTCATAGCTTCACTCCCATTTCATAATCTTATCAACTTACCCTTTTACTAGAAACAAATCATAGTTAGCACTGTTTGTAAAGAAACTTCACCTCCCCTCATAAGAACCACCCAGTTATTGGCTCTTAATAGCTTGCCAGATCTGGCGAGAACTGACACCTCAACAACTCCAAAGTTACCTAGGCGTCTTCCATTTTCTGTTAGCAGTCCAGTCGGCATTTAGGCCTAAAAATGGTCCTGAGAAAAAACTCCTAAGTTTCTATGATGACGCATTGATTTTTTAAGATGAAGAGGGGCAACAGCGCTTCTCGTTTTGCTCCATTTATTAGTAGTCTTTGACACGGTGGACTATAGTATTGTGACCCCAACTTGCCCAACTTGGGGAACTATAGAATGACACTAGTCACTCAGTAAATCAGTAATTCCCTCAATCTAAAGTTTAAGAAGGCGACTGTGAAGCTTTTCATCCAACGGCTGGGCACTCATTTTATCCAAATATATCATCATACATTTGTTTTGAATATTGGCCCAAATAATTCTCTGTAATACCCGTCTTGGTACAGGTCTGTTTTAAAAAAAACAGCAAATTACTAGTGCATAATTGTCCTCAACTGAATATTGTCAAATCAGAGGTTTGCACTGCTTGCTCATCCGAAGGTTAACGCAAAATTGCATGAGCTCCAGTGCCACCTAGTTTAGGAGTGTTTGGTGTTGAAATGCCTTTTTCACAATTAATGAGGACATAGCACGGATATATCTTAGCTACCATGGGGAATACTTGTATATGTTGTGGTAAACGTACAGTACCAGGTAGCAAATAAGGGGTAGCAAAAAACATTGCTAAATAACTTCTCACAAGTTTATTAGCACAGATAATGTTTTTTTTTTATTTTTTATTTCAAATATTTGTATTGGTAAGACAATTGACTACAGTGCAGAGTTAGTTGGTACGGAATCTTGAGACACGTGAGTGTAATACATAACGGTCCAGGAAAGGTCCACTATTCAATTCACTACTTCTGAAATCCTGAGCTAGGGTAAACGGGACTGTATGCAAGGTGAGAGAAAGGAGAAGGGGTGGGGAGGGGTGGTGTCAGTGGGTGACTCGTAGTTATGGTGGTTATACCTTTTGTGAGTATGCATCCAGTTTAGACCACAGTTGGTAGGATGAGCTACAGTTGCAGTTGGTCTTGTGTATGGTGTTGCGCATGGTCTGATAAAGTAAACCCTAGCCCACCATGTGCGATAGGATATGTTATTGTAGTTTTTCAAGTTAGATAAGATTGTCTTAATTCCCACTGCCGTTAGTAGATCCAGAAGCATTTTCCCAAAATGATAAGGTGTTGAGGAGGTCTGTGTTCGGTTCTGCATGAATGCCCAGTGAGATCAGGGTATGAGTCAGGATAATCTTGACTTTAAAGATGCTGTCTAGTGTGTTTTCAATATCTTTCCAGAAATGATAGGCATGTTTACAATAGAAGAGTAGATGGTCAAGATCCTCTTTTTGTTCATTACAGTGGCAGAAGGAAACAGGTGTGCATATTTATACTTTTATAATGCAAAACAGCTCTAACGTTCACCATATCTATCGATTGATGCATGCTGGCGCCAAGGAATGCTTGGCGTAAAAAAAAAAAATAGCTAGGGGGTAGGGACAAATACGCTAGTGAGTTAGAAATGATGCTAGGTTGGTTAGCGGCAATAAATATGCTGCTAACCAGTCTAGCGTAATTTTCTGACACACTAGCATCCACATATGACTACTGTCGCAGAAAAGACAGGAGTCATACTCACCACCCCGAGGGCCAGCACAGGGGACAAGTGTCCCCTGGACAATGCCATGAGACCCAGTGCCAGGCATGGGGGCCCATGTCAGGGACCTCCAAAGCACACCAAAAAAAAAAAAAGAAGAAACTTACCTATACTTACCCAAGATGGGGTCCCCCATCCTATGGTTGCCCTCTGGTGGGGGTGTTGCTGGGGTTTGGGGGGGTCATCTGTGGGTCCATTCCATGGTGGTTGGCCATGAAAATGGGTCCACAGGTACCCTAATGCCTGGTTTGACCCAGGAGTTAACTATTGGCGCTAAGCAGGCTTAGCACCATTATTTGGGTCCGCCTCCTCTGTGCATGTCGTTTCTGCGCCGGAGGATAGATATGACGCTAGGGGGTTAGTGTCATGTTGTGGACGGGAACGCATACCTTGTATTTAATTAGTGCAAGGTAGTTTGCCGTATCCACAACATGACGCCATCCCCAATAATTTGGCACTAGACGGGTCTAGCGTCAAAATATAAATATGGAGTTAAGTTTGCGCCATTTTAGCATCAAGAAAAAGTACTCTAATGCGGCACAAACCAACTATAAATATGGACCAGAGTCTATTAGGTCTTTTTTTATGTAGGTGGTCCCGTTTCCAGTATGTTCTGCATATTGACTAATGTCTGCATTGTGATATCAGAGGCGAGATTTTATGTCTCTCTTGGGAATCCCATATAATTTTCCAGTTCTCTGCTGGTATGAGAGGCATAGAGTGTTGATTGCACGATTCATTCCATGTGTTTTGTATTACCTCAAGTTCTGGTTTACAACATTTTTGTAGAGTCCTGTATATCATGGAGCCTGTACGGGACATGGAGGATAGGTTTTCAAGAAAAGTCATGCATGTGTGGTCTCTTAAAGTCACGGATAGCTACTTTTAGTGTTATGAAATAACAGAAGTCCATCTTTTGGAGTTTATACTTTTAGTGAGATTTGAAAAAGGTTTATGTTGTTTGAGATAATATCCTTGATGCAAAGTATGCCAGCTGATGCTCAGCGTTCCTAGAAGCTAAGAGACTGGTCCAGTCTGATTAGTTTGTTGAACCATAGCATTTCCGATTCTGAGCTTTTAATTTATTTATAAAACGCTTATCCAGGGTTGAGTCTTTCATAATGCTATATGAGTGGGTTACTGTAATTCGTTTAGCGATAAAAACTTTGGTGAGTGAAAGAGGGAAGACCAGTTCTTTTTCAATGTCAAGCCACAGGGGATTTCCCCTCGGTGAACAGACTGGTAAGTATTTTTACCCTAGCCTACCCTTTGCACCAACTTATACCATTCAAGAATGGTGCAAGCTGGTGCAAAACTTTTTGATGCAAAACTGCAAATATGCTCCAAAGATTCACGCCCCTTGTCTTTTTTTCTTTTTGGAGTTTGTAAAGGGATATTCTTGCTTTTTTTCCTTTCCATATGAAACTCGATACAATAGCGTTAAGTGCTTTGTGAAAGGTTAACAAAGGTTTAACAGGGAGCATGCTAAGGAAAAAGTTGATTTGTGGACATAGTAGCATTTTTACTGCTTCGATCCTCCCCCTCCATTTTGGGGACTAGGATTCTGTCCGTTTTTTGCCTTTTTAAGTGAGGTGGTCTCAATATGTTTCCTGGTTTCTTCTAATGAGTTTGCAAATTCTACCCCAAGGTATTTTAATCTCAGAGGTTGCCATTTTAAATAAGGGGTAACCATGTGTGGGAGACAGAGAATATTTAGAGGGCCTGAGACTTTTGCGAAGGAGGCTATAGTCTCAAGAATTTTAGGATTGACCTTTGAGCCTCTGTGCAGAAAATTAATAAATCATCCACGTAGGCAGCAGTTTTTTTGGACCTTTTTTAAAGGGGATGCCCAGAATATTTTCATTGTCCAAATAGAGTGGAGGAGTGGTTCGAGAGACAGTAGGAACAGAAGGAGGGACAAAGAGCAGCCTTGCCTGGTCCCTTGATGTAGTGATATATTACTCGAAAGTTGCCTGTTGATTTTGATAGGAGCAGTTAGTTTTTGGTTGATGGCCATGGGCATGGCCATACGTATAAAGCTGGGCATAACTTGATTTTTTCTAGAGTTGCTTTCAGAAAGGTCCATGAAACATTATCAAATGCCTTTTCTGCTTCCAAGGCCATGGCCATGGCCATGGATGGGAAGGAGATTTGTTTTGCTTATTCTATTTTATGGCAGGAGGTTCTGGTGTCATCCACAGCTAGTTGGCTTTTCACAAACTCTGTTTGTGAAGTGTGTATCAGTGATGGGAGTACCTTCTTCAACCTCAGCGCTAGACTTTTAGCATATATATTAGCATATATATATATTATAGTCCATATTAAGGAGTAATATCTAGCAAAGAATTTTCATCTCTACTATGTCTTTGTCCTATTTGGGTAGAACAACAATGTGTGCCTACGTAGCGGTGCCTGAGATTTCATCATTCTTATCTGAGGTGTTAAAGAGTGATAGGAGATGGGGAGTTAAGATGTGTTTGTATTGTTGGTAGAAAGAGGCTGGGAAGCCATCTGGGCCAGGAGCGTTTTTTGGTTTCAGAGATTTGATGACTGTAAGAATTTCCTCCTGTGTGATAGGGTTGTTAAGCATTTCCAAGTCGTCTTTTGAGGGAGTAGAAAGATCAACGGGCTCCAGTAGGTTTTTTCATGCTATGTTATTGTTTGTTTTAGGGACAGCCCTAAAAACTAGGGGCAGGGTGGGCAGGGAGAAAGTGGGTGGATGAGGAACGGGAAAGCAAATAGAGGGGAACTTCTAGGTAGTTCAAAGAGAAGTAATAATCGAACTTCTCAACTGTACGCCATAAAAATACATTGAGAAAATCACGCATGAACTGTACCAACATGTAATGATAACAATACAGATAATCCCAAAACAAGCTAAAAAAATCCTCACCCACACCCGATATATAAACAGGGGACCATGAAGGCCTCAAAAGGAGAAAGCAGTCCTCACGTCCAAGAAACCGGCCCAGTTGCAAAAGAACAATCAACTGATGACCAACTTAGATGGCTGTCTGAGAAAGCAAGTAAGGTCAATCGGTGGTAGAAAAATGCCATACTACATTAACTAGACGTCTCTTACTAGGTACTTTCTACGTGTGATAACTTTGGTCCCTGACAATAGTAAGGTTGATGAGCAAACTACAGACATATACTTATATCTGATAGATTGTAGATATGTCATGTTAGAGGTCCCTCATTAACATTTATGGTTACAGTTTATAGCTGTTACCCTTTTCATCTTATATGTGATCATCTTCGGGAGAAGGAATCATAAAAAAAGAAGAACAACCACCATGCCCATGGTGGATTGTCATATGTAGCCAGCATATCTATAAATTCCTAATCTTGAGAAGGTACATTTATCTATGTAACAAAGACAACATGATAGAACATATGATCCATTGCAGAACACTGAATGGCTAGTATATTTTCTGTCTGAGACAACAAGAGACTGGAATTTCCAGTTTACCATTTGGGATGCTGCAAAAAAGATTCCAGATCTTTGGGTTTGTCAAAGTGTTTTGTTTTGCCCTCCTGAGAGAGCTTCAATTTGGCAGGGCCTACAAATGAAGAAACAATGTTTAGAGACTTGAGCATTGAATGGAAAGATAGGTATTGTTTCTGACATGTAACAGTAGGCTTTGCAAAGTCTCATGTGATTCCACTTGTAACTGTTCAATGATAGGTTTCTGATTTATTTCATTCGTTCCGTGATCAGTTCAATGTAACGGTATCGAAGTCAATGAAAGATAATTGCTCTAGGATGATTTGGCGATGTGGTCACCATGTGAGTTGGGACCTGTGGGCACTTTCAATTTCAAACTTGAGTTCAAAAGTTATTTCGAGCATTTGGGCAACCCATGATTCAAAAAAGGATACACAGGATCTTTTTTTGGCTTCTGCATTCTCTGATAGGCCATAAAATTAAAGTTTCATCTTCTATTTCTATATTCCAGAGCAGTGAGGTTGTTACATTGTATGTTAAGAGTTTGAAATTTTTGGCCATTGAGTTTAATTTGTCCTGCAGTGTGCTAATTCTAGATTCTGCCTCGTCCAGTCGGTAGGCAAGGGCTTTAACATCTTGTCAGAGGCCACCCAGTTCAATCTGAAGGTTTTCTGCGTTGACTTTGGTCGATTCGGAGACAGTTTACAAAGTGCTGAGTTTGAGCAGTATTGTTTCAAGACTACTGGTTAGATCTTGTTTGCCTTTAGTTGGTGAGTCTGCTGTCGGGGAGTCTTGCTTTGTTAGTTTCTGAGCTTGCATTTGCTCTCTCTGGTCTTTGGCACCTCTAGGTTCATCTCTTATGTGTTTTTCTTTTCTATCTTCCATGACGGTGAATTTGTTGTATATTTACTACCTTCTATGATTGTATGACCAAGTCTTGCCATCTTAGATTGGCTGCTTGATGTTGTGTTTTGTTTGGCATAGAGGTCACAGGATATTGTGTCTTTGAGATTAAATACCGTTTTGGCAGTGCTTTTGTACCTTAACATAGCTGTACTGTAGAAATGGTTGTCTGATCCTCAATTGTGGTCTATTTGGTCTGCAGTCAATGTGTGCTTAATTGAAGGTAGTGGATCACCTTGATCTAGGAGCGACATGTGTTTTGTGTGTTCTAATGTGAATAGTATATCGACCGGAGTTGCTGCTAAAGCGCAGGTATGGGCAAGGTATGTAGGAACTTTAACTGCCTGAATTGACCATAGACCTCTCAGGTGATAGTGGATGATGGTAGGTTTTAACAAGCAAGTATGAAGGGTACCCTGCAATGACTAAGCTTTTCTGTTCTTTTAGACTTTCATTAAATTGAGACTTCGCTGAGTGTAAGTTTGAGACTGCTTTGAGGAGCGGGCTCTATCTGTATAATGAGGAGACGGTTCTGCTACCTCAGATGCCTACATAGTTGAAATATTGGTAGTGAATGATAGTAGGCCATATTAGGTCTTTGGGGGTGGTTAACTGGGGGCCGCAATCTTGCTAGCGCTTTAGCTTATTGTAAATGCGAACATTTGGTTGGTTTGGTTTAGTGAACACTGCAGTAGCGATTCAAATCCCAGAGACCTATGACACTGCAATATGAATATCAGTTGAAAGCAGGTTTAATTTGAGCATTAACGCCTCACGGGGTCTTATCCTGACGGCCGTCAATTTAGTAGCGATCTCCATTGTTTGTTTATTGTTGGTGAATAATATGGTATAATGAGCACTGCGCTTGTGGCATTAATGGTAAAAGCTCCTACCTTAGGAGGCTTCTGTGCCATGCGTCACGGTAATTGGCTGCACTTTGCGTGCCGTATTTCAGCTGGGGCTGGAATCCTGGTGAGCTGTTACATGGCGGGTGCCATTTTATGTCTGTACCCCAATGGCTGCAATCATCCAGCGTTGGTTGCCTGTGCTATCGCTGCATTGTTTTGTGAAGTGATGAAGCCCAAACATGCAGCAGGTTTTAAGAAATGGATTGCGTGCTTTTTTGTCTTCTAGCAAGACATGTTGGCCTATTTTCCATGTGTTATGGGCTGCCTTGACCCGGACCTCCTCATCTAAATCGCCATCTCCAAAGGGCACAAGCCACACACCCCACACAGGTAAGGGTTTAACTTACAGATGAACAAAAAGTGGTAGCCAGATTGCTCAACAAGCATCAACAGTAACATCATAACATGTATTATGATACATCACTTCCACATCAGTTTATGTGGGGGCATCCCTCTGCTGGAAATCAATATTCAGCGGAAAGTAGCTCTCACCAAGTTCATCCCACTCTCTGCTGTTTGGGCTTGCTTCTGTGACAGATGACATAAGGGCACTGTTGCTTTCAATTGGGCACCTGCCGGATGCTTTCAGAGCTATTCTGACCACGTTTGCTGTCTACTTGGTGGATTCATAATCAACATACACCAATTCGATAAGTAAGAAACAACTGAGAATATTGTCTGTGAAGAGCAGCTTAAACTGTGTGCTGCATTGGTCTCTGAGATTGAGCATACATAAGTAGACAATTAAGAAAATTGTATCATTAGATTTGTGAGTTCTCTCTTCCGTGGCAAATTTAGCTAATGTGCTCGTAGTGATATTACTTTACAGACTCTGTAGAAAAACGATTTTCTCCATGTTCTGGATTGGAAATGTGCAACATTTAGTGAGTAGCCATCAAAACCATGCCACCAGAATGCCCACACTGTTTTGAACGGGTCTCCATGATTTTTTGTTTATGCCCGGAACTACCATGCCTAGTTCAGAGGTGTCGAGATAAACAACCCGCACATCAGGGGTACATAGCGTACTTTAAAAAAAAAATAACTTAATGATTTTTGATCCTTGTCTGAAAAATAGAAAAATGACAAGTGGTCCGTCATACCACCAAGCTATGATGGGGCCAGACAGCAGACAGTGCATGGTCAGGGGAGAAATTACAATTATCACTCTAGCTGCATGATGTGCATCCCAATGAGCTTTAAAGGACTGTTTACACATTCAAAAATGTTTTTAATATATATGACAACACCATAGAACAAATCTTCTGTTAGAGCTAGTTCACTGCTAATGTCTTTCGGGCAATGTCGCATCTGGCTGATTATCCACTACTGGAAACAATGGCGGTCATTCTGACCCTGGCGGTCAAAGACCGCCAGGGCGGAGGACCGCGGGAGCACCGCCGACAGGCCGGCGGTGCTCCAATGGGGATTCCGACCGCGGCGGTAAAGCCGCGGTCGGACCGGCAACACTGGCGGCCTCCCGCCAGTGTACCGCCGCCCCATTGAATCCTCCACGGCGGCGCAGCTTGCTGCACCGCCGCGGGGATTCCGACCCCCCCTACCGCCATCCAGATCCCGGCGGTCCGACCGCCGGGATCCGGATGGCGGTAGGGGGGGTCGCGGGGCCCCTGGGGCCCCTGCAGTGCCCATGCCACTGGCATGGGCATTGCAGGGTCCCCCGTAAGAGGGCCCCTACATGTATTTCACTGTCTGCTGCGCAGACAGTGAAATACGCGACGGGTGCAACTGCACCCGTCGCACAGCTTCCACTCCGCCGGCTCGATTCCGAGCCGGCTTCATCGTGGAAGCCTCTTTCCCGCTGGGCTGGCGGGCGGTCTGAAGGCGACCGCCCGCCAGCCCAGCGGGAAAGTCAGAATTACCGCCGCGGTCTTTCGACCGCGGAACGGTAACCTGACGGCGGGACTTTGGCGGGCGGCCTCCGCCGCCCGCCAAGGTCAGAATGACCGCCAAAGTGATTTCCCCATCTGCAATTAGGTAAGTGAACCAAAAGGGAGGCGTTGGGGAAATGACTGCTACGTCGTCACTAAGGATTTTGGGGCCCTGGGACAAGCGTATTTTGGGGGTCCCTGTTGGGAGCAGCTTGGAATTTATGAGCCAATTTCAGCTCTTTCATGCCCTTTTTGGCAGGGTCACTGACAGTGCACAGGCACACTGGTCCGAATTTTAAATGTTTTTTGCATCTAATATTTAGGGATAGTGTTGTTTTTTTTTTCAATATTGTAGCACAGCAGGAGCTCACTAAAATTAGTGTGAATCATCTTTGTGACATCAAAGGCCAAGAAAAGGGAGAACTAAAGGATGGAACAGTCTTCAGTCATAGGTAATGTTTTTGACCTCTATCCCATTTTTGAGAACGCTGTCTCTTGGGTTTATTCGACCTTTGCAAATCTTGGAGTTAGAGTAAAAATGTGGGAGGCACATGGGAAAACTTTGATATTTGTTTGATAAATGTCTATATTCATCCAGACCTAGAGACAAAAAGGGTCCTCACCTGCAAACTGGTAAGCTTGTTATGCAATTAGATGCATCATACTCCGACGCCAAGTGTTATTTTAACTGGTGTTTTTAATATGAATCTCCTACAGAATCTCGGATTAGACGACTTTCTGTTAGATCCAGATCTGAATTGGGAAATGTCAATACAACATACAAGAAAAGACACTTCTTGTGACAAATTTGGTGCGCATTCTACGAAAGATCTCAAATACACCAGCATGAGGGCACTAAATGATAGAAATATTATTTTTTATGGGTCACTCTCACATTCAATTATTGACTACACTCTTGTGGCACTACATTTATTTTTACTAATAAGCTTATTCAAAATTGAAGTGACCACTTACAGTGACCATCTTTCTCAAGTCATAGAGCTAAAATTACCCTTATCCAGGCTAATGGAAAATGAAAAAGATGTCAACAGCTTATATACAGTAGATTTTAAAAATAATAAAATAATTGAATTTTTAAAACAGCATCCATGAAGGGAGAGACAATAACAAAATCTGAGTTTGAACATAACCAAATTCAGTCCTGGTAAGCATTCTGTGCCACCCCTACTGGATTCTACAACAGGGATAAGCCCTGAACTAGCTATAAAAAGATCTCACATCTTACTCCCTGCTGGAGGAGAATATCACCAGCCTGTTGTTTAGCTAAAAAGAAGTTAAATCAAGGCCTCCGAACACTGAAAAAAATGCCATCATCCGCTCTTGCCAGTGAGCAACTGATAACTGCCAAAAATCTGTGGGAAAACAGGGGACCCAGTCAGATGTATTCTGGGCTAAGCTGATGTGTGCCAGTAAACAACGCAGCTCAAACAACTTCTGGTACTTAGTAAATTCTCTAACAAGACCATTGAACTCAATGATTACCTCAAATATACCTGAGACTAAATGTGTCTTGCACCTTTCTTCAGATTTAACCAGAGGACCAGCGCTCACAGGTGTCCTCACCTCTGATGGGCATAGTGCCTCTATTTTTTTAATTTGTTTATTATTTATCAATAGCATGTATATACAATAATCATGCACCAAATAAAATAAAAAAAGAGAGCAAAAACAACAACTTGTATGGGACACAGTTCAGTGATAAAGAAGAAACACAACACATCACAGCAGGTGGTATGGGGAGTGAGCAAACATAGCCCAAAAGAGGCAAGAAGGAGCTAACGGTGAGAGGGGCCTCCGTCATGGCTTTTATATTTTCGTTGAGACTCTAGCCCAGTTGGATTGTGGGACATGTGTCAACGAGGAGTATAAAGTCAGCATATACATCCTGGCCTTTAGGACATATAGGACATATAGGACAGCAATGGGACCGGGCTCGATCAAACCTGCCAGATCTCTCCAGGGTAACGTATGCTCGGTGTATAAACCTATAGTGTAGTAGTTTGTGGTGATAGGGGAAACAAGTTGGGTTTGTTTTCGGCAGTACTGTCACATCACCTCAGGTATCAGATGCCCCAAATCTCTCCTCCAGGCAGCACTGACCACCCCTTCAATGTCCGGCAGCATGGCAACACTACCATGGTATAGCCTGGACACTAGTCTTGTGGCATCAAGGGAGTGATTACATGGGTCAGCAAGGGAAAATTCAGCTGGCAGCACTGAGAAAGAGGGGAGTTTATCTTGCATTCAGGAGATCAGAAAAAAATCAAATGGTGTTGCATTGCAGAGATTGATATTGTCTGCTTGCATATGAAAATGGCCTTGTGTGAACAGATCACCCACAGTATGGGGGTGATGAGGAAGCAGGGTGCGTTGTATCAACCTCTCCATTGCAAGTGGGAGCCAAGGATTACGCATTAAAGGAATGGAAGGAGAGTATAGGAGTCTCCCATCCCGCAACTCAATTTTCTTCAAGCCCAGCAAGTAGTAGAGAGGGTCTGGTTTTTATGAGCCTGATCTCTTTCTGGCCTGAGAAACAGAAACAGAAGACGAGTATCCACGTGATGCCAATGCTTTGCAAATTGGCGTTGCATAACCAAGAAATAGAGCTCAAGATCTGGAAGTCCAAAGCCACCTCTATAATAGGGAAAAGTCAGGACCGCCCTACTGATTTATGATCTACGACCCACCCAGATCAGGCGAAGCAGAAGGTTATTAAGTGGGCACAAAACAATAAGTCCGCGGAATAGGAAAGTTGGTGAACAAGTTTAGATATTTAGGCAGAACTATCATATTAAAGGTAGCAATGCGACCAGTGATAGATAATGGTTCCTTAATCCATTTATCCACTTGCATAGCAAGTTTATCAACAAATGAGCTGTAATTTAGATGGATGATGGCTTCTTTCTGCTGGTGGAGTACAATACCCAGGTTCTTAGTAAAGTCAGTGCACCATGCGAGCGGTTATTCCAGTAAGCATGGGGCTGGCATGTCTGTAAGAGGAAAGATCTCAGCTTTGCCAAATTAATAAGTAGGCTGGAGAAACCATTGAAGCACACTATCTCCAATACAAGTTGGGGGAGATTCTCATCAGGGTGCAAAACAAAAAGTAGTATATCATCAGCATACAAAGGGATCAATAAGGGTTGACTGGAACATCAACCCACAATGAAGATATTTTTCCTGCAGCTGCTGGTCTAGCAGGTCTGTGGCTATGCTAAAAAGCAAAAGAGAAATCGGGCAGCCCTGATGTGTAACCTGGGTCACAGGGAACAGATAGGTAAGAGTACTATTGACACAGAGATGAGCTACAGGCTTTGCATAAAGTAGCAGAATTAGATTTACAAATCTGTGAGGGTTGCAGTGAGGAATGCCTACTCCAGTGAGTTGAATGCCTTTTTCATTGAACTCAACCCAAGAAGGGCAACCACCACGGCGAAGCCAGGGGATATATGATTCCGTACAGCGAAAATAGTACCCAAGTTAATGTCAGTGGATCTGTGTGGAATGAAACATGGGGATATGATGTGTTCCATTAGAAGAGCCAAGTGAGTAGCAATTACCTTGACAAGTATTTTATTGTCATGGTTAGGAAGAGAGAGTGGCTGGTATGAGGAACAAGAGGTGGGGGTCCTACCTGGTTTCAGTAGTACTATCACCACCTCTCAGAGTGTGAACAGAAGAGAGCCTTCCTCTAGCGCTTCTGTGTACACCTTCAGCAGGTGAGGGGCAAGCACATTTTTGAAGGCTTTATAAAAGCTAGCAATAATACCATTAAGGCCGGGGCCCCTACTGCCATCAAGGGTATCAATGGACTGAAATATCTCCTTGCTCAAGATTGGGATGTTCAGGAACTGTTGATGTCCATCAGTAAACCAGACCATCACCACCTCCGCAAGTTAGTCTACGAGAGCCTGAGCAGACTCTGTCGTATGATCACATATAAGTCCCAGCAATAGCAAACTAGCTCCTGCAGAATATGGGCCTTAGTGAATGTAGGCTCACCATTGGAGCTAAGCAGCTCCCTAATGTACCCACTCTGTCAACTACGGAGAAGAAAGGGAGGGCCAATGGTCAGCAAGGCTACTCGCCCACCCCATGTCACTGTGCCTGTGCATACTTTCCCAAGTCGACAACCTCCCTGTGCACTAATTCCCTAAATTCCTCAATGAGCAGGGAGCCACAGTGCAGACTCTCATAAATCCCCAGCTCTGCCACAGACCTGTCCAGCTGGGCCAGATCAGTCTCAAGACACCCTATTTGGGAGCAAATGCTCCACAGTACCTCAATATGTTTGGCAATGCTGATTCCATAGATGTTGGCCTTGAAGGCATCCCAGAGCATTGCAAGAGCAGAGATAGTTTTAGTACTGAGTGCAAAATATTCAACAATTGCATCTCACAGTTGAGTTCAAAACACAGACTCGTGCAAAGCTTCAGTAGGAAATTGTCAGGGCAGCCGTGGACTGCTGTCACTAGATATTCCCAAAACTATTCGACCTGGGGTATGATTGGACAACGTATGCAGTAAATATGCAGTGACGGCCACCCAAGAGGCAGTTGACCGGGAAAAGAACCAATAGTCAATATGAGGTCACGTTCTGTGTGGGACAGAGAAAAATGGGTAATCTAATGTTGTAGTGTGTCGTATGCACCAAGCATCCACCATCCCACAACCATCAGTTAACTCATGGAAAACACAGAGCACCCACGGCTTGCTGCCCAAACCAGTGCCAGTAGAACCAAAGGAGGGGTTGTTTACCATATTTAGATCACTGCCCCAAATCACCAACTCCTCATCTATGCCACCCATCAGTGCAGAAATGTCATGGAAAAAATCAGGGCAGTCCACATTAGGAGCATTAACAATGACCATGAGGACACTTTTCCCATGAGAAGACCTTGGAGAATCACATATCTACTGGCTCCATTGATAAATTCAGATAGTGGCCTAAAAGGAATGCTTTGGTAGATCAAAGTGCAGACGCCCCTGGAATAGGTAGTATAAGTGGACAAGTAACTATGATCTCCCCATGCCGAAGCAAACTTAGGGGTAGTGTGTAGGGGAAGATAGGTCTCCTGGAGAGAAGCAATTTTGAATTCATGTAGCATCAAATAGTAAAGAACTATCTTCCCTTTGTGGGGGTTGTTAAGGCTTATGATATTCCATTTCGTAAATACTAGCTCTACATGGTGTAGCTGTCTAGCTGATTCCTCCATTACACAAGGTCATGCTCAAAACCCCCCTGTGACATGTGTGTGCCTAATTCAACAATGTGACCTGACAAAGGAAAACATTAGAATGATAACAAACATTAACCAAATCCTACCGATCACATCCATGCTGAACTGCAAAATAACCAGCAAATCCCCATTCTAAACAGAAACTGTCACAAAAGGGAGAAAAGTGGGGACTCCCCAGAAGATGTCGGTTACCAAAATATTGCTGTAAAAGAAAAATGAGTATGTCAATGGGTCCCAGGGTCAATGCGTGGTGTAGAGTCCCATGCCACAACTTAGTGTGTTCATCCATCAACGTATGGTGTTTCAACATTAACCAGTATAAGGGTCAGTGGTAGGTGCATTAAGATGTCAGCAGGTAACTCATCTGCAGGGTGATCAACACTGTTGATTGATGTGGTTGATAAATGAGTAGGGGAATTTCACCTTGAGCAGTGTTGTTGGCAAAAGGTTGACAGCACTGTACCATCAATCTAGATCCGCAGTCATGCCGGGTGTTAGACCTGACAGCCTTAGGGTGGTCATCGCCCAACTATTTGTCTGCCTCACTCCACTTTTCTGACACTGTTTTTGCTGGTTTTAGGATTCTGTGTACTTTACCACTGCTAATCAGTGCTACAGTGCATATGTTCTGTCCCTTAAACATGGCAACAATGGGTCATACCCAATTGGTATATTTGATTTACTTGTAAGCCCCTAGTAAAGTGCACTACATGTGCCCAAGGCCTGTAAATCAAATGCTACTAGTGGGCCTGTAGCTCTGGTTCTGTCACCCATATTAGTAGCCCTGTAAACATGGCTCAGACCTGCCAGTGCAATGTCTGTATGTGCAGTTGTACCCACTTGTTGGGCATAAACCTTCCCTTTTTATACATATAGAGAACCCCTAACGTAGGCCCTAGATAGCCCCATGGGGTGAGTGCAGTGTATGTAAAAGGTGGGACATATGCCTATGTGTTTTACATGTCCTAACAGTGAAATACTGCCAAATCAGTTTTTCACTGTTGCAAGGTTTATCTCTCTCATTGGTTAACATGGGGGCTGCCTTTAAATATTATTAAAGTTCAGATTCCCTTTGGGAGCAGGTAGAAATTTAGAGTTTAGGGTCTCTGAGCTCACAATTTAAAAATACATCTTTTAGTGAAGTTGTTTTTTAGATTGTGTGTTTGAAAATGCCACTTTTAGAAAGTCAACATTTTCTTGCTTAAACCATTCTGTGACTCCGCCTGTTTGTGGATTCACTGTCTGGGTCAGTTTGACAGTTGGGCTGTTTGCACCTTGTGCTACACAGTGACACAAAGGGAGCTGGGGTTGTTGTGTAGTCATTTTAGTTATAGCTCCATGCACGTTATTTTAGCACACTAGGCCTGCAGTTGTGCACTTTAACCTAGATATATTTTAGTCAGCTTTGTTTATTATTTTTACAATAGCCACATTTGCGGTCTTGTTTTATTTCTCTCTATCTAGCTGTTCATGCTTAGACCAGCACTATGTTCTCAAACAAGACATTCTTGTTCACTCTGTGCTTCTTTCAAGGCT
Organism: Pleurodeles waltl; assembly: GCF_031143425.1. Classification (NCBI taxonomy): domain Eukaryota; kingdom Metazoa; phylum Chordata; class Amphibia; order Caudata; family Salamandridae; genus Pleurodeles; species Pleurodeles waltl. The sequence goes on along the minus strand of NC_090447.1, from coordinate 1,372,477,296 downwards.
GCAGTACGATAGGTTGCCGGTGAACGTGGTAAAAGTTTTGTCTCTGGTATTCATAGAAAAACACACATCCTTACGTAGGGACATTTTCTCATAACATCAGCTGTTTAATTATATTAACACTTCCCTGTCCCTAACATGTTAGAGGGAGATTTCAGCTAGAGAACCACAACTGTATGTTGATTGCTGAACACTTCGCTACAGCTGCTTATGCAGACTTCAGGCCTTTGCTCAGGTATGGGGGATGATGTCTTCCCAGGGGAACCTGGAGGGCAGAATTAGAACTTAACATGCTGTGCTCTATTAAAGCCTAGGTAGGAATTAGTCTATTGACTCTAGTGACAATATGGTAGCGTTATTTTGATGCTTTACTCTCCTTGTCACAATTCCAATTCTGTCATCCTGTATCTTCCAGGTTATTGCAGTACATGCTTTCTTATCTTAGATGCAGTTGCTTCCATTAAAGCCTTATTGAAACATATACTGCCTCTGTTTCGCATTGTGTATGTGAGACTAATGTAACTGAGAGAAACAGATAAGACCTGAGTGATCACGATTTCCCTGAGAAATCAACTATGTCATGTGATCAGCTGCCCAATTATCCCTGCTCTTGGGTAGAGATGAGGCACTGCTAGTTAGCTGGAGCAAAACACGGATTGAGGACGACAGGCGTCACCTGTAGTGGGTCAGACTTAGGGCCTGATTCTAACTTTGGAGGACGGTTTTAAACCGTCCCAAAAGTGCGGATATACCACCTACCGTATTACGAGTTCCATAGGATATAATGGACTCGTAATACGGTCGGTGGTATATCCGCCACTTTTGGGACGGTTTAACACCGTCCTCCAAAGTTAGAATCAGGCCCTTAGTCTTCCACACTGCAGGCGATTCTGCCACTCAAAATCTAGTAGTCTCATTAGAATAATGAGAGCCTACGTGAAATGGTGCTGCCAACGTTTGGTCAGGCTCTAATTTTTGGGTCCTCCTGTGTATCTCTGTCTCACTATATACAAAGACACCGTACCATATACGGAGACGACTGTGGTATTGAGGATTTCCTCTTCAGCTAAGTAGGGAACACCTATCTGACGCTGGAGGTTGTTCAAGCTTGAACCTTAAAAGGATAATCCCCAATTGGTGTGCTTATCTCTGAACAAATTGACCATTCAACATGGCAAACCTGCAACAGGTAGCAATTGCAGTCAATATGAGACCACCCCTTAATGCACATTTACTGGCATGTGGCCTAACGGCCCAGAGGGGTCTATTCACATTTGTTGTTGGCATACATGTAGCTTATAGAACAGAACTTTTCTATTCTTGGGTCACATCTCCAGCAGTTGAGGGGAACTCAAATACATTTCATCACTATACACTTGCAAACGTACCTAGAAAATACAGAGCATAAGCATATTTAGAAATACCTTTATTTTATCAGGAACGTAACAATAATTGGCTTGATGGTGCCCTACCCAACACAACTTTACCTGTTAGGTTAGGTCCTCTAAGTAATGATGGTCCTACCTGGCCTTTATTGGCAACTTATACACCTCCTCCTGCTGCAGCGAACCTAGCTGTAGCTGAAGTCCAACACTTATATGTTGAGCTGATGGCAATATACAGACGGTTAGTACAGTTTGTAATGCAAACATTAAACACAAACCAAGCACGTGCTACACCAGAGCAACCACATGCAGTGATGCCAGGCATTAATCCTGCAACTGTACATTCGATCATGGGTAAGGCACCCGCCAAATGCAAAGAAATTCCGTTTTGGTTAGCTCAAAAAATAAATGCACTGGAAGCAGTATTTCCCCATATGGGACCTCAGGATAAACACAGAATATTAACAATGTGCAAGCCATTTGGGATGGTTCCCGCAATAGACAATTGTAATACATGGGGCACGGCATTTGCCACGCTCTATACTACTGCACACAGTACATCAACACTTGCCAATTTACCTGAAGTGTTGAAACAAGTTCAAAATTTCTACGGGGCTGCCCCAGCCCTGGATTTGGGGATACAATTAATGGGCAATTTTGACACAGTATTCTCAGTTATTTTAAGTAACCTTAACCGTTGCCCATGCGGCTCAGGGATGTTACTCCACAGGATCAAGAACGTGAGCTGCCATTAATATCTCTGAGACATACTCCAGTATCGGTCGAGATAGTCTGGGGGCCAGACCAACAAAACCACAATTTCAAGGTAGATCAAATAAAGATTTTACCAAGCAAGCTCCTGAGGGTAATAAGAAATGCTGGGATAAAAAACATCAAACTCCTAAAAAGGAAAGGGGAGAATCTCTGCATACGGAGACCCCCCAGAATAGATATAAGCTCAGAAATAGAGATAATATAAAAACACCTGACAGATATCAATATACTGATACGCGCCAATCTCGTTCCTTTCAGGACTCATCAGAAAAATGCAGTGAGAGAGGTGGGCAGTCAGAGCGAAGAACAGAGTATGTGAAACCGAGACAGGAATCACAACACTCAAAAGAGGTTTCTGTTAAAAAGGAAGAGAATCCTCCCCAACAAAAACCCCAATTTAAAAAGAAAAAAGGGGCAGCAGTTGTGGTTTGACATGCCACTCAAAAAGAGGGCTCTATTGAAGAACAGGAAGTGGGCACTAGCGCTATTAGACAGCGTGAGTCTTCTAGAGCATCTGGAGGTGAAAGCAACTGATGACTTCCCACAAGTAGAAACTGCGGACATGCGTGTCTCCATGCCTGACAGGATGTACAAAGTAATTCAGTTAGAAAGAGACATTGAACGCACAATAGACGCAATCTTTTGGGATCGTGTGGTAAACATATATGATATTTTGTTGGCAGAACAAGATTGGCCACCTGAATTTGTCCGTACCTGCCCATATGGGGAATATGTTATTAAACCTTCTTTCTTGCCTCTTGTTCCCGAAGAGCTCGCAGAATCCTACGCCATCGATTGGGCAATGGCACAGCCCGAGGGAGAACCTGGCCTGGCAGTTCGGGGTGGGCTGTTCCCATGAGGAACAGGGTCAAGACTGATTTGCATATGGCTGGGTCCGAACTGGGGTGGCATGGTGAGCAAAAGAACGATGGATTAAACCCAGATCTGTGACTGGGGGTGAGTGTTTGCATTGTCAGCACTCCGTCTATCATCCTTTTGTGTTACTAATGTTGTCCTAAGTGGGAAGGGTATGCCCAGACATGGGTCCCTTGCTCACTATGCCACTGGAATCAAGCTAGCCTGGCTGAAGAAGGGTGATACCCTGAAACTGATCCCAGGATGCTTGTTTCCAGTCCAGGGAGGGTCTGGCGGTTTGGGCTGGACTGTTTCCATGAGGAACAGGGTCAAGACTGATTTGCAAATGGCTGGGCCCGAACTGGGGTGGCATGGTGAGCAAAAGAACGATGGATTAAACCCAGATCTGTGACTGGGGGTGAGTGTTTGCATTGTCAGCACTCCGTCCATCATCCTTTTGTGTTACTAATGTTGCCCTAAGTGGGAAGGGTATGCCCAGACGTAGGTCCCTTGCTCACTGTGTCACTGGAATCAAGCTAGCCTGGTTGAAGAAGGGTGATACCCTGAAACCGGTCCCAGGATGCTTGTTTAAGGTCCAAGGAGGACCTGGCCTGGCAGTTCGGGCTGGACTGTTCCCATGAAGAACAGGGTCAAGACTGATTTGCATATGGCTGGGTCCGAACTGGGGTGGCATGGTGAGCAAAAGAACAATGGATTAAACCCAGATCTGCGACTGGGGGTCAGTGTTTGCATTGTCAGCACTCCGTCCATCATCCTTTTGTGTTACTAATGTTGTCCTAAGTGGGAAGGTATGCCCAGTCATGGGTCCCTTGCTTACTGTGCCACTGGAATCAAGCTAGCCTGGCTGAAGAAGGGTGATACCCTGAAACCGGTCCCAGGATGCTTGTTTCCAGTCCAGGGAGGACCTGGCCTGGCAGTTTGGGCTCGACTGTTCCCATGAGGTACAGGGTCAAGACTGATTTGCTATGGCTGGGTCCGAACTGGGGTGGCATGATGAGCAAAAGAACGATGGATTAAACCCAGATCTGTGACTGGGAGTGAGTGTTTGCATTGTCAGCACTCCATCCATCATCCTTTTGTGTTACCAACGGCGCAGGCCCTGTGTTATATCGCAACCACGTAGGATGGGACAAAGATTCCCCCTTCCATGTAATTCCTATTAAAAATCAATCCCAACCTCAACCCCAATATCCAATAAAACATGATGATAAAGCACCCGTGGGGGAAATCCTCACATAATTGAAGTACCAGGGCGTAATCGAACCCTGCGTCTCCCCAATGAATAGTCCTTTGTTCCCAGTACTTAAACTGGACCATTCATACAGAATAGTCTTAGACTACAGACACTTAAACTGTCAATCAAGTACATCTGGTATACAAAATTCACATAGCACAGCACTTATGAACAACATAGTGCGCAAATAATAACTCCAATGGTTTTGTCTGCCTAAATATAGCACCTAAGAGTAGAGACCTAACAAGTTTCAGCACACTAGGCTCCCAGAAAAAACTCTGTTGTTTACCCCAGGGGTACAAAAACAGTCCAGGACTGTTTGCGGCTCGTGTGACTTTAATATTGAACGACATAGACCCTGAAGTATTGTCTTACGTATATGATATCTATCTCACTGATGATGAATTACTGTAACATTTAAGACAGGTAGCTCGCATTGTTGTAGGATTTGTGGAATTCGGCTATAAATTCAATTTAAAAAACCCTAAAAATAGCCTTCCTTAGCGTCTTGTTTCTGGGATATGAGCTATCGGGTGAAGGAAAGAGCCTGGCGCCACAATTCTTGGAACAATGTGCATAATTACAACCTCCAAACACCATTAAAAACTCCAATCCCAATTTCTAAATTTTAGCAGAACTTACTTCCTGATTACGCAACATGCATAAAACCTTTATATGAATTAATATGTCCTGACTTTTCAAGTACATTTTGGACTGTCAAACACACACGCATTCTCCAAGCTTTGCAAACAGACATGCTTGCAGCACAACTTACACAAAAGGGACAACAAAACATATCTGGTCATCAGAGTAATTGCTGGTGCCATTGATTTCACCTATGTAACTTTCAATGAGGGTGAGATATTCCCAATTGCATACAAACCACATTTGAACTCAGCAGCAGAACAACGCTTTGCTCCCACTGAGAAAATTCTCACTGCTGTACAGATGGCTATCATTAAAGAAAGACCTCTGACCCAAGGCAGACGCATTACTGTTGTCTCTCCAATTCCAGCCCTTGAGGCTGTCACTAAAGCCAGCATTCCCAAAGTTAAAGCATTACATCCACGTTGGATTCAATGGGCAACGTCTTTGACAGCCACTAATGTAGACTACGTTTTTGACCCAAAATTGCAAACTAAATATTTTTTGCAATATGAACTAGAATACCCAGCTCCAGCAAACACACTGCCTATTTATTGATCAGTATCAAAGATTCATGTACACCAATGGCTCAGCGCAACCTGCAATTGGCACAAAGCACCAATACTCCGCTGCTTGCATAGTTGTAGGCAGCTATATGGAGGATAGTACATTTTGTCCCCAGCATACATTCACACAAACCTTAGGGGATTGCACAGCACAACTAGCAGAGCTAAAGGCTCTGGTGATGGCACTGGAACATACAGATCCTGCACAGCTAACACTTATAGATTGTGATTCGTACTACTGTGTCCAGTCCTTGAATTCCTGCATTACTGGTGCCAGAATGGGTTCAGAGATTCTAAAGGCAACACCATCAAACACAGACTTCTGTGGAGGAAAGCAACGGATCTGAAGGAAATTCTACCAAAGTCCATATTGTACATACACTTGGACACCAGCGCTTTGCAATACACGTTGCTGGAAATACATTGGCTGATGAAGCCACAAAGTGAACAGTAGCTACGACCTCAGTTGCTACAGTGACACGCTTAGGTGCGAAAATGGACGATGATGTATGGGCTGCTGTGAAAGCTACGGCTGAAGGTCCGCCCTATTCAAAGGCATTTCCAGCTAAATATTCCTACCGAATGGGAGGCTACCTAAACGCGGCGGTTAAGATACCAGGTGTGGGGGTTCAAGAAATTCCCAACAAAGACATAAGATCAGAGTTGATTAAAGCAGCGCATGAAGGGGCAGCATCTCTCCATGCTGGTGTGGCGGCTACAATATCATTGTTACAAGCCTGTTTTTGGTGGCCAGGCGTACAGGCTAAGCAATATGTCCTTTGTTGTGACATCTGCCAACAAATTAAAGTTTCCACTGCTAAAAGCCCACCGCAGACACCCCTCCTTATTTCAAACAAACCATTAGAATGTGTGTATTTGGACCATTGTGGTCCCTTAACACCAGACAGTGCATCCAAATACACCTTAGTTGCTGTTGACTCTTGGTTCAGATTTCTATGGGTGTGGCCACAATGCTCAGCTGACACGCAGACTTTTATTAAAGATTTGCAAGTTTTTATTGGTACATATGCAGTTGTGGCTTTCCACTCGGACCAGGGCCCTGCTTTCGCATCACGGACATTCAAGGACGGGGTGGCTTCATTAGGGGTCCAACTCCAGTACTCGTCTCCATTTCATTCTGAGGGAAATAGTGTCGTGGAGCAACTAAACTGTGATTTAAAGCAGTCCTTAACAGCCAGAGTCTTAGGTATGGGTCGTAGTTGGCTTGATCACCTGTATGGAGTCCAGAGAGCACTTAACAACCTACCTAGAAGGTCCCTGGGGGGTCGTACTTCATATGAGTGCCTGTTCAGAACTCAAATGTATGTTCCAGATCTTGATGGTCCTGGCGCGGAGGTGGCAGAAACACCCTTTGACATAACTGAACGTGTCACTGTCTTACAGGAATTGCAACAGTTCCGTGACAACAACACTTCTGCCAGGGCTGCCTCGAAAGAAATTAAGGAAGTACCTGTAACGCCTACAGGCTGGATTCCTAAAGTTGGGAATCTAGTACGTGAAAGGTTGCTGTGAAAAAGGAGTCCTTCCTATTGTGCACCATCCCAGTCTTGGGAATACACAGTACCAGAATTGTCATTCTACCACCGTTAACTGGTGCTAAAGAAAATCGCTTTGTGTCTGTTGATAATGTCAAGTTACACCATGTGGCCGATCCTGCACAGCAGACCAAACGGAACAGCCAGTAGTCCTGAATCCCTCTCACTACTTGTCAAGAAGTTTGTCTACAAGTTGTAAGCAGCAACACTGGAAAATGATCTGGCATTGGTTCCACTGACATCTGTTTCACCAAATAATACAGAAATAACTTTTCGATTTGACACAACTTCAACACAGACAGATGGCATCATTTATTCTGATCCACCACAGGAAACACCCACTGGTCCTCTACCTACAAACACGGCTCCAACTTTTGCCCAAACTGCTTCTGGATACCTTGCCGACATCAATTACAACATTTCGGACTCATTCGCCTCTTCTAAACCTGAACCGTCAAAAGCACGTTAGTTGATAAATTGGTTTAAAACAACTTATTTCATTCTTCTATGGAACTACCTGTGGCTTTCTCTGATTGTACTGGCTTTCCTACTTTGGATTGGGTTCGTTATAGCATTCTTTTTATTAATACGTTGTCATTTTCTTCCTGAAAGATCAACCGTTGAACTGGTTTATGAGGTCCTAAAACCCCATTTTTCTTCTCACAAGGTCCGCAGAGACTTGTCTTTTGTGAACATTTCTGCTATACCAATTCCTGATGGGATTGTTTGGGATAAAGTAACATTTGAAATATACGGCCCTATAGAGGTAATTCAAATACCATATGTGTTTAAACTTTAAATAAATGATGTAATAATACCTGGAATTGCTTCTAATGATTGGGTTGTGAAAACAGCTGATTCTATGATGACTGAATTGCAGTATTACACTGTATTTGAAAATGAAGATGTTTACTAATCTGAAGAGAATTATGGTGATATGTTGTGCTATAATTATTACTGGCACCATTTCTTTTATAGGACAAGTACCCCAAAGACTGTTTTTAATTGCACACAATGGGAACATTGTCCAACCCCAACTCAAGGGAGTTCTAAAACATACCCTGAAAAGTTTGTATATTTTTCTGGGCACAGTGCTGAGTCATATTATTTTAAATTGCCACTGATAAAAAATTTACGCATAATATTGACAAACTCGAAATTTATTTATTTGGATTCCTTTGTTTCCCGGTTGACTATAGAAGGCTATGAATATTGTCTGAAGTCGATTGACTTAAAACGTGTGTGGGGAACAAGACATTGGCAAACACGGGGAAGGAAGCTTTGTTTGGAGCATGCCTGATATCTGTTCAAATGCTATTTTTAAATGAAACTGTACAACAAACAAATTGCTTAGGTTTAGCTAAGATTAAGGAATTGAATGTGCCCAGTATTCCTGCCCCTGCAAAATTTCATAAATGGCAAAAGTATATAAATGCAACTGAAGATCAGCTCGATGAATGGGTCCAGAATGGCATGTTTAATGCTTCACTGTCACATCCTGGTGGGTGGTTATTGTGGCCAATAGATAACAATGAGTGTCATAAATGTTTATAAACTTCACAGGGTTTTAGAACAAGTAGGCCGGACCCTCGCTATATATCATCCGAACATGCAGGTATAGTAACAACATACAGTGTAGGGAAACTATGCCAGCAATGGTTAAAGAGTTCCTCACTAGATGCGGTTAGAGAACACCTCAGTCTCCTGTCTAATAACACAGTTTTACAGGACTTTTCTGTTAGGCCCCAGAAAACAACACAGAAAGCACTTCTAATATGAAGTATATAATGAAGCTTTCCCAACAAGAAGCTGCTGCCCGGTTAAGGCAAATAGACCAGGAAAATTTACAGAAGGCATTAGCTTTTGTTGATAATGGGATTAATACCCTGTCTGACCGGAAATATACCCTAAATAACATTGTCTCTTCTGCAATAGACATAATACAAAGCGATATGTCTTCTTTACATCATGGGCAGAGTCAACTAAGGTCCATTATGCAGTTGGGTTGGACACTTTAAACACTGAAGGCATGTCGCGTTCCCTGGCAACACGTTAGCGCAAGGGACATATTTTCTACATTCAATTTAATATGACAACCACAACTAATGGCTAAAAAAGAAGAAATTTATGTCATGCTAAACATCGAAACGTTAGAGAAGTTGCCGCTTACTGTGGCTGAAATACCATTTGCTGAATGGTTAATACATGGGGCCATTAATCTTCCCATTTCAACACTTCAATTCACGTCCTGTCTGAAACACATTCCGGTAGGCAGATATGAAAGGCTGGGAGATAGTTACATCAGTGAAGTGTGGGAGCTGCCCTTCTCGTGGCATGAAAGAGGTCTTTCTTAGCGGTAGTGAATGCAAAACTTCTGTCAGCCATTCAATGGATTGTAAACAGCTGTCCTTGCACGGGGCGTGTGAGGCGTCTGCATCGAACTTAGCTTGTTCTCTGAAGGGAGTCCCAGTCCCCTTGATTAGACCTATGTTCCAGGTGCTTTTAAACAGCAGCTATGTTCTCCTCAATAGCAAAGACTGTTGTGGGATGCGAGACGGAATAGTTTATGTTGTTTTGGTCTCTAAGATTGTTACATGCTGCAGGAACGTACTTTTTCTAAAAGAGATAGCTGACTTCTTGCCCCATATTGCTACTTCTAATGAGAATTTTGACAAGTTGAGCAGACTCAAAGCTTTACTGTTTCAAAAACATGTGGCCCTTTCATCTGCACGCAAGACCTGCGCACTTCAGATGGCAAGGTCATCATCAGAAATACAGTCCCTTTTACATACCAACTTTCAGAGACACTTTGGTGAACTCGTGGGACGAATATTTACTGCATCCAGTCCAACTGGAATCGCAAATTTCTTTAAGGCTGTTGGTTCTAGTTTCCTTCACACCTTCTCCTCCATATTCGGTTTAATAGCATCAGCCATTTATTCAATATTCTCCAGTATTTTCGGGGATTTTGAATAACTTTGGCTATAATAGGCGGCATTTTGCTATTGCTACTTTTTTTGCGCAATGGCTGTCCCGCCTCCACAAGGAGGAATGATAGCGCTCCCACCAGCTCAGCTGTGTCGTGAACACATGATGCAGTACTTTGGAACAACACTCCTGGAGGAATTGGAGTGTGACTGGTCTCTGTCATTCAGACCGGTTTTGCATTGTGTGCAGCCCGTGTTTCGGTGCCTTTGGTGCTCATTTGAACATGCACTGAAAGCGTGTCTTTCTACGCAGTGCTTCCTTTCATTGGACGCTGATCTGTTGATATTCTTGTTGAGGGTTCATTACCGGACATGCACGTTGAGCGTGCGTTTGCTACGGGAAGCTGCTTACGAGTGGCCCTTCCTGGAGGATGCTGCTCTGAACTCATTACTGGGCACACCATGGAATGCTGCTGCCTTGGCTGCAGCTCAGGCTATGGAACACAAATGCTCCTTGGTCCTTCTTGGCGATGCCCTCCCAACTTTAACACCTGCCGAATTGGAAGATTTCCAGTCCTCCGTTGTCCCGGATTCAATTGGCTACTTTCAAAATGGATCTGACCCTTGAAATTCATCCCCTTTTACACCACATGTTAACATTTTATATTGTCCTTTTATATATGTGTCCTTTTAACTTGCCATTATTGACATTTTTTTACATATATATCTTAGGTTGACTTTAGTAGCTTTTTTATATACTTTGGCTTTGAACCATCTTCAACCGACAAGGGGAGGGTGTTATGTAACCATTTTAGTTATAGCTCCATGCACATTATTTTAGCACACTAGGCCTGCCGTTGTGCACTTTAACCTAGATATATTTCAGTCATCTTCGTTTATTATGATTACAATAGCCACATTGGTGGTCTTGTTTTATTTCTCACTATCTCGCTGTTCTTGCTTAGACCAGCACTACATTCTCAAACAAGACATTCTTGTTCACTCTGTGCTTCTTTCAAGGCTGCAGTAACATAGGTTGCGGGTTAACGTAGTAAAAGTTTTGTCTCTGGTATTCATAGAAAAACACCCATCCTTATGTGTTGACATTTTCTCAGAAAATCAGCTGTTTTATTATATAAACACTTCCCTGTCCTTTTCATGTTAGAGGGAGATTCCAGTCAGAGAACCACAACTGTATGCTGATTGCTGAACGCTTCGCTTATGCAGACTTCAGGCCTTTGCTCAGGTATGGGGGATGATGTCTTCCCAGGGCAACCTGAAGGACAGAATTAGAGCTTAACATGCTGTGCTCTATCATAGATATCCTAGGTGGGAATTAGTCCATTGACTCTAGTGACAATATGGTAGCATTATTTCTATGCTTTACTCTCCTTGTCACAATTCTAATTCTGTCATGCTGTATCGTCCTGATTATTGCAGTACATGCTTTGTTATCTATGATGCTGTCGCTTCATTAAAACCTTATTGAAACATATACTGCCTCTGTTTGCCATTGTGTATATGAGACTAATGTAACTGAGAGAAATGGATGAGACCTGAGTGACCACGATTTCCCTGAGAAATCAACTATGTCATGCGCTTGGCTGCCCAATCATCCCTGCTCTTGTGTAGAGATGAGGCACTGATAGTTAGCCGGAGCAAAACCCGTACTGCAGACAAAAGGCGTCACCTGTAGTGGGTCAGACTTAGGATCCCACACCGCAGGTGATTCTGCTGCTCAAAATCCAGTAGTCTCATTAGAATAATGAGAGCGTACGCGACAGGGTGTAGCCTGCATATCCTGATGAGCCATCTGTGCTGGGAGGGAGGGGAGGAGTGGTCACTTACACCTGAAAGGGCTAAGCCTGCCCTCACACAATGCAGTCTTCACCTCCCTGGGTGTGTCTGGCCTGGGCAAGGCAGGATCTTGAAAACAACAGAGACTTCTCTTTGAAGTAGGCCTAATTCAAAGGCAGAAAGGGGAAGAAGCAGAGCACCCAAAACCCTTAAAAATGAGATCACTTCTAGAATCAAGAGGAACCTCTGCAAAAGAGAAGAGCTGAGGAGCTGAAGAGCTGAGGAGAAGTACTGCCCCTGCCCGTGACTGTGCTTTGTTGGGTTATCCTGCAGTTGCTGCTTCTGCCTGTGAAAGAGGACAAATACTAGAATTTGTGTTGCATTCCTGCTTGAGAAGATTCTCCAAGTGTTTGAACTGAGCTTGCCTCCTTTTGATGAAGTTTCATGGCCATTAAAGACTTCTGCTGCCAGCACCTGGACTCCCTGCTGAGACTCCTGCCCTGCTAAGTTGTGCCCCATCCAGCTACTGGGCCCTTGAAAGGTGAAGTTGGCAGACAAGGACTGAAAATCCACGCACAGACCACCAAGCGGGAAACGTTTTGACTCACCTTCCATGACGAGCCTGATAAATGAAGCACCGCCAGCTTCATGGCTGAAATCAACGCTCCACCTGAATTGCAGCTGGAAGATCGACGCAACCTAGCTGGAGAAGTGATGGGCAACACCTGCTAAGGGAGGCTGATAATGACACAAATCCCACGCAGCTCGGTTTCTTAATACCGTGCAACCGGATTTTCCACTCATCGTTCCTGGGTGTCAAAGTCAATCCAACTCGGTACAGATCCAAGGTGCCCTGTCCGGAAATTGATGCATTGCTCTCTTGCAGGAGAAAAAGGACACATCGCTGGCCCAACCAGAGAAGGAAACAACACACGGCCTCACTTGCGAGTAAATAATCGATGCATCGCTGACTTTTCCGATGCATATTCGCCTGTGCGGCTTTATTTTTTACGTTAACCAGGTACTTTGTGTAACTACAGCATTCTCACTGTTTTCTAAGGATTAAGGGGGTCATTCTGACCCTGGCGGTCATTGACCGCCAGGGTCAACGACCGCGGGAGCACCGCCAACAGGCTGGCGGTGCTCCCAAGGGCATTCTGACCGCGGCGGTATAGCCGCGGTCAGAAACTGAAAACCGGCGGTCTCCCGCCGGTTTTCCGCTGCCCTGAGGAATCCTCCATGGCGGCGCAGCTTGCTGCGCCGCCATGGGGATTCCGACCCCCTCACCGCCATCCTGTTCCTGGCGGTTTTGACTGCCAGGAACAGGATGGCAGTGAGGGGTGTCGTGGGGCCCCTGGGGGCCCCTGCAGTGCCCATGCCAGTGGCATGGGCACTGCAGGGGCCCCCTTAAGAGGGACCCTAAAAGATTTTCAGTGTCTGCCATGCAGACACTGAAAATCGCGACGAGTGCTACTGAACCCGTCGCACCCTTCCCACTCCGCCGGCTCCATTTGGAGCCGGCTTCCTCGTTGGAAGGGGTTTCCCGCTGGGATGGCGGGCGGCCTTCTGGCGGTCGCCCACCAGCCCAGCGGGAAACACAGAATAACCGCGGCGGTCTTCTGACCGCGTAGCGGTATTCTGTTGGGGGAACTTTGGCGGGAGGCCTCCGCCGCACGCCAAAGTTAGAATCACCCCCTAAGACTCTTAGGGCCTCATTTCAAACCTGGCGGTCACCGACCACCAGGGTTAAAGTGGCATTCGTACTGCCAACAGGCTGGCAGTACGAAATGCCATATTTTGACCGCACACCGCCGGGACCGGCGGTTTACCGCCATGGAGGTCCCGGCGGTCGCAATCTGCCAGGGCAGCGCTGCCCTGGGGATTTTGACTCCCCTTAACGCCAGCCTGTCCACCGCCATGGAAAGGCTGGCAGTAAGGGGACTTGTGGGGCAATGCAGGGGCCCCCAGGCACAGCCCCATCGTGATTTCCACTGTCTGCTTGGCAGACAGTGGAAAGCGCGACGGCTGCTGCTGCACCCGCTGCACTGCCACATTGCCACCTGCTCCATGAGGAGCTGGCTGCAGTGTTACGGCCCACATCCCCACTGGGCCGGCGTGTGGGCGGAAACTCTGGGCCGGCCCAGTGGGGATGTTGAAAAGCGGCCGGCGGGTTTGTGGCCGCATAGGCGGCCGTTTGATGGTCCAACCTTGGTGGGCAGCCTCCGCCACCCTCCAAGGTTGAAATGAGGCCTTAGTCTTTTCAGAATTCATAACTTGACTTGTATATGTTGGATTTTGGTCATTTTGGTCTCTTTTTGTTCAGATAAATATTACCTATTTTCCTAAACCTGTGTTACTGTGTGTGTTGGTACAAATATTTTACACATTGCTTCTGAAGTTAAGCCTCCCTGCTCATGCCAAGCTACCAAGAGGGTGAGCGGGGGTTAACTGAGTGTGATCCTCCTTTACCCTGACTAGAGTGAAGGTTCTTGCTCGGACAGGGGGTAACCTGACTGCCAACCAAAGACCCCATTTCTAACACAGTGGGTCACCATTATTGGGCAAAGGGTGGAGGCTCTGTGTGACAGAGGAGCCAGTATGACTACTGTCAGGGGTCCTCTGGTGTCAGCAGAGCAGGTCATCACTAATATATTCCACCAGGTCATAGTCCCTGACAATCGTGAGAGCCACCTACCTGTAGCTCTGCTTTCCTTTAAGTGGTGGGAGGGTCTCTGGTACTCTGAAAGTAGCTGTGAGTCCTGCCATGCCTGTAGATTGTCTGTTAGGCAACGATCTTGCGCATACTACCTGAAAGGTAGAGCTATGGTCTCACCTGGAGATGTTAGGTTTGCCTGAGTGGGTCTGCATGACCACAAAGTCCATGGCTGCCCGGGAATTGGAGTCAAGGGCATCTGGAGCCTGGAACAATGACACAGACAGCTGCCAAGGAGATGGGCAAGGGGCGCTAGAAACCAGTCCCAGAAGTTCCCATGGTGTTTGACGGGGTCCCAGAGGAGGAAGCCCGTGAGCCAACTGGGGAGGACATTGCTGCCGTGGGTAACCTACCTGAGTTGCCTTCTGGCAAAGTTGAGGGTGGACCAACCAGGGAGGAATTCTGCCAGATGCAGAAGGAATGCCCCACTCTTGAGGGTCTGAGGCAACAGGCCTCAACTCAAGCAGCAGGTGAAGTTTATGGTGATCACCATGTATATTGGAAAAATTATCTCCTCTACAGTGAGCTTAAGGTGCTGGAGGCTGGGGCAGCACATGTGCTGGTGGTTGCCCAATGTTACTGGGCCTTCCTACCGGGCCTGGCTCACAACATTCCCCTGATAGGACGTTTAGGGCAAGACCTTTGCCAGGCTTGTCACCCACTTCTAATTGCCCTAAATGTGGACGGTCTCAGATGAATTCTGAAGGTCCTGTCCCATCTGCCAGGCCAATGGGAAGACAGGGAAAAGGCTCAAGCCCACCCTGGTCCCACTCCCCATCGTTGGCACCCTTTTTAAGAGGGTGGGCATCGACGTCATTGGTCCAGTGGACTCCAAAACTGCCCTAGGCAACAAGTTTATCCTGGGTTTGGTGAACTATGCCACCCGCTATCCAGAGGCAATCCCTCTGAGGACGGTGACTGCACTGGTGGTGGCCAGAACTCTGATGGGAATATTTACTCGTGTGGAATTCCCAAAGGAGATTGTGTCTGACAGAAGCCTAAACTTCATGTCTGCATACATGAAGTCCATGTGGGATGCATGTGGGGTGACCTACAAGTTCACCACACCCTATCATCCTCAATCCAATGGTCTTGTGGAGAGATTCAACAAGACCTTGAAAGCCATGTTCACAGGTCTCCAAGAGGCCATGAGGAGTAAGTGGGACATCCTCTTGCCATGCATTCTCTTTGCTTATAGAGAGGTACACCAGGAGGTGGTAGGTAGAGTTCAGTCCCTTATAGCTTCTCTATGTTTACTCTGTCAGGGGACCATTAAGCATTGTAAAAGAGGGGTGGGAGAAAGCTTCCAAAAAGCCCCCCCAGGATGTGGTTAGCTATATGTTGGCCCTCCATACCCAGATGCAATGCTTGTGGAAAAAGGCCAAGAGCAACCTCAAGACCAGTCAAGAGGTAATTAAATGCTGGTACGACCAGAAGGCCTCCCTGGTGAAGTTTCAGCCTGGAGACAAGGTTTGGGTAATGAAGCCCGTAGAGCCTAGAGCTCTCCTGGACTGCTGTACTTGCCCATTTGAAATCAAGGAGCATAAAGGGGAGGCCACTTACTTAGTGGATCTCCAGTCCCCTAGGACCCTCCTAAGGGTGCTCCATGTGAACCGATTAAAGCCTAATTTTGAAAGGACTGAGGTCAACATGCATCTGGTGACAGGTGAGGGTGTGGAGGAAGAGAGTGAACCTCTCCCCGACCTCCTTTCTGCCAATGAAGGTGATGGATTAGTGGAGGGTGTCAGTCTCTCTGTCTCCCAGGCCCTGGACCAGAGAGGGGACTGCTACCAGGTACTGGAGGAGTACTCCTCCCTGTTTTCCCTCACCCCTGGACTCACACTCCTGTGTGTTCATGACACTGACACAGGACGCAGTCCCTCTGTAAAGAATAACATTTACAGGTTGTCAGACAGGGTGAAGGCCAGTATCAAGGATGAAGTTGCCAAGATGCTGGCTCTTGGGGTGATTGAGAAGTCCAGCAGTCGCTGGTCCAGCCCTGTGGTGCTGGTTCCCAAGGCTACAGATCCCAGTGCTAAGCCTGAACTTAGGTTCTGCGTGGACTACCGGGGTCTCAATTCTGTCACAAAAACAAACTCTCACCCCATCCCTGAGCAGATGAGCTTATAGACAGGCTAGGCACTGCCAAATTCCTCAGCACGTTTGATCTCACATCAGGGTACTGGCAAATCGCCTTGACTGAGGGGGGTAAAGAGAGATCCATTTTTTGAACTGAGTGACATTACCAGTTCAGAGTGATGCTCTTTGGTTTGAAAAATGCCCCCACTACCTTCCAACAGTTGGTTAATGAGATCTTAGCTTGTAAGGATGCGTTCTGCACTGCCTACCTAGACAACATTGCTGTCTATAGTTCTAGCTGGGAGGAACTCCTGCTCCACCTCTATGAGGTGCTCCAGGCGCTGCAACAGGAGGGCCTGACAATCAAGGCCAGTAAGTGCCACATTAGGCAGGATTCGAGGTGTGCGTGGGACACCTAGTAGGTGGTGGCAAGGTACAGCCCCTCCAGCCCAAGATCGAGACAATTATGGCCTGGCAACCAGAAGTGAGAACCTCTTTAGGCCTCACCGGGTACTACCGTTGGTTTGTCGAGGGTTGTTGCTCCATAGTGACCACCTTGACGCATTAAAACCCAAAAAGCAAACTAGGTTGGTGAATTGGACAGAGGCTTGTTAGAAGGCCTTTGAGTATCTAAAGGAAGCCATGTGCACAGCACCCTTGCTCAGGGCCCCTGACTACTCCAAGCAGTTCATCGTGCAGACGGATGCTTCAGAGCATAGCATAGGGGTGGTTCTAGCACAGCTGAATGAGGAGGGCCTAGACCAACTAGTAGCCTTTATTAGCAGACGGCTATTACTGTGGGAAATGAGATAGAGTACCATAGAAAGAGAAGCATTTGCTGTGGTCTGAGTACTGAAGAAGCTGAGACCCTTCCTGTTTGGTCACTTCCATGTTCAGACAGACCACAGGCCCCTCAGATGGCTCATGCAGATGAAGTATGAAAATCCTAAACTCATGAGGTGGTTCATTTCCCTACAGGGGATGGACTTTACAGTGGAGCATTGCCCGGGGACTGACCACAACAATGATGATAGTCTCTCCAGATACTTCCACCTTAGCGATGAGATCACCTAAGGGGTTGGGTAGCTCTCCCCACTTTCAGCCTGGGGGGACACATGTTAGACCTGACAGCCTTAGGGCGGTAATCCCCCAACTTTTTGCCTGCCTCCCTCCACTTTTCTGACACTGTTTTGTTGGTTTTAGGACTCTGTGTACTTTACTACTGCTAACCAGTGCTAAACTGCCTATGCCCTCTCCCTTAAAAATTGTAACTTTGGTTCATTCCCAATTGGCATATTTGATTTGCCTGTAGGTCCCTTGTAAAGTGCACTACCCTGTAAACTGAATGCTACTATTGGACCTGCAGCACTGGTTGTGCCACCCACATAAGTAGCCCCTTAACCTTGTCCCAGGCCTGCCATTGCAAGGCCTGTGTTTGCAGTTTTACTGCCACTTTGACTTGGCATTTAGAAGTACTTACCAAACCTTAAACTCCCCTTTTTCTATAGATAGGTAACCACTAAGGTAGGCCCTGGGTAACCCATAGGGCAGAGTGCTAAGTAGGTAAAAGGCAGGGTATGTACATGTGTGTTATATATGTCCTGGTAGTGTAATACTCCTAAATTAGTTTTCCACTACTGTGAGGCCTCCTTTCATAGGCTAGCATTAGGGCTGCCCTCATATACTGTTTGAGTGGTAGATTCTGATCAGAAAGGTGTAACCAGGTCATACTTAGTATGGCCAGAATGGTAATGGAAAATCCTGCTCATTGGTGAGGTTGTATTTTATATTTTAGAAATGCCACTTTTAGAAAGTGAGCATTTCTCTGCACTTAAAATCCATCTGTGCCTTCCAGCCTGTCTCCAATCTACGTCTGGGCTGGGCTGGCTTCCAGCTCCTTGTGCATTTCATCCAGAGAACCACAAACACAGGGTACTCATTCACATCTGCACTCATCTGCATATTTAATGGGTCTTCCTGGGCTAGAAGGGTGGAGGGGCCTACCACTTACATTTCAAAGGCTAGTGGCCTGCCCTACACAATGGGCTGCCAAACCCCCTACTAGGACCCTTGCAGACAGACCTGTACAGAAAGGGGAACTTGTGCAATTCAAAATCACTTTTTGAAGTCTTCCCCATTTCAAAGGCATCTTTTGGTATATGAACTGGGTCCCTGACCACACCAACTCAGACACTTCTGGGACAGAACCTGCAACCTATGAAGAGGAACTGCTTGGCTGCCCAAAGGACTCATCTGGACTGCTTTGCTGAGAAGGACTGTTGCCCTGCTGTTGCCCTGCTGCCCTCTGACTTTGCCTAGAAGTGCTCTCCAAGAGCTTGGATTGAGCTTGCCTCCTGTTTTCTGAAGCTTAAGGGCCAAAAAGACTTCATCTCTTCAGGAACTCCTTGCGCACTGTAAATTGACGCAGCCCCTACTAGAGCCATTTTGCAACTGAGAAATTGCCGCACAGCTGAGCTGGAACGATGCTGCCAGACTTCCCAAGTGAAGATTCGATGCAGCACCTGCCTTGCAACAGGAAATTTGAAGCACAGCCCTACCGGATCGATGCACAGCTGAACCAGAACAATGCAGCTGTTTCCCTGAGTGGAAAATGGATACAGGGCCAGCCATGCAAAAGAAAATTCGATGCATCGATATTCCTGATAGACGCAATGCCTGTGACTTCTTCCTGCAAGTCCAGGATTTCCCCACATAATCCCTGGGCATTAAAGAGATCCCCTCATCGCAGTGAGGAACCAAGACTGCGTGCCGGAAATCGACGCAAAGCCCCTTGCAGCATGGAAAGAAACAATGCATCATCTATGTCGCGACAGACAATCCAACACACACCCTATTTTTCCACACATCTCCTCCTCTACGGTCCCCATGCGTGTTATTTTTGATGCAAACCAGGTACTTTGTGCGAACAAGAGACAACTTTTGCTTTCTAAGATTTAAGACTCTTTATAATCTTGCAAAAGTGATATATCAACTTGTGCTTATTGGATCTTTATCATTTTGACCTTAATTCAACTAGATAAATATCCTATATTTTTCTAAACCTATGTGGTGTATTTTTGTGGTGTTTTCACTGTGTTACTGTATGATTTATTGAACACATACTTTACACATTGCCTTATAAGTTAAGCCTGACTGTTCAATGCCAAGCTATCAAAGGGTGGCCACAGGATAATTTGGATTGTGTGTGACTTATCCTGTCTATGATTGTGGTCCCTATTTGGACAAAGTTGTATGCCTCTGCCAACTAGAGACCACAATTCCAACAAGGGGCATAAATGATCTCTCTACGGAAGAAGAGCTCCCTTCTTTATTCATCCAAGAAATTATTCAATCGCCCTTTCATTCTTCCCATATATACACCCGTGGCCACCATGATGTAAGTTTTACCTTCTCTCATCCAGTCGTTCACCCAAATTTACAATCCTTTATCCATTCATTCATTTCTCACACTAGCCACCCTTTTTTCAATCATCCTTTTACACATCCATCCATTTACCCAATACCAATACTCACGTATACATCCTTTTTCATCCAACCATGCATCCTTTCCTTTCACTCTTTTCACCCATCCTTTCTTCCATGTTTCCATCAAGCCATCATTTTTAGCGTACCAAGCCATCATTTGTAGTGTACATTATGTGTGCTTTTGCTGAGTTGCAGATAGAAGAGGCTATAAGTAACCCAACTACAGCTGTATTTGTAATGCGGACGTTCATGAATCTGATCACGTCAACGCCCTTGTAGCTAGTGAGTAATAGTAATTGTCAATAAGCAAGCAATGCGACTTATCATCGCCCGTCCCTGCCACCCCTCTCCCCCTGCTCCATCTGCTCCTGCAGTGGTAGAACTTGAGCCAGCTCCACTGGTTGGTGTAGCTATAAAAAATCTGTATACGATTTTTTACTGGTACACCTCCCATTCTTAATTTTAAAATCAAAAATTTCAAGCGCAATACGTCGTTACAGTTCTGTTAGCACTGCAGTATCTTCTGTGAAAAATATCACTCTGGGCATTTTGTTGAAATGCTTGACGAAGACTCAGAATCATGGAAGAGCAATTAGAGGGTGGAATACAAAATGGTCAAAGAAAGACAGAAAAAAAGATAATGCAGGATAACATGAATTAAACCAAACTTGGACAGGGGAGTTGAAATAAGGGGGAGACAGTATGAAAAAAGTAAACAAGGCAAAATAAAAAAAAGTAGTATAAATGTTGGGAGAGGTAAAAGTTAGGGAAATGATAATAATAATATTAAACAATAGGTCTTACTGGGATGAGCAGAGCCATCAGCATTGGCCCTAGTGGTTGGCGCCTCCCTAGCTCCTGCCGGACACAGCAGTGCAGTGCCCCTCTTCTTGCCCCTGGGTGCTGATGTAACAAATAAAGAAGATAAAAATGATACATTAGTAGTACTGTAATCGCCACAAAATTATTATATAACAGGTAAATGCATTAACATTGTACTTAAACTTAAATTAGACCTCCTTTGGTACTAACCTAGTGTGGTCAACTATCTTCAAGTTGGATATATTCCTAAAATCTCTATTCCAAGTTTCCTTAACAAAAACTACATTTGGAGAAAAAAGTCACAGAGAACGCTAACTCACTGATATCACTAATTCACTATGGTGACAGGAAGACAGAGGAGTCTGCATTGCAATGGCTTCTTAACCCTCAGAGTGCCCTGGATGAGCTGGTCTAACCCTCGGCCACGGTCATTCTGTGCCAGGGATGAGACAAGCTCGTCCTGCACCTGGCCCACAGGGGGAGCACTAGCGCTCCCCCCATGAGCCTAAAGACGTCACCTCCCCAATCCCGGGAAAGAAATGGAAAAGCAATTCTCTTCTGACCAGGAGGTGGGGTAAGAGAGTCATCATAGGAAAGGAAAGGCCTTTCCTTTCCTTTGATGTCTCTCTCAGCATTTCTGCTGCCCGATTGCAAAGCGATTGGGCAGTCGAAATGGCCACTAGACACCAGGGATTTAACTTTTTTGTATAGATTTCAATAAGGGTGGTGATGACTTGGGCAAGGGTTACTCCCTAGGGGGCCAATTTTTTATCAGGCCAATCTGCAAGGGCCGCTCCCTAGAGGGGCATTTTTTAAGGACTTTTCTGCCCCCCGGTGGCAGATCGGCCTACTGTATTTAGGCCATTGGGGCAGAAACCACTAGGCACCAGGGATTTAAAAAAAAAATGTTTTACAGTGGGGGGGCGACCCTTTAGGCAAGAGTCGCTCCCCTTTGGGGCAATTTCATTTTAGGCCAGTTCTGGCCCCCTTGGGGGCAGATCCCCCTATTTCTATTAGGCCGATATGCCCCCAGGGGTAGAAACCACTTAGGCTCCATGGAATGGTGTGTGTGTATGTATGTGTTTTGTATGGGGCAAGGGTCGCGTCCCATGGGAGCACATTACTGTTAGCCATATCTGCCCCCCTTGGGGGCAGATCAGCCTATTTTTGGAAGGCCCACATGCCCCAAGGGGGGGCAGAAAACCCACCAGAGACCAGGGAAGATTTTAATTAAAAAAAAAGAAGTGGGTATGGCCATACCCCCATCCCACATAAATGGGACCAAAGTTGTTCTGCCCACCGGTGGGCAGATGGAGGAATTACCCCTCATCCACTCCCAGTGGGGGGGGCAGAAAGCCTACTAAATACCAGGGAATTAAAATAAATAGTGGGTTGGTGGCTACCAACCAGTATGGACATGGTTACATCCCCACCCCAACTGAATGGGGTAACAGTCTTTCAGCTCCCCCTACACACTAAAACATCTTATCTAATGGCAAGCAAGAGGAAATTTGATTATTTTGGGGTTTGGTTTTACATTTGGGCCATGAGAGATTGTCTAACTCTCATAATTGTCCCATTTGGAATGGTGAGGGCTGCACTTTTTGGACTTTGGGACACTTCCATGTGAAAAATCCACAAGACCTAGACACATCTGAAAACTAAACATCTGGGTGATTCCAGGGTGGTGGGCTTCACATGCACCCCACACCATTTTCTTACTTACAATGCCCTGCAAACCTTCAACTTTGCTGGAAATCACACATTTTTCCCACATTTTTGTGAAGAAACCTTCCGGAATCTGCAGGAATCTACAAAATTCCCACCACCCAGCATTGTTGCATCCATACTGATAAAAATTCTGCCCCACCTGTCAGTCTAAAAATGTTTTTTTTCAAACTGCCCTGTATTGTAGTATTTATGGAGCGCATTCAGGTCGTAGCATTGAAGCGCTAGAGACAAAAAAAACTGTAAGTCAGGGGGGACCAGATCAAGACAATAAATCACAGAGAGCGTGCGGGGAAACCTACTGCCTAACGCAAAACCAACCAGGTTTTAAGTTGTTTCTTAAAGCTGAGGTATGTCTCCTCCACCCTAATAGAGGGTGGGAGAGTGTTCCATAGTCTTGCAGCCACTACGGAAAAGGCTTCGTCCTCCCATCAAACCCGGTGGCAGCGAGGTACAGAGATCAGCTGCAGGTCAGCCGATCTAAGCTGACGGCAGATAGGGCTGTAGAACAGAGCTCAAATAAGAGCAGCCCACCTGGTGATAGGCCTTATACGAAAGACACAGGGGCATATTTATACACTGTTTGCGACGAATGTGCATCCAAAATTTAGACGCACATTCGGTGCAAACCGTCCACCATATTTAAACTTTGACGCCCGAGCCCGTGAACGCCAAAATTCCACCATGTGCGTAATTTTCTGGATGCAGGAAACCACCTTGGGTTAATGACATGCAAGGTAGGCGTTCCTGTCCAAAAAATTACTTAAACACCCGTGCGCCTTATTTATCCAATCGCGTAAAAATCCCGCACGGCCGGGAGTTGGAGTCGGAAAATGGCGCACAGCCCAATTTGTGTAAAAAAATAACGCCTGGGTCAGGGCAAGTGTTAAAATTGCGCAAACACACATGTACTTAATGAAAACACACAGAAGCAACAGTAGAGCTCCAAAAGGAAGGCATAGAGGTGTTTTTCATCCAGTAAGGGCACAGACGCAGAGCACAGGGCCAACAAAAGCAGCTTCCACAACACCAGCAGGGAGCCCAAAGGCAACGCAGAAGGCAGGAGAGGATATTCCGCAACAGGACAACCCTTCTGGTTCTCCGCCAACAAGACCTCCTCAAGAGGTACAGGCTCAATTGGCAAGCCATTCAGCAGCTGCTGCGCAACATTGAGCCACAGTTGGCACCCAGCTTTCAGATACCCCGCACCATTCTACCATAATCCAAGCTGCTAGCTGTACTCCACATGTTGGCAAGTGGCTCCTTCAAAACCACTGGTGCCCTGGTTGCTGGGATCTCACAGCCCTCATTCTCCGCCTTCTTACCCAAGTTATTGGATGCCATCATTTCCCTCACACCCCACCACATCAGCTTCCCCAACACACAGCAGAAGCAGCAGGAGACGAAACAGGGGTTTTACCAAATTAATGGCTTCCCACACGTGCTTGGTGCCATTGACTGTACACATGTACCCCTTGCGGCACCTGCTGCAACCGAGCATCTATACCGCAACAGGAAGCACACACACTCCATCAATGTGCAGGCCATTGTCGATCACCGGGGATTGATCACCAACATCATGGCAAAGTATCCTGGAGTGTACATGATTCATTCATCTTCCGTCACTGCACCATCAATTAACACTTCCAGGATGGACGATATGGAAATGGCCTACTTGTTGGTAAGTACAGAAACCTAGTTATATACACACTGCACAGCAACCCTGTAGGACACACAACACATACACCACTACATCGACACGTGGCCAGGAAGACACTGAGGTTGTGACACTGCTAGGCATGTGTGATATCCTGACCCATTTGGATAAAGACCTATGGACAAATGACTGTACGAAATAACAACAGATGCCACTCCACAGACACAAGGGAACAATTTAAAACAACACAGTGACAATGACATGGCCTCAACTGGCAGTACAACTTGGAAGATTAATCTTTCAATATCACATCAATAATAATCAAATACCTTTCCAACCAATACGTACTGGGTAAGCGGTGTGTAATGTGTTATGCTGCAGGTCAAACACAATGACACACATAGCATGATGATGACTACAATGAAGGTGACCTGGAATCATTGAGGCTGTACCAATATCTCACATAATTCCTTCTCTCACATTGCAATAAGCAAGTGGACTGTGCGAAGAACACATATTGATGTGACAATATTGAAATGCACATTTCTACACATACGGATTGAGACAATTCACACACACAACAGATGTACAGGCATAAGGACCTTCTGACACTCAAAATGACAACCTCACAACCAAGTTAGCCAGCTGAACTAGAACATGTTCAGATGTATAGGTACAAGTTACAACCTGAGTCAACTTGGCAAGGGCAGGGAAGTAGGTCTACTGAAAATTTGTCACAACTGTGAAATTTGTGCATAGTCAATTGTCAACACGTCAGTGCTGACAACTTACGGAGATGTGTTGTACATTGTCATCTAGCCAAATCTAAGGGTCTCACTGATGTTTAAATAATTCTATTGCATATGTGAAATTGGATGGGATGTCCAGGGTATATAGATGCAACCGTGTTCCCACCACTGTGGACTTGATTCTGTGTATGGAAGTATCATCTCACTCCCAGTTAAGACACAGGGACACCTCTTTCACATGACATAATGCAAGGGAGTACACAATGTACTGCAACGCTACACAAATACTGCTGACATCCGGTCAATCAGCCAAACACCCATTCAGAAAAGGAAACAACCCAATGCTGATGTACATCCTAGAAGCCTAGGATTCCACACAATAACACAAACACAGATGAGTCACAGACAACACAAGAGAACAACTGCCATGCAAAGTAATAATCATGGTGCTAGCAACATCGACATGTTCTTACTCATTTTCTCTTTCAGCTGATCCGGGGTATGGGATCCAGCCATGGATTATGACCCCATTTGTAAACCCAAGCACTGCAGCAGAGCGTGCCTATAATGAGGCACATCGGAGGATACACACCATAGTCGAGAGGACCTTTGGCATCCTGAAGTCAACATTCAAGTGCCTCGACATCACCGGAGGCAGCCTCCTATATTCACCAGTAATGGTGCGCAAAATGATTTTGACCTGTACCATCCTTCACAACATATGTGTAAGAAGGAACATTCCCCTATATGAACCCGACCCACAAATGACTAAAGAGGAGGAAGAGGGGGATGCTGTCCATCAACTTGAGGGGACCATCCAAACACAGCTGCAGGATTGCGTCGCAGACAACATATTGTCCAAAATTTCTTTTAACTCTACTCATCCATAACCACTGTCTTACCATATGTCAATAAACACCTATTCTAATAACTATATCATGGTCTGGGTAATAATTTTTGCATAACTTTATCGCTAACTATAAGAAACAGAGTGTAGCTTCATGGAGCATTGCAGAAATACAGATTAGGATACAGAAAATTCCACATCAAATTTGATGTGTATTAATGTGCAGCCAAATTCACACACACTGTAAATGACGTATATCCTGTACATTTCACATTTGAAGGGCAATATCAGAGGACCACAGCTATTTCACACATACATGTTGGCAACATGGTTCATCGCAACATATGGCACACAACTAAGACACCATCAGTCAATAAGGGAAAAAAATGCCTCATACATGAGGAAGTGGATGTGCTATTGCATTGGTGAGAAGAAGGTATGACCAGACCCTTGACAGCAGTAAGTGTTACATCAGCTATCTTGCAAGGAGTATGTGTGACAAGATTTGCATATAAGCTGCAAATTGTTTGCACAAGTGCCCCAGGTATGGCTAGCATTGCTCACAAGACATCCCCTGTACAGGGCATCCCAGGTCCTAAGTTCTGCCACACCCATGTTCCCTGTCTCACCTCACCCTTCTTCACAGATCCCTGGAAATGGAATGTGTACACAGATAGTCCCTCCTCTACACACACCCAGACTCACAATGTGAATCCAGTGTGCTTCCCTCTTTAGTATGGTATGCCATAGTCATTGTACTTCTGTCTGCATGGACTTCTGGTTAAATAATTCACTGCCTTGTAGTCTGTAGGACCTGTAATCACCTGTACATTGCTTCCCATGTGAAAGGTACTGTTGACCCTTTAAACTTGATTCTCACCTACAGAACTTGTGAGAGACTGAAGCTGCACACACCTGTGAGCACCTTCATACAGACCAGCCATTTGAACGTGCACTGCCCTTGCAGCTGCCTGGAACAGCATAGAAGCTGCCATTTTATGTATAACACTGTTATGCATTGCCGTATAAATCACTTATGTAACACAGCCCTTGGGTTATTGTGTTACGTTCCAACACATAGGACAAACACAGTTTTCATTTTCCACAGTGTTGTTTCAACTTTGACCAGTCTCAGTCTGCACACTGTGTATTTGCCTGGTAAAATTTATTGATCCTGATTGGCCCTGCATCCTGTTAGCCTGACTGGTTCCTGACTTTGCTTTACCATAAAGGTGCCCTGTGGCTACATTTGTATCATAGTTGTTTTCCCAGCCCTCACTTTCCTCCTGGGGTATTGTGTCAGGTGGGTCTAAAATGCATACTCAAATACATTGTATAGCATAATCAGTTTACTTATCGTACCATGGGGTGGAACTTGTCTACATATTGCCTAATCATGGCCCATCCCTTGTCTGGGTTTCATGTATGCATGAGTGACAAATAGTGAGAGTGTACCATGCCTGTATGCATGGATTGGGTATGGTGCCTCCAGCACAACAAACAACGTCAGATAATTTGTATGAAATGTCAACACATGTTAGGACCCTGACAGTCCACACGATGATTCACATTGCCCCCCACATATTGATGGGGCTTGCGTGGTGAATAGCTGTGAGATAAATCAGCACAGAGGCACTGATGTTCCCGGATGCAGTGGGAATTTTAGAGGCCAACCTGTGTACAAGTGTTGTGAGGTTGTGCTGGTTTAAAATTCCTGATCCATTAACTTTGTCAGCACACCAAGGTTGCCCTGTTGTCAGTCTCATAACACGTCTGCAGTGCCATAGCTGGACTATCCCTATGTGTGCTCTCACTTCCTCATTGGCTTTCCTTCAATTCAGCTGTGAAGGATAATTTGTAGATGCAGGAAATGTCTCCACAGACTCATGACTAGACCTGCACGTAACTGTGACAACATGGACCCCAATAATGATATAGGCTAAACATTGGCCCACACACTTGAACCGGACACCTTTCTACATGCTACCACTGGAAATATGTGAACATGTGCTGCTTGGTCTGCTGGTCCTCCACTGCCACAGGAGAGACATGGCTCATTTATATGACTCAAACTGTGGCGTGACATGAAATTTGTGGATTGTATTTGGGACTTGGTGTCACAAACACCGTACCCACATAGCATTATCCCATGCCTGACTCATGGGGAGTAAACAAACAAGTGCCTAGGAAGTAGTAACCAACATTCCAGGACATGTGATGGCTTAGTTTTGGAACATTGCCATGATCAACCGTCTGCTATCCATCCTGTACATACTTTGTCATTGGTGGTGCTTATGTTCCAAAAAACCTAGGAAGTGCACACAGCAGTTTTTGCTACGTGTATAACACATTTCCTCTCTCATTTCCACACTGAATAGCATCTGATGGTTGGACACATTGACTCCACATGCATACAAGCAGATTTGCAAAAATGTGTCTTGTGATGTTCACACAGTGGGACAACTACAATAGTAAGAGCCAAATCACACACATTGACCCATAGGTATTGAGTTACTGTATTGAGTTGTGTCGCCTTGCTATACTCTCTCTTCACACAAAACATGCCCAAACTGGGTAATACCTATTTGTATTGCACACGTTTGGCCATCTATTGTGTCAGTGAAGAGTGCAAATCCGGTACAACAACTAGAGGATCATGGTCTGCAGTAGTATGATCTGTCACATGTGCACATACACCAAAATAAACAAATGTTGGGTCAATCAACCTATCTTTGTATGGTCACACCTATCATGTACTCTTACAAATGTGAAATGACCCAAACCCAGTCAAAGACAGAAATTTTGATGCATACATGTCAAAAATGACGCACATGTGTAAAAAAATGACGCATATGCATCGAAATATGACGCTCATTGCCATGAAACATCCATTGGCCCTGAGCGGTAATTCCCACACTGTGCCCCCTGAAATTGGTTAAGTATGAAACGTATTTCAAAATATGGATGTGGGGTTATTTCGAAGCATGTGGGTAAAAAATAAAATGACGCACACACTGTGAGCGTTATAAAATTTTGACGCATAAGATTAAAAACGCACAGCATTTGAGGCAGGAAGTGATGTAATAGGATATGCTGTTTACAGAATTGGTACAGTGGGTCTACTTTCACTTTCACTTTGCAGTCTGTGATATTTCCTGACTGTGTGGCTGTGTTTTGACTTGTCTCTCTGTGCATTTTGTGAATTTGTCTCCTGTGTGGTCTTTAAATTGTCTTTGTGTGTTTCTTAACTGTCTGTGGTATCCTGTGTTAGTGTTTTTTGGGTCATTTCTGTTGTCTACATTTGTCTTTGTACTGTTGGGAGTCTTTTGTGGGTTATGTTAGTTTGGGGATACTTGGGCTGTGTTCAGTTCATTTTTTTGCATTTCCCTGTCCTACTTTCCCTCAGTTCTCCTCTGTACCCCTTTATTCCCTTTTTTTGGTGCAAGCATGTTGGGTAGGCCTCGTCTTGGCAGGATGGGAGAGGAGGAGCTGGGTGGCTTTATTTGGCTGGTGTGCCACTTCCTACCGTTAATGATTGAAGCAGGTGGGCGTGTGATACAGGGCTATCACACAGAGGGAAGGAGGCTCCGGTGGGCAAAGGTCCTGTACCACCTACAGCGAACCTACAACACACTGCACAATGACCACCAGCTGAAATACCGTTGGGCTGACTTGGTTGCCTGGGAGCAAGACCTGCAGGACCACCTGTGTATTGTGATTGGTGGCCCTGTTGGTGAGTACAAATCAGAGTAATGTGCACAGTTAAATGCTCTGTAGTGACAGTAGCTGAATTGTTCATATGCTGCAGGCAATGTTTTTGAACATGTGTGTAATGCAAGTTAAACATACAGGCCCATATTTCTACTTTATTAGCACCACATTTGCGTCATTTTTTTAAGCAAAAGCGGCGCAAACATACAAAATACAAATGTATTTTGTAAGTTAGTGCCGCTTTTGCATCAAAAAGTGGCACAAATGTGGCGCAAAAAAAGTATAAATATGGGCCACAGTTGCCTGTGAGATATGCAATAATTCCTACATATTACCGTCATTTGTTGACGCAACAGCTAGACTAACTTACAAAACATGTAAATTAGTGCTGCCTTCACGTCAATTGATGATCCAAATGTGGCTATAACATATGTTTAATGCATGGTCTGTGAGTGTATCGGGAACCACGTTTTAAATCCAGATTTTTACAAGAAATATTGTGTTCCTCAATGTTTTCAGATACATGTCTGAACTGGATTCTGACACATACGTAGCAAGTTATAGCTGACCTCAGGTAACATCTTAGACTGATATTAGGACTTTGTAGTGACACAATTAAATTAGGGATGGATGCCAAAAGGTATGGACACGGCTTCATATCTCTATGGTTGGTGCAACTTACCATAGCTGTGGCATATAAAATGAAGAAAATTATACAAATTGAGGGGTAACAACTGTCCCTGGCCCTCTGTACATTGTACCTGTGTGTTTTAAATTGGTCTTAGTCACAACAGCTGGATGACTGGTATTGCAGTCCTCCAGGAAAGTGGCTTTGCATGTCTCTCATGGATACACATGATGAGAGGAATTAACTCCATGAATTAGTCTGCTAACTAATGATGGAGCATGTTTGCCACCACAGGATAGTTAGGGCCTCTGCATGTGTGCAGATATGTGTGTATCACTCACTGGAGTGCCCGGGTCTGTACATGTTTGCAGTGGTATGTCGGATGCAGTATCATCATGTCTGAGAGGCTTGACTTTCTGATTTAATATTACACATAGTATTTGTATTTGGAAGTGTTGTACAGTGCACAGACATTGAGCACATTTCTCCCTTCCATGCTTTACAGGTGGACATGCCCCCTACACTATCAGAGAGGTGGCTCGATTTGCAGACCCAGATATCTCCAGTAAGTGTTGATATTTCTGTTCTGTGTTGTGTTTGCTGATGATGTGTGATTGACTCCTGTGTCTTGGACACATAGCAAGGTATGATGCGCTGGTCAATGATCAGATATGTTCCTTGAGTGCAGTATCATTTTTTCCCCATCTTTGAGTTGGCCAATCATTAACGTATTGGCATAATTTGGGATTGTAGGTCAGTGCTGTAGGCACGGCCATGTGAATAGGGATGAGTTTTGTGGATAAAACTTAAAATCAGAAAATGTAGAAGAGGACCATATTTGTGATTTAGTCAGCAAATCAGACCCTGATTATCACAGAAAAGGGATGCCAAAGTCTTACCCACAGACTTCAGCTTCCCCCCCATTCACTAATGAACATGTTTGAATGTATGTTTGACTTCCTAGCAGCATGTAGCTCCACATGTTGTGTTACGAGTATGAGGCACTTGAGTACAATGGCCTAGGTGTGCATGCAGCTCATGGGCAGATGTGTGCTTGCATCCATCTGCTTGTTGTAAGTCATGTGTTACTGGTAGGAAATTATGTTGAGAATGGTCTGCATTTCCAAACATAAGTGAGGATGGGATTGTCCAAGGTTTGGTTGTATCCTAGTTGGACTTCCTCCTTACCTGTGGTGGGCTGCCCAAACCCATGTAGAGCTGTCCAAAGCTTCCTGGGTGTCCCGGTTGTTTGAAAGTATTTGTTGCCTGCCCCCCACCCTCAGGCACAGGCATAGGGTATTGAAAAGTGTACCTAGGACTGATGATCCAAGTTTAGTACACAGACATGTAAATCTGTAAGTCACTTGTCCAAACCTAGGTTACCCACTCATGATTAGCAACCCATTCCATCCTGGCAATTCCATTTACAACTCGCAGATCTTGTGGCCTTTGATAGTAATCAAGAACATAGTAATTAGTTGGCCTGTCAGTGGGGGAGGACTTGCAGCATTTTTTTTATCTGACAAATGGCTGAACAATGATGCAAAAGTCATTCAAGTTGTTACCCATCTTTTAGAGTATTGATTGTGCTGTTTGATAGGACATGTGTAGGCTGCATTTGCATGTACTTCCTCAGGGACAATCAGTGATCTGTATGACGATATGGCCTGTTTCTGGTACATTAGATGTATTGTCTGATTTGCTTCTGGAGCCATTTCACACAATGAAGTACCTAATGTTTGGTCTTCTATTTGTTTTAACAGCTGCAAATATGAATCCCATCCAGATTCAGGAGTTTCAGCGCAGGGCGATGCGTTACCTCCATATTCTGGATGTGGAGTTGGGGTTCCGCAACATGGCAAGGCGTTATCGCCATGAAAGAGCCTCCGGAGTGTGGAGGGCGTTTTCCCAAGAGGGCCCTTCCGTGTCCACCACAGCCACCACCACCAGCACCACCACTACCACCCAGGTGGCAACAACATCAGCAGGCACCTTTGTTGGACCATCAACCTCCACTGCTCCAAAACCTGTCACTGCACCACCTGCACCTCCTCCTACAGACATGGCACCGAAAAGAGCACATACTTCCTCCACTGGCACCCAGACCACCCCTGCTGCACTCATAGACCCAGCAGCTTTTCACCAGAGGCAACGGAACTTGGACCGTATGTTGCGGAAAATGACCAGGCTGCAGCAGGAGGGGGTACAAGTAAATCGGAGAGTGCGTGCCATAAAAAAGACCTTGCGGAGGGCCAACATGTAGACAATATACCCTCAGCCATTATTCCCTCCCCTCCCTCCTCTTTCCTGGTTCTTTTAATTAGTGGGTTTAGGGGGCTTAGTGTTAGGTTAGTATAGGCTGTTAGTTTAGTTAGTATGAGTGGATTGGGGGTATGATACTTTTTATATCTGTTTTTTATTATGTGTGTGGGCGGGTGGGTGATCAATGATGTTGGGGTTTTGGTGTTTTAAAAAAAAATATATATATATATATAAATTACTAAAAAATATATATTTGTTTAGTATAAGATAGTATGTGTTTAGGTTAGTATATGTTGTCCTCCATGTGTCCCGTCTTATAATGGGAGGGGGGGTTGATCGTTTAGTTAAATGTGAAGTAAGTTTAGCTAAGGTTAGTTAGGGCCAGTTGTGGGTAATGTGTAGTTAGAATAGGTTAGGTTAGGTAAGGTGTTTCCCCTGGTTTTAGATTTTGTTTTTACTGTTTAATAAATATTTAGGCAACCCTTTACAGTATGTGTCACATGCTTGGAGATCAGGGCCTTGGCATGAGTGAACAGTGTCTCTTTTGTATTAGTTTTTGTGTCCCATGCTGCAACCAAATCCCAACTGAGCTGTTACATTGGCAGCTACACCAAAGTTACTTTGCTAAGATTCTGCCATCCAATGCACCCACCACTCATGGTTACTATGGATCCCAAAGTGTGGTTAATTTTTCAATGTCACATACTTTGCCCCCATATTTTGTACTGAGGACACTGTTAAGTCTGCCTGCAGCTTGATGTCCATGCGAATCCTTATAAGGTGAGTGATAGTATGCTCTCATGTAGTATGGTATACATAACTCACACATATCATTTGTTACAATGTTCAGCCCGGTGACGTATTTGTAGGTAAACTCATACACATCCATTCATGCAGTATGGTGTGTGTTAGGTAAAATTTGGGTCAAATGTCACTTACGTAAGTTTTGGCTTGAAGAAAAAGTTGAAGGTAATATTTTCTGGCTTAGACATCCCTTGAGGAAGCGTTATTATGTCCAACATAGCATTATGGTGTATAGTTTCTATTTTCCTCTCAAATAACCCTCAGGAAGGGCAGATGATGGTACAATCCAGACCACTGTGCATAGTTACCATCCCACATTCCTTCATGACAGTTGTATTGACATTCTATAATCATTGACATGAGGAAAAAATCACTGATCCCCCTCATGGTTGATGTGTCACATTACAGAGAGACAAAGTGGTTGTGTAAGTGCTATTTATTATAAAGTGCTGTAGTGCTATATATACATTGTCCATGATTGTGAGTCCACTAGTGTGACACCTTCCATTGTGATCCTACACAAGTGCAAAAGGACATGCATTGGACATGCTGGGGTGAAGTGTCAGACAGTGGAGAGGGACAGGATTTGGCAATGAGGTAGTGAGAGACAATCACAGGGCAGAGTGACAAGATAAACAGTGGGCTGGAGAACAGTGCTTGAGAGCAGCTGTTGCAAGACTGGCATGTTACAAAGTACAGGACCTTGGTTATAAGTGGCCAGGTGGCAGCGACTAGTGCTACCAGGTACTCTTACGGGTGAAGGTGATCTGTTTCACGTCTTCATCTATTGATGTGTGTGTTGTCTCCTTTGCCCTTGGTGGTGGTGGTAGTCAAGGGGCAACACACACCTCGGTGTTTGAAAACGTGGAGTCAGACATCCCAGTAGCTGCTAACTGTGGGGCTATTAAGGGCAGTACTGCAGCAAGGAGGAGCTGCTGGTTCTTAAGAATAGCAACCACATGACTGTGGTAGGCAGCCAGGTTGGTCTTGAGGGGTTCAATATTGCATTCGTGCACGCGTTGACAGGATTGTTGTTGTAGGTTTTGGGTCAACTCTATTACAGCTGTGCTGATTTCCTTCAACCTTTTCACAAGTTCCTGCAAGATTGTTGTTCACCCTTGCATGGCTGCTGCCTGTTCTTCTATTGACATCATGCACGAACACACTCCCTCTAGGCTGGCTGCCATATTTTGCATCCCCACACACACCTCCTTGTCCAGCTCCCGCTGTACTCCAACTACAGTTTGTTCAAAGCTGGTGCCAGTGTCGTCAGATTCCTCAGCTGTGTTGGAGCTGGCAGGTTGTACAATTGGGGTGGTGGGTGGGTCCTCTGTGATGGCTGCCAGTTCTGTGCTCCTCCTTGCGACTGAAGGTGGGGTCTCGAGGGTTCCAAGGACATCTTGGAGGGTCTGCTGGCGATGTTTGTCAGCTCGTCATCCATGTCATCAGGGTAGTCCTGGACAGGCATATCC
This sequence comes from Pleurodeles waltl, assembly GCF_031143425.1. Taxonomy (NCBI): domain Eukaryota; kingdom Metazoa; phylum Chordata; class Amphibia; order Caudata; family Salamandridae; genus Pleurodeles; species Pleurodeles waltl. The sequence goes on along the minus strand of NC_090447.1, from coordinate 1,372,442,581 downwards.
GCAGGAGAGCCATCGTCCTCTGCAATGAGATATGGTACAATTAGTGTGTCTGTGTTGTGGGATTTGTAATGTGACGTGCCTGCCTTCCAATTATTTTCACATTGTGATCTGGGTTCCTGTTCATTGTTCCTGTCTTTCATAATAGCATTCTCCCAGGCCTATGCCCCACCTGCATGTCACATGTATTGTGGTCATTTTGTGGACTTGTCAGCATCACATCCTCTAGGTGTTGGTTCTGGCCAAATTGTGAATTGGCACCTTCTTGTCCTACTCAACCATCTGTCTACATCCATTCACATGGTGAGGCCTTTCACTGGCTGTGGGTGTTCTGATGGCACTAGCACCACACTTAACATTCTGCAACTGCACCAGTCTCTGATATTTCACATCCACCTATATGTTGCTGAGATCTAGCATATACTATGTATAGCATTGGTATGGCACGATACGGATGTCAGCATTGGTAATGTGTACTGCTGATGTTGGGAAATGTGTGCTACATTGGATTGCACTGATGGTCCTAGCAGTGTTCCATTTCCTCTTCTGACTGTGATGGTGAATTTCACCAGCCGCTGACATATGTCCTCCCCCTCAATGCTGTTTTCTGAGCAGTATGACATTTGGGATGTTGCATGTTGTCATTGGAGCTACTGTAACCCAGAAATAGGGTGGACCCTGACATATGCAGCATGGGTATGATATTAGTGCTGTGTACCTCCTAATATTTAAGACAATGGCTGCTGTTTGTAGCAACTATGAACAATCACATTTGACAGGATTGAAACATTTGTATTGATTTCAGGGGATTGATAACGTTGTCATCCTGAACCCTCTAATTTGGGTGTGTTTGATCCATGGGGACGTTACTGCCATTAGCTAGTTGACCTGCACACACAGCAGAGGTGGTAATGGCAACTGTTGTCAATGTTAAATTCCACATGCAGATATGGCCAGAGGTTGTTAATTGGGCCCTAGTTCATGTAGGGCGAATACTGGCTGACGTGTGACGGGCTGCCAGTTTTACGTGGGACCCTACCCTCCTGGCCTGGCTTTACCTTTCCAACATCCTTTGCATGGCAGCATACCCCCATGCAAAGGTTGTTGGTGTAGTGTAGTACTGTGCCCCAGGTTTCCTCTGTACAGCCCATGCCCCTGTGTCATGCCCCTTTACCCATGCCACTCCCTGAATATCATGACTTACATGCATTGTGTAGTAGGTATGTCCAACCCCCCTGGTTGCAGTTAACATTTGTGCATTTTAATTCCCCATGCGAATTACCATGCATCTGTGTTGTCTCCTGGTAGTCTGCTCTGTCCTGTCCTTGAGTCCCTGTGACGATCTCCTCAGGGAGGACGGCTGCCACCATCTCCTCCATGTGGTCCAGGGCCTCCTGAGGTGCTGGACTCCCACCTCCAGTCTGCAGTGCTGCCTTCCTGTTCCTGGCCATCTTTTCCTTGGTCCTGTGCTTGCAGTCATGCCAGCGTTTCATGCACTCGATGACTGTTCTCCGTATTTCTGCCACACTGTTGATCTTGTCAACAATTTGTTGCCATATTGCCTCTCTCCTACTAATTGGCAACTTTGAGGTAACAAACAGTTGGTGCTGGTGTTATATCACCTCTTTCACCAGAATTTCCTGCTCCTCTGCACTGAAGCAACACTTCCTTTTCTTCTTCTCTCTGTCCTGGGTCTTCTGTGGGTCCTCCTGGCTGGTTCCTGGTCTGTTGTCATCCTCTTGGGGTCTGTGCAAGCATCTGGGATCCATTTTGCCTCTCCTTAGCACATTTTGCTGTGTTTGTGCCGCTTTTTGACTCTATTGCGTAAAAAAAAAACGTGCTTCTGGTTTGCAACGTCGTAAACCGGCTCACGGTCATTTTCGCTGCATTAACGTTGTCTTCCTTTACAACGTGACACATTGGTTTGAGTAAAAAAAAATGACTCACATCTGTGGTTTGCGCTGCTGTGTGTCAAAGTATTAATTTGACGCCTGCACGGCGCAAAGAAACGGTGTCAGCCGGCGGTAAAATTATTGACGCAATACTGCGTCGGCGCAGTTTTGCATCAAAAAGTATAAATTTGGCCCACAGTATTTTAAACTTGATCCATTTTTCAACAGGTAGCCAGTGGAGCCATCTAAGGCCCCATTGGCAGAAGCAGCATGAGGTAGGTCTAAAACCAGGCGAGCCGCAGCATTCTGAATGAGCTGTAATCTATGTAGGGCGGCCTTGCTGATGTTCAGCCTGAGAGCATTGCAATAATCCAGTTTGGAAATGAACAGGGCTAAAATAACAGTCAATTAAAGTTCTTCCTGAAGAAAAGGGAATATTTTCCTTAATAATTTCAAGACCAATAACACAATTTAACCGTCTGGTTAACTTGTTGATCAAACGATAATGTTCATTCGAATGTAATACCCAGGTTCCTGACCGACGAACTCAGGACTGGGCAATCGTTGCAAGATGGGCTAGTGTCCATGCCCAAAAAAATAATTTCAGTCTTGTCTCCATTTATTTTGAGCCAATTATGGCTCATCCACCTATTGATCCTACACATGCAATCATGGAATCTGTCTGCCACCTCCTCCCAATTCTGGTTCACTGGAATCATTAACTGAGTGTCGTCTGCGTATGATACCACTTGGAAACCAAAAGAGCAAACCAGTTTGGCCAAAGGAGCGACATAAAAAACAAAGTAGGGCTGAGTGACGACCCTTGTGGAACACCACTAGGGAGTTGAAATTGCATAGCCTTAAAGTGGCCACAGCTCACCGTGATAGATGTATCCTTCAGGAAAATTTCAAAATGTGAAGCGCCCTGCCTCTTACTCCAGCTTGATAAACCGCTGGAGCAGGAGTTGGGGGGATACGGTGGCAAACGCCACGGAAAGATCCAATAGAACAAGGATGGCTCCTTCTCCCAAATCCACTCTTCTCCTAATAATGTCAACAGAAGATATCAGGGCAGATTCTGTGCTATGAGCTTGGCGAAACCATTGTCGTGATGGGTCAAGTGCGCCACTTGCCGGTAGAAATGCGGCCAATTTGGTATTAAGAAGTTTTTCTAATATCTTGGCAGTGGTTGGTAACACGGAGATAGGGCATAAATTTGTCAGGTCATTGGGTTCACCACTGGGTTTCTTAATAAGAGGGATCACAATGGACTCCTTCCAAGCGGGAGAGAAGCACCCTTCCCTTAAAATATCTGAATAGACTGGTTCCAGGGCCGCAGAAACCAACTTAGATGCTAATTTTAATATCCTATGAGGGCAAGGACCATTTGGTGAGCCTGATTTAACCCCTTCCAATAATTCAGAGATTCTATTGGCTGAGAGGGAGAAGAAATCAGACAATATCGCACTGGAATCAGAGGGTAGAGTGCCCTCCACATTGCCTCCGTCGCCTTCCGGAGGAAGACAGACGAAATACGAGTGCAGCTGAAGGATTTTGTTCTCAAAGAAGTCTGCGACTCTTTGATAAAAGGTGGGAAAGTTCTCATGCCAGGAGGAGACTGGCGGGTGGGTCAGAGTATGAAAAGTTCCTTTGCTCCATTCTGTGATTCCCTAATTCTACTAGAGAAATATTCAGTTTTAGCCTTTTTAATGGCAGATTTATAGTTCTCAAGAGAGGCCCTGAGCTTAGCTCTCTCCTCTACCATTTTATGGGCCTTCCATCTGCGTTCCTGATGCCGATAGAGTCTTTGTAGATTCATTAAGTTCCTCTGAGTACCAGGGTAAGGAAGGGGTCTGCCCCAACCTGGGATTGAGCTTCACCAAAGGGGCAAGCCTATCAATGGCCGTCCTGAACCCTGAATGGTGAGGATCAACCTGGGCACAGTGCCTAATATTCTGCAAGATTGCGATCTCGAGAAGCTCCTGCCTCGAATATGTGTAAGGCATAGTGATACAGTACCCGGAGACAGAGTGTCCGGCCCCTGGCCCCGGTCGGGCACGGACGGGCGCATATGGGCTTGCCTTAGGGGCACTAGCGGTGCACCCGCTGCACGCAGCAGCTGCACGTCCGCATCCTCTTCCGTTTAAATGCAGCAGGGAAGAGCAGGGCGCGTCAATGCAGCAAACCACTAGACCGCCCCCTCCTGCCCATTGCCCCTAAGATGGCCACTGCTATGAGAGAGCAAGGGAGGGCTCTAACAGGCCCAAAACCCCAGCAGGAACACCTTGGGCCACAGGTATGGTTAAAAAGTTAAAAGTTTCCAATTATAAAGACCAAAATCTAAAAAGACCACATGCCAGGAAGTAAATGCAATGAAGAAAATCAATTAGCCTCTAACAAGGGAAACTCAGGCGGCAAGTCAGGAGCTATCTCCGCCAACCCCAGAGCTTCAGAACATTAAAACATTAAAGAAAAACATTAAAACATTAAAAATTATAGAGCAAGGGATTCCCCGAGCTCCAGAAGTGAAGATCCGGGAACCCTAAGACTTACAGTGTCTATGCAAGTGACACCTCCCTGGACTCCCTCGGGTGTCTAGTTTTCAGAAATGTTTGGGTTTGGCAGGTTTCCCTGTATAGCTGCTGAGCCCAGGACCAAAAACGCAGGTGCCTTGAGGGAATGGTGAGTGGAAGGAAATAAGGGCCAGATGTAGTAAGCATTTTGTATGGTGCAAACTGCGAAGATTGCAGTTTGCGCCATGCAAAATGCTCATCGCGATGCCCATTCACAATTTGCGAGTCGGTACCGACTCGTAAATTGTGAATGCGAATCGCAAATAGGAAGGGGTGTCCCCTTCCTATTTGCAACTCGCATCGCAATGCTAAATTGCTTTGTGACCGCGAATGCGGTCGCAAAGCAATTCGCAGTTACCACCAGTGTCACACTGGTGGTAACCCATTCGCAAAAGGGAAGGGGAACCCTTACCCTTTGTGAATGTTGCCCAAAATGTTTTTTCAGAGCAGGCAGTGGTCCATACTCTGAAAAAACGAAACCAAATGGTTTTGTTATTTTTTTTATTTTGCAACTCGTTTTCCTTTAAGGAAAACCGGCTGCAAAATAAAAAAAATAAAAAAACAGTTTTATTTAAAAAGCAGTCACAGACATGAAGGTCTCCCGTCTTCAGCAGGCCACCATCCCTGTGAGTGCAGGGACTCGCAATGGGGTTGCAAAATGCGATCCCATAGCGAATCGCAGACGGTGTCTGAGACACCGTTCTGCATCCAATTTTGCAAGTCGAACCCACTCGCAATTTCAGATTTGCAAAATCGGAACTTCCTACATCTGGCCTAAGTGGCTCCTCTCAAATTCCAGAACTTTCTGTCACTAAAATGTGAGGAAAAAGTTTTCTTTTTTACCAAGTTTTGAGGTTTCCAAAGGATTCTGGGTTACAGAACCTAGAGAGAGCCCCACAAGTCAACCCATCTTGGATTCCCCTGGGTGTCTAGTTTTTATAAATGCACAGGTTTGGTAGGTTTCCCTAGGTGCTGACTGAGCTAGAGGCCAAAATCCACAGCTAGGCACTCTGTAAAAAACAGCTCTGTTTACTTTGGGAAAATGTGATGTGTCCACGTTGTGTTTTGGGGCATTTCCTGTTGCAGGCACTAGGCCTACCCACACAAGTCAGGTACCATTTTTATTGGGAGACTTGGGGAAATGCTGGGTGGAAGAAAAATTGTTGCTCCTCTCAGATTCCAGAACTTTCTGTCACCGAAATATGCGGAAAAAATGTTTTTTTTATCACATTTTGAGGTTTGCAAAGGATTCTGGGTAACAGAACCTGGTGAGAGCCCCACAAGTCACCCCATCTTAGATTCCGCTAGTTGTGTAATTTTCAGAAATGCACAGGTCCCTAGGTTTTCCTAGGTGCTGGCTGAGCTAGAGGCCAAAATTCACAGCTATGCACTTTGCAAAAAACAGCTCTGTTTCCTTTAGGAAAATGTTATGTTTCCAAGTTGTGTTTTGGGCCATTTTGCTCTTGCGGGCACTAGGCCTACCCACACAAGTGAGGTACACTTTTTATCGGAAGTCTTGGGGAAATTCTGGGTGGAAGGAAATTTGCGGCTACTCTCAGATTCCAGAACTTTCTGTCACCGAAATGTGAGGAAAAAGGTTTTTTTTGGCCAATTTTTGAGGTTTATAAAGGATGCTGGGTAACAGAACCTGGTGAGAGCCCCACAAGTCACCCCATCTTGGATTCTCCTAGGCTGGATTTCCTAGGTGCCGGCTGAGCTAGAGATCAAAATCCACAGCTAGGCACCTACCAAAAAACACATCAGTTTTCAATGTAAGAATGTGATGTGTCCATGTTGCGTTTCCTGTAGCCGGCATTAGGCCTATCCACGCAAGTGAGGTACCATTTCTATTGGGAGACTTGCGGGAACCCAGAATAGCAGAACAAGTGTTACTGTCCCTTGTCTTTCTCTTCATTTTTTCTTCCAAATGTAAGACAGTGTGTAAAAAAGACGTCTATTTGAGAAATGCCCTGTAATTCACATGCTAGTATGGGCACCCTGGAGTTCAGAGATGTGCAAATAACCACTTCTTGTCAAAAACCTTATCTTGTACCAATTTTTGGAAATACAAAAGCTTCCCTGATACCTATTTTTCACTCTTTATATTTCACCAAATTAATTTCTGTATACCAGGTATACAAGGAAAACAAGGAATACAAGGAAAACCCATTGCATGGTGCAGCTCCTTTATTGGCTCTGGGAACCTAGGGTTCTTGATGAACCTACAAGCCCAATATATCCCCGCAACTAGAAGAGTCCAGCAGACGTAACGGTATACTACTTTTTAAAATCTGACATCACAGGAAAAAGTTACAGTGTAAAACATGGAGAAAAATGTTTTTTTACCTCAATTTCAATTTTTTTATTTCAGCTGTTATTTTCTGCAGGAAAACCTTATATGATCCACACAAATGACCCCTTGGTGAATTCAGAATTGTGTCTATCCAGTATTTCCACCCATTTATTTTTTTATCCACCCATTTCTGTCACTAACTGGTAGGAGGCTAAAACCATACAAAATTGTCAAAATGGGGTATATCCCAGTAAAATGCCAAAATTGTGTTGGAAAATGTGTTTTTCTGATTCAAGTCTGCCTGTTCCTGAAAGCTAGGAAGATAGTGATTTTACCACCGCTTTGTTGATGCCATTTTCATGGGAAAAACTACAAGCCTTCTTCTGCAGCCTTTTTTTCCAGTTTTTGTTTAAAAAAAAAAAATGTTTTGCTGTATTTTGGCTAATTTCTTGATATCCTCCAGGGGAACCCACAAACTCTGGGTACCTCTGGAATCCCTAGAATGTGGGAACAAAAGGAAGCAAATTTGGCATGGGCAGCTTATGTGGACAAAACATTATGAGGGCCTAAGCACAAACTGCCCCAAATAGCCAAAAACAGGCCTGGCACCTAGGGGGAAAAGGCCTGGCAGCGAATGGGTTAAATAACTAGCCAAAGTGAGTGTCTACCTACGAGTACTATGATGTAGCACCAACACCTGCCTTGCTCTAACTGGATCACATAATAAATAATATTCTTAATGTAAACTAAATGTAACCTACCCCTGAGTGGAAGCCACATGCTATTCGGTAAAAAAGTTAGAATTGTAGAACACAAGCCCAATAAAAATATAATACTCACCAAGCCCCAATATTGCAATGCCTAGCAGGTCGACCAGGTCCTGCTCAATGTTGATTATATTTGACCAGCAGTGAGTAAGCTTTTGGGTGGTGCGCTAGAAATGGATGGCAGCCCTGACCAACCAGTGCACCCTAGTCCAACACTGTCAACGCTCCCGTAGGGGGTAACCACTCACAAGCCTGCCCCCTGCTACCAGCATGGAGGGGAGGTGATGCTGCACATAAAAAAAAACAGTGCTCCCACCCACTCCTTACTAAATATTGGCTGAAGCTGCACCCCTTGTCAGCGGTGGTGCCCACAAGGTAGGTGGCTGCAGTTGCCCTGCTCTACCATGGTACTGGGTGGGGTAGAGAGGAGAAGAGAAGAAAAGAAACAAGACGAAAATGAAGGAAGGAAGACATATGGGAAAATAAGCAAATCAGACAGAAAATGACACACTAATACAATAAATAAAATATTGGTGTAGATAAGTATAAGTGTGGAAGATTGCAAAGATTGAAGTTGAGTAAAAAGTTGAAAGCCCAGCACAACAGAGTGAAAAACAAGATGGCTGCACCCATGTGAACCACGTTGTGTCATTTGCTTGTGATTTTGAACATGAGTACGTATTTCACATTGCGTTTGACGTGAAACGCAATGTGAACGGGTGCAACAGAGATCTCTGCCCGCAAAACTCCACATAGCCCAGCAGAGGTTTTTTCCACTTTGTGGAGTTCCACATATCAAGACTCCACACACTCCGCCCGGGCCTACTCGAAATAAGACTAAAGAGAAAGTGAAAATAACATGTACAAACACATGCAAAAATGTGTTGCAGCACATCACATCACTTCTGTATGTTGTGATGATGGTTTTTATTATACTTCATGATATTTCTTATGCAATCTCCCACAGCCACTAATTGCATTCGAATGCAGAGAAAAAGCAGTACTCATTTTTGTGCACACTATTATATTTTAAATGCTATTTATGCAACAAATAAGGATAGCATTCCACTAATGTTTTTTCTGACATTTACATTATTTAATATATGAAAATAGCATTTATAATCCTTTCTTTTTTCTTTTGCAACATATATGTTAATAAAATATAAAACTATTATTTACAAACATTACTTCATATAGCCCTGTCTATCACAGAAAAATGGCTTTTAAAAATGGCATGATATTTATGATAATTCTGTTATAACAAGCACACACTGATAAGAAACATACAATTTATGTATATTAGCTAAAAATAATAAATACAGACTTTTTCAGTTAATTGTTAATAGTAAGTAGTAATCATATAATTTACACTACAGTATATTTGACATGTAATGTGTGTAGTAGGAATGATAGACCCTACTGTAAAATAAAACGTAAACATTATTGAATTTGTATAATATCTTATTGACATATTTTGCATTTACATGGTAGAATTATTATCATGAAAATTTGTACTCAATTTAACAATTCAACTTTACAATTATGATAGATTTAATATTTTGCCGGTCATTACAACATTGGCGGTAAAAGCCGCTTACCGCCGTGCAGAATACCGCCAACACACCGCCGCGGCCGCGGAATTCCACCACAGCTATTATGATACACATCTCGGAATCCGACAAAATTCAGACACCCACACAAGTCCGCCACACCAAAGGTCATTGATAAACTGGTGAAAACAAAACCTCCACCGTCATGAGAAAAGAAATACGCCCACACTATCACGACACACGAATCCACGCGGCAGTCTTTTAACCGCGGTATTCCATTGGCGGTACACACCGCCGCACTCAAAATACACACACTTTTACAAAACACTACCACATTGGACAATTCCAAATACACACACCTGAGACACAAACACACACCACTCCCACACACCCAATACAATATAAAACACACACCCACAAACCCCTACGACCACAATTACAGAGAGAAGGCCAGAGAGAGACACCACCATCAACAAACTAGCATCCACAGGCACACAACACCATCACACACACTACTTCCACGCACAAATCACCACACACCACTACATATCACCACACTTATCACCACACACACCACCCCACACATCACCTACACCACCCCATGGCACGGCAAAGACACCCCAGGTTCTCGGAGGAGGAGCTCAGGGTCATGGTGGAGAAAATCATCCAGGTAGAGCCACAGCTATTTGGATCACAGGTGCAGCACACCTCAATTGCAAGGAAGATGGAGCTATGGGGAAGAATAGTCGACAGGGTCAACGCAGTGGGACAACACCCAAGAAATCGGGAGGACATCAGTAAGAGGTTGAACGACCTACGGGGGAAGGTGCGTTCCGTGGTCTCAAGACACCACCGGGCCGTGCAGCGGACTGGCGGCGGACCCCCACCTCCTCACCCACAACTAACAACATGGGAGGAGCAGGTCTTGACGATTCTGCATCCTGAAGGCCTCACAGGAGTCGGTGGAGGAATGGACTCTGGTAAGTCAAATCTTAACTATTACATCCCAACACCAATCCCTGCATGCAACAACAACGCATGGACACCCATCACTAAAGCATGCCCACTGCACATACCCATACACCCCCCTAAACCATCATCACACAAGCTCACACACAGGAATGCCAGCACTGGGGTACACTGTCACCCACCCATTGCACACCATGACACACACAAATGCAATAATCATGTCTTTACACCCCTGCAGGACCACTACCCAACGTCACCAGACAGGAGGGTCTAGACATCATCACTCCACCCACAGAAGAGGCCCACAGTGATGACAGCACCTCTGTCCACCTGGATCTAGACGACCAGCCCGGACCATCGGGGGCCTCGGGACAGTCGGTTCCCCTCACACAGGCACAGGCCACCACAGACCTTCCCCCCTCTGGAAACACCAGCACAGCACCCACCCAGCGGGCCCATACCTCCGTCCCCAGGACACGTCAATCAGCTGTGTGTCCACCACTACAGGGAACCCAGGATAACCCACCACCCCAACAACAACAGGGACCTGGGGGCAGTGGCAGTGGGCACAAGGTCCAGGGGACGGAGGCCCAGGAACACAGGGGAACTGGGAGGGCTGCTGTGCGACAGGGGGCGGACAGGCCAAGGGAACCCACTCTCCACAAGGCCCTCTCCTCCATCATGGGAGCATACCATCACTCCCAGGAGACGATGGCAACGGTACTGGCCAAGTTTCAGGAGACCCAGCGCATGCAGGAGGAACAATATTTGGGGTTCAGGGAGGAACTCAGAACCATCAGCTCCGCCCTGGGCACCATCGTAGGGGTGCTGAAGGAAGTACTGAACACCAGTAGGGACACTGTGGCACTACAAGGGGCCCCTGACACTAGCATGGATGATGAACTGCCCACCACCTCCGACGGAGCTTTTGGACAGGAGGCACCGCCACAGGACCACCACACCAGCACCCCACCCCCTGCAGACGGAGAAACACCCCGCAAACGGTCCCTGAGATCCAGGAACAAGACAGAGCACGATGCCAAGACCCCCGCCAAGAAATGAGACCAACCTGATTGTCATCCTCCTGTCCCACTTTGTCACCCTGTCCATATTGAAACTGCCCCAGCTCCACTTCCTATGCCCATATGGGCAATGCACCTGTGAGACTAATAGACTGGACTCTGCCATGGACACTCCTCCGCCATCACCCCTCACAATTTAACTTCCCCCTCCAATATTTTGTAGTTAAATAAACACACCTAAAGCACCAAAAGATCTGGAGTCTGTCTGTGATTTCGAAATTGCGTATTTGCAATTACAGTGACAAAATGTTCATGAAATAGCAATGTCAACATACCTATGTCACACAGTTCTAGTCCATGAGGAATCTAACCAGATGACACACGTTGAGACCCACACCTGTGAAACCGTAAGGGAAAGTGACAACTCAGTGACCATACACAGGGTGAAATCGACAGACAGGATAGAGGTAGAAGTGTAAAAGTACATGTAGTAGGTAGGAATGTATTCTCACCTGTGTTTCACTGGAAATATTGCTGGATGACTGAGTCCCTGTTCTGCATGTCTTCTTCCTCTGCGTCCTCCTCATCACTGTTTCCAGGCTCCACAGCTGCCACAACACCGCCATCTGGACCATCCTCCTGCAGAAAAGGCACCTGTCGTCGCAAAGCCAAGTTGTGAAGCATACAGCAGGCCACGATGATCTGGCACACCTTCTTTGGTGAACAGAATAGGGATCCACCTGTCACATGGAGGCACCGGAACCTGGCCTTCAGGAGGCCGAAGGTCCGCTCGATCACCCTCCTAGTTCGACCATAGGCCTCAATGTAGAGTTCCTCTGCCCTTGTCTCGGGATTCTTCACTTGGGTCAGTAGCCATGACAGGTTGGGGTATCCAGAGTCCCCTAATAGCCACACACAGTGCCTCTGGAGTTGACCCATCACATAAGGGATGCTGCTATTCCGCATGATGTAGGTGTCATGCACTGAGCCAGGGAAAATGGCATTCACATGGGAGATGTACTGGTCTGCCAAACATACCATCTGTACATTCATGGAATGATAACTCTTCCGGTTCCTGTACACCTGTTCACTCCTGTGGAGGGGGGGGACCAAAGCCACATGGGTCCCATCAATGGCACCTATGATGTTGGGGATATGTCTAAGGGCATAGAAGTCACCTTTCACTGTAGGCAAATCCTCCACCTGAGGGAAAACGATGTAACTCTGCATGTGTTTCAGCAGGGCAAACAACACTCTGGACAATATGTTGGAAAACATAGGCTGGGACATCCCTGATGCCATGGCCACAGTTGTTTGAAAAGACCCACTAGCAAGGAAATGGAGCACTGATAGCACCTGCACTTGTGGGGGGATTCCTGTGGGATGGCGGATTTCTGACATCAGGTCAGGCTCCAACTGTGTACACAGTTCCTGGATTGTGGCACGGTCAAACCTGTAGGTGATAATCACATTTCTTTCCTCCATTGTCGACAGGTCCACCAGCGGTCGGTACACCGGAGGATTATGCCATCTCCTCACATGTCCCAGCGGACGGTGCCTATGAAGGACAACAGCGAGCACAGAGTCAAACAACTCAGAGGTATGTACCCACAGTCTACACAGAACACCATTCATACACAAAATCTGACCTGTATGTGTGTTGAGACTAGGCCTAGGTATGTGTGGTGCAGTTGGTAATTAGGCCATGTGGGCCCCTGAAATGGAGGCTGCCTGACCTGTAAAGTGGGACAATGGGATGTGAGGTAACTGCGCTGGCGTTGTACACCGTTGCGTAGGTGGTCGAAGACCGCTGCGCAATGCTGCATTGGTTAACATTGGACCCTATGGGTCCCAGGAGCCAATGACTATGTACGCCGGCGGTGATGGTACGCACCACCACGGACGTGACCGCCATTTTCTATCTGTTGAATCATTCGATACCTGATCTTGAACAGGAGAGGACCTATACTGCAAGTGCTGCTGTGACCTCGGTCTGGAAGAGACAATGGCTCGTGCGTCTGGGGAAAGGGCCCCTGCCTTTAAATCAGAGGAGTTGGAGAAGCTCATGGATGGGGTCTTCCCCCAGTACACGCTACTCTACGGTCCTCCAGACCAACAGGTAAGTACACAGGGAGCATGTTATATGGGCTATGCCTGTGTGGAGAGGGCTGGTTATAAGAAGGAAGGGGGCAGAGTTCTGCATGCATGAAAGACAGTGGGTGCATGTCTCACATGGCAAGGGTAGGGATGGGGGCCACTCACTTTGACGGTGCAGTTGGTAATGACTTCTCTTCTTCCCCTGTACATTTCATGTAGGTCAGCGACCGCCAGAAGAAGGATATTTGGCGTGCCATCGGCAAGGACGTCTGGACCCTGGGGGTCCACCACAGACGGAGCACCCACTGCCGGAAAAGATGGGAGGACATTCACAGCTGGAGCAAGAAGACGGCGGAGGCTCAGCTGGGGATGGCCTCCCAAAGTGGAACCATGACCCCCCTGATGTTCCTGATCCTGGCGGTGGCCTACCAGGAGTTGGATGGGCACTTGAGGGCATCACAGCAGACTCAAGGGGGTGAGTACACTCTCATTCAGCTGACTTTGCGCGCAGTGGAGGGGTCTGGGTGGGGGAGGAGGGTTGTGGGTTTCCCTAGGCCAGGGCGAGTTCCGTAGGCTAGGCCTCTCCGTAAGGCATGGCCCTGTGGCCCCCCACCCCACCTCTGTAGAGCTATTCATGCACCTGTGTCTTCTATGTGTGCAGATGTTGTCCATAGCCTTGTAGGCCATTTCCAAGGAATTGCACTGTAGAGCCCAACAGCGCGACGTAGTGCAGGTGGCTTCTGTGTCTGTCTTGTCCGCCAACGGTAGTGGTAATCCATGCACTCAACATGTCTTTCTTCTATTCCCCCCCACCTTTTTTGCGGTCTTCCTGTTCTTGTGTGCAATAGCATCATCAGGTGGAGGAGCAGTGGCACCGGAGCAGGAGGAAGCTGCATCCCACATGGCCATGGAGTGCCACACTACGGACTCAGAATACACCAGTGGGACGGAGGGCGAGGGGAGCACCGCGGCTGGGACAGGAGCTGAAACCAGCGACACGGACTCGTCCTCCGATGGGAGCTCCCTTGTGGTGGCGGTAACATCTGTGCCCCTGCATCTACAGGTACAGCTGCCACCCCCCCTACCAGCACCGCCCTCCCAGCAGCCCCTCAGCCTTCGCCCATGCCCGCTTACCCAGGAGGGTGGGCATCACCTTCGTCCCAGGCACCTCAGCCCCTGCCCCAGTCACCCCTGCTGCCCTCAGTGAGGAGGCCATTGACCTCCTCAGGTCCCTCACTGTTGGGCAGTCTACCATTTTGAATGCCATCCAGGGTGTAGAAAGGCAGTTGCAACAAACCAATGCATTCCTGGAGGGCATTCATTCTGATCAGGCAGCCCTTCACCAATCCTTTCAAACTTTGGCCTCAGCACTGATGGAAGCCATTGTCTCTGTGTCTAGCCTCCCCCCTCCAACTTTCTCCACCCAGACCAAATCCCCTGTACCTCTGCCTATCCCAAGCACACCATCTGCACACACCTCACCACACAAGGGAAGCTCAGGCAAACATAAGCACCACACATCCCACAGGCATTCACGCAAGCATCACACACATACAGACACACCAACATCCACTGCCTCCACTGTGTCCCCCTCCTCGTTGTCTCCCTCCTCCCTCCCAGTCTCGTCTACACTCACACCTGCACCCCCGTCAAACTCATAGGTCCCGAACTAGCACCTCAGCCACAACAACTCCGGGACCAGTGGTGCCTGTTGTCACAGATATGTGGAGTGCACCGGCCACCAGGACACCCAGAGTGGCATGGAGCTACAGCACAGCCAGTCCCCGGGTGAAGCACCAGAAGTTGGCCAGTGCCTTGGGTGAGAGGTGGAAGACTCCAGCCACCCATGCCGCTCCCAAGGGTCCCGGTGGGAGTGTGGACTCAGCTGTGACTCCTCCCAAGGTGGGGAAGGGCCAGAAGAAACCCGGCAAGTCTGGGAGGAGCAGTACGGTGGAGAAGACCGCCATCATCCCCGCTGGCCAGGAGGGCCCCGCCAGCCCCATCATCGCTGCCCAGGAGGCCACCACCAGCCCCATCGTTGCTGCCCAGGAGGCCACCGCCAGCCGCATCTTCGCTGGCCAGGTGGCCACCGCCAGCCCCATCATCGCTGCCCAGGAGGCCCCCGCCAGCCCCATCGTCGCTGCCCAGGAGGCCCCCGCCAGCCCCATTGTTGCTGCCCAGGAGGCCACCGCCAGCCCCATCGTCGCTGCCCAGGAGGCCACCGCCAGCCACAGCCCAGCTGGCCAGGAGGGCCCCGTCAGCCACAGCCCAGCTGCCCAGGTGGGCCCCGCCAGCCACAGCCCAGCTGACCAATGAAGGACCGCCAGCCCCCCTGGGCAATGAAGGACCGCCAACTCAAGCACCGCTGAACAGGGCAAGGACCGCCAACTCAAGCACCGCTGAACAGGGCAAGAACCACCAACTCAAGCACCGCTGAACAGGGCAAGCACCGCTGAACAGGGCAAGAACCGCAAACTCAAGCACCGCTGAACAGGGCAAGAACCACCAACTCAAGCACCGCTGAACAGGGCAAGCACCGCTGAACAGGACAAGAACCGCAAACTCAAGCACCACTGAACAGGGCAAGAACTTCCAACTCAAGCAGCGCTGAACAGGGCAATGACCGCTGAAGAGGGCAAGGACTGCCAACTCAAGCACTGCTGAACAGGGCAGGAACCGCCAACTCAAGCACCGCTGAACAGGGCAAGCACCGCTGAACAGGGCAAGGATCGCCAACTCAAGCACCGCTGAACAGGGCAAGAACCACCAACTCAAGCACCGCTGAACAGGGCAAGAACCGCCAACTCAAGCACTGCTGAACAGGGCAAGAACCGCCAACTCAAGCACCGCTGAACAGGGCAAGAACAGCCAACTCAAGCACCGCTAGCCCATGAGCGGTAGGGGCACTGATGCAACAGGGACCGTCACAAGGTGAGTGATGCACTCTGGGCACCAGTCCGTCTCCAGAACCAGTGGAGAAACACATCCACTACCTCAGTCCTTGGCAGGATGAAGCACTCTGGGCACCAGTCCCCCTCCAGAACCAGTGGAGAAACACATCCACTACCTCAGTCCTTGGCAGGATGAAGCACTCTGGGCACAGAGCCTCCTCCAGAAACCAGTGGAGAATGTTATCCACTTGAGAGACTGTGGCTTTGCACTCCCCAGCATGCAGCAGTGGGCAAACACCCTCTTGTGAGACTTAAGAGACTGTGGCTTTGCACTCCCCAGGATGCAGCAGTGGGCAAACCACCCACTGTAGAGACTTGAGAGACTGTGGCTCTGCACTTACCAGGATGCAGCAGTGGGCAAACACCCACTGTAGAAACTTGAGAGACTGTGGCTTTGCACTCCTCAGCATGCAGCAGTGGGCAAACCACCCACTTGTGAGACTTGAGAGACTGTGGCTTTGCACTCCCCATGATGCAGCAGTGGGCAAAACCACCCACTGTAGAAACTTGAGAGACTGTGGCTTTGCACTCCCCAGGATGCAGCAATGGGCAAACCACCCACTTGTGAGACTTGCGAGACTGTGGCTTTGCACTCCCCAGGATGCAGCAGTGGGTAAACCACCCACTGTAGAGACTTGAGAGACTGCGGCTTTGCACTCCCCAGGATGCAGCAGTGGGCAAACCACCCACTGTAGAGACTTGAGAGACTGTGGCTTTGCACTCCCCAGGATGCGGCAGTGGGCAAACCACCCACTGTAGAGGCTTGAGAGACTGTGGCTTTGCACTCCAGAGGATGCGGCAGTGGGCAAACCACCCACTGTAGAGACTTGAGAGACTGTGGCTTTGCACTCCCCAGGATACATCAATGGGCATGGAGGCCCCTCGTGGATCTGGTGTGATGCACTCATCCGGCTGAGGTGCCCCCCCTTCACTTCCCCCTGAGGTGCCTGTTGTATTTCTATCTGATGCCCCTGCAGTGTTCTCTCTGTTTTGATCTGTATCGTGTGTGGGCCTCGGCCATGCATTTTGGGCCCAGTGGTCCCCGGACTATGAATGGTGCAATACCTGGACTACTAATCTTGGTGTATATTTTGTTATTAGTGAATATATGTATATTTTTGCTTACTGAATTTTTATATATTACAATGGTTTCACTCATTTCCTTTTGTCTTTGCATTCTTCCGGGGGGGAAGGGGGGGTTGGGAGGTGTAACTATAATGTATAGATATGCATTAGCGTGTGTGTTGTAGTGAGTGAGGGTGGGGGTGTTGCGTGCTGCCTGTGTGTGGCCCTGTTTTTTGCCTCCCCTGTGTCGTAGGTGCAGTACTCACCGTGGTCTTCGCCGCCGGCGTTGGTGCTCCTGGTACAGGAGCAGGAAGACTATCGCAGGGAGAATTTGGAGTTCCGGGTCCATGGTGTCCTTCCTCATGGAGTGTGTAGAGGTGAGCGTTTTCCCTTCGAAATTCCTGTTTCCGCCGTGTTTTTATCCGCGGTGAATCTGCCCCGGAAAATGTGGCGGATTGGCCTGTCATAATAGTCTGGACGGTACATTGTCCTCCTCCTGTCTGTTGGCGGTGACCGCCGAGCTGTTTGTTTGTACCGCCGTGGCGGTCGGAGTGGCTGTCTTTGTTGGCGGTTTCCGCCAAGGTCGTAATTCAAAATTCTTTACCGCCGGCCTGTTGGCGGTCTTACCGCCTCTTTAACACCATCCGCCAGGGTTGTAATGGCCACCTTTATCTTCAATCATCTTATGCAAATGTAAATACTGAGACAAAGTCATAGTTTTAGCAACGCAAGGCTGCAGGCTGTGCACGAGGAGAAGTCATACATGCAAGCTTGATGAAGTGTTGGTGAAGCTGTGGATGATGGGAGAAAATAAACTCTGAGGGGTGTAGTTGGATTTCCAGACCCTAGTATGTAGTCATCATCAACAGGTAGTCTTCTTCATTGTAGTCTGCTAAAAATGTTCACTTTAGGCTTAGCCAATGGTTGTCAATTTGAAACTCTCCAGCGGAATAAAGGTGAAAGCTGCGGCCAAAGAGGGATCCACAAGGTCAGATAGTGTCACTCTGGGGTCCCACAGAACAAAATTTTCTGCTGTGGAAACAGAGGGAAAGCTAACGCAAACTCAAACAAACCGAAAATGCACCTTGGGCAGATCGGCTGATAGGTAGTTCCTGGTCTCCTGTCAGTTTTTCTAAAACTATTTTTAAATACTTTTTTTAAATGTCCCACCATTTAGGATATGGCAGGGGCTGTGCCACTAGCAACACTTCAAAGGGTCCAGGACTGTTGGGCCAACACTTGAAGTTGGGACTCAGACCAGTGCTCTGAGGGTTCAAGCCAGTATTCCACAATTCCAGGAGTGTGCAGAATATGTGTTCCTACAAAACAACATTTAAAGTTGGTGGCAGCGTTTGAAGTGGGTGGCTATTCTACACTACTGCTGCATCTAGTGCTTGAAATTCTTACCCTGACAAAGCTCCTAGAAGTCTGGGGTGACAAAAGGTTAGTGTCAGTTTCCTTTGTATGTGTTCTTTGAAATGTAAGTATGTCAGCTAACAGCTTTACCCATAGGCATCCTGGCAGCATGGGTCATCCTGTCTTCAACTAATCTACTTTTGTGTTACAAAGCCCAACAGCAAAGTTATTCACACAAGACACTAGCAGCAGCCACAAAAGGATTAGAACAGGTAAATATCAACTTTGTAAAAACATGTTTTTCATATGTATCACTTACATTCAGACTTCAGTATAACATAGTACTTTAAATTCATTTGAGTCCCTAATTGTCATACCTATGTGATAGTAATGCAAGGTCAAAAACAAAAAGATTGTGGATGTAATGCTTGAAGTATTCTCAGCCACTGACAATCACTTGGGCCGCAACCTAATCCATTTCTTTTGCCCTTAATGCCACCTCAGTTTGAACCCAGCCATATAACTAGTTTCACCCCATTTAGGGCTTGTCAGCGATGTATAGCATAGTCGCAGTGGCACAGGGAGCCCGGAACCCACAGCTGGGCATAACCGACACACTTTGTGCTACAAATACAAAAACAACAAGGTGATGGATAAAGTGCATGAATTATTCCTATCCCCTTGGAAATCGCTAGGATCAGTAACCCAATCCATTGTGTTTTGCTCACCATGCCACCGCAATTTGAACCCAGTAATTTGCAAACTAGTTGTGACCATGCTTCTAATGGAATAGTCCTGCCCGAACTGCCAGACAAGATAGTAGTTGGTTCAATTAATTAAAATTATTACAAAGATGGCATTTTACAGGTAAAAAAAAACATTTACCACCCTTAAAAGATTTTGGATAATGTCTTATCGATCATAAAAATATAGCATTCACTATAAAAAGTGTGCAAAAAAATGCATTTCATATATGCAGTGTACCTTGTCGACCAAACTACCGGAGCCCAATGGGGATCTAGCAAAGCAGACCTGTGCTTATGGATCTTTCCAGCAGCCAACAGGAAGCACAAAGACAGTAAAGTGCTGAGTGCTGATGGTGAATTATAGTCTGTGCTTGGGGCTTAATAGGCCACCGACAAGGGACAGAGGGATACTAACAGTCACAAAAATCAGGAGTGTCAAGATCAGGT
Source organism: Pleurodeles waltl (assembly GCF_031143425.1). Taxonomy (NCBI): domain Eukaryota; kingdom Metazoa; phylum Chordata; class Amphibia; order Caudata; family Salamandridae; genus Pleurodeles; species Pleurodeles waltl. Next base: position 1,372,422,856 of record NC_090447.1, on the reverse strand, counting down.
GTAATCAACGGGCCTTAAATACAGGCCATGTTACGGGCAGCCAGCAGGGACCACTGAGTCACAAAGGTGAGAAATGGCGTTTATAAAAGCGCAAACTGTGCTTTTTGGGTCTTAAAGACTGCTATTATGAGGCACAGGGCCTCTGACGTGCAAAGTGCTACTTGTAAAAACACGGTCACCATTTTATGTTCGATTGCATGGGCAAAGCCCCAGGTTCAATTATGATGTTGCTGCGTACTAAGCCACTACTGTTTGCACCATATGCTAAAGTGCAAGGTGCCGATTGTGCCTCCAAATGCCAATTTGCAAGACGCAGAGTGGCAAAGTCGCAGTTGTGGAGGGGTAGACTACGCTTTTGGGTCTTATCGGCAGCCAACAGGGGATAAAGTGCTACTTGTAGAAACATGGCTGCTACTTTATGTTCAGCCGCATGGACAAGATCCCGGGTTCAATTATGATTTTGCTTTATAGTAAGCCCTTCTGGCTTGTACCATAAGCTGAAGAGTGAGGTGCTGATTGTATGTAGAATGTCAGTTTGCTGAGCCACATGAATTCAAATGTGTGTTAGCTGAGCCGATGATTCCCTCCTGTGAGTGACATAGGGCCTCATTGCGAGTTTGGCGGTCTGACTGCCAGACTGCTGTGGTGGCGGCCACCAAAAGACTACCATATTGGCAGTCATACAGACCGCCGTATTACCAGTTACACAGCCAGGACCGACAAAAGACAGCCAATATCCCGACACCGCCAGAGTCGGTCCAACCACAAGTCCAGCCAGCCCGTCAACCAACCTCCGAACCTATTATGACACACAAATCATAATGGAGGTTCTTCCATAGAGGTTTTCCAATGACGGTGTAAACTGCGGCGGTCTGCAGTCACCATAGTAATACACAGCACTACATTGGATGTACTCAAATTCCACACAGCTGACACACATTCACACACTTGACACACCTACAAACTGGACTATAAAACACACCCCTTCACACATCACAAAACCTTGCATCACCAACACCACACATAGAAACCAGAGCCAAAATCAGAGTCACAGTAATATAGATAGGCTCCCCTCCAACTTTGACATAGCACATATCCCACATCCGTACAACACACCCACCACGCAAAATAACACCTCTACACATCACCTGCTATCCATCAACCCCTTACCACACAGCACCTACACCCCAGCATCCTATTGTTGTATTGATTTATACCACCATGTCTCCACAAAAACATCGCTATTTCACAGACGACGAGTTAAGAGTCATGGTAAATAACATTATCAGAGTAGAGCCACACTTATTAGGAGCCCAAGTCCAGCAGACTACAATTGCTAGGAAATAGGAAATGTGGCAAAGAATAGTCAACAGGATGAATTCTGTAGGCAGCTATCCGTGCACAAGAGACAACATCAGGAAGAGGTGGAACAACATCAGAGGGAAGGTGCAGTCCATGGCACCCAAACACCAGCTGCCGAACCTCAAAACTGGCAGTGGTCCACCACCTCCTCCCCAACGTTCACATCATGGGAGGAGAAGATATTGGCCATTCTACATCCAAAGTGCTTCACAGGAATACCTGGGGGATTTGAGTTGGGTAAGTCACTACACAAATAATGCCACCAAAATATATTGTCATGCATGCTCACTGATTGCCTTTTGCCACCTTAACAATCTACCCACTCACCACTCCTGTGTCCAACTGTCCCAATACCCCTGTCTAGCAACACACATGTGAAGTTAACTCACCTGGGGGCACAGTATCTGTGTATGGTGTGGGTAGTACAGGGACTCTCAGTAGTCACTGCTCTACTATTAAGAAAACCAGACCAGTGTACCAAAATGAAAATAGCCTTGCATGCAAACTGAATAATAGGGTCATGGAGTATACTCATGTGAAAGGTCCACACTCTATAGTTTGTGGGAATGACAGCAATGCTATGGACATCTGCAAGTACAATACCACTAACACACAGCTACAACTGTGTCCTCTGCTACTCTGTCCATACCACCTCCCATCACCTCTAGACTCTACTAAACTGTACTCACCTAGGGGGATAACAATTGTATATTCTGTTGGTATAGGGCACCTATTGACAGGAATACCAAGAGCAGCTGCCACTGACACAACCCTCACATACAGCTACAACAGTGTTTTTGCTACTCTGTCCTTTCTATCTCCCATCACCTATTGGACTCCCCCCACATGGGGGATCTCACATATCTGCATTGTGCTGTACTTGGTGCAACCTGTCACATATGGCCAGGTAGAATGGCTACTCCCGATCTTATTTCCAGGTCAGTATGTACCTGCTATTGTGCAGCTGTCTGTTAACACAACACTGAAGCATTGCCAATTGGGAGGTACATGAAACATATTATGCTACACTTCTGCCAAGACACGAGTCAATGGCAGTCATTCAAGTGCTAAGATACTCTGACAGTCTGTATCATGGTGAATGAAGAAGGAAATGTTTATTCCCAAATTTTCAGCACTTCATAATTAAAAGCAGGTGTCACTGTCACAAAAGAGGATCAAGAAAAGTCAATCTGCATATGACCCAAAGCATATTCACTGGTTAAAATTGGTGCTACATGTCACATGACAATCTGTAACTGTCTGTTTCACGTCTTCGGCAGGTCTACCTGTTGGAAAACACTCCTGAGACTGCACCCCCCCCAAGATAAAGCCCTCAATGAGGAGAGCTCCTGGATGTGTGGAAGTTGGAGTTGGCTCTGGCCAATCTGGGCAACCAGATCAGACGACAACCGACGGCCTCACCCTGCCCACATCAACTCCTCCCAGCCCTGTTGCTTCTACATCTGAGGCAACCAGTCGTCCCCAAACCTGTGATGCAAGGACAGTAACAACCATCATGTGTCCCCCAGTCCAGGTACTCGAAAACCCTGACAATGATGGACCTGGCACCAGTGGCAGTGGGCGAACTGTGCCATGGGTTATCCAATTATAACAATATGTAGTGGCACACATTCATATCAAATAATAATTGCATAGTATTGATTCAAATCAAAATAAAGTCCATGGTATGATTTGTTCCATAAATCGAAAAATGTTTATTCTAAAAGGAATGATTCCATCTCGAATGTTCAAAAAGAGCCAATGTTCCAAATAAAGTTTACATATCAAATCCTCAAAAAGTAATTCCAAACTTCAATGATTCTTCAAATGACAATCACATTTCCATTTCTATGATCCTACTAGTTCGTCAATCCTGCTTGCTTGTCAACATTGCCCCTAGACTTCCTCAGGACCTCAATTATTAAGTTGAGTTCGTTTTCTACATCTATTAGTCTAAACATATATCTGTTGACCTGACCGCAATAATGTCTCAACTCCTCAGATATATTATGTTAGGAAGCCATATGCAAAAGTTAGCCGGTGTGTCCTCTACAGCTCCTTCCCAGTTTTGTCTATGTTCAATGATGCTTTTCGGCGAGAACGCCCGATTGCATCAAAGGAGTTTGCAGAGTAACAACCATCTGGAACTCATCCAACAGTGGGAGGCCCACAATGCCCTAACATGGGTGCTGAGAGACATCAACACCACCCTAAGTAGGGAACGTCCACAACACCAACCCCCTTCAATTGGCCAAGTTACACCAGCACCTTCAACATTTGTTGCACCCAGTGGAATGCAGTCCCTACCAGGGAAAGGACGTGCCTCAGACACCCCTGCCTCTGTAGCTGAAGAACCCCCATGCAAGCGTGGACATCCACCCAAACAACCAGGAGGTGCAGATGGGAAGGCAACAACCACTGCCAAGAAGTAACCCCCAACTGATTGGATCCCTTGAGATGCACCCTTTTGACTTTTCTACATCAACTTTCCTGTTTTCCAGGAGAGTAAGACACTGGACATGACTTCTAATGTTGTGGCTGCTACTCAAATGATAATATCCACCATGACTGATCCCTTCATTGTATGTACATTATGTATTTGCTTACATTCATCCTATTCCCATTTGTACATGAAAATAAACACAACTAATACACTATCTGTGTATGATAATCATTTTAACCTATGTGAGAAGTACAAACTGGTATATATTTCATGCTCAAGATTAACTCATAAGAAAGGAATGTGAGGAGGGACATGTCACAGGTAGTGCCATGCAGGGTATCACTACCAACACAATGACACAAGTGAACAATCATCAATCTATATTTATTACAATGTGCAGCATGTAGGCTTACCAAACGTCAGGACTGTCATAGTGAAGTATGTCCAAACATTTCTTGCTTCTGCCTAGCTGTCAGTAGGTAACATCCCACTGACCACTGAAGTTAGGGACATGGCAGACTGTGTCACTCTGAAAGGCCTAACAGATTGATGGAAATTGTCATCAGCTAAACCCTTATCACATACCTAGTCTATGCCTACCAAATCAACAGACCCCTTAATACAGACAGAGGACAGTACAACATTCCCTAGTCAGAGATCCTTCGACTTAAAATGGTCAGACATCTGCAGGGATGTCTCTCACCTATGTCATTGTTGACATACATGCACAGTAGCCTGCAATGAGGAAACAAAATGACAGCTACATACAAGTCAAACAGGATCATTATCAATACAATGTGACCGTTGAGTAAATGAATTGCACTGGTTGACATGTGTCAAAGGCACATGATCACACACATGACACCACTGGACTCACATACCAATGGCAAACAGGTCTATTGTGCAGCACAGAACCCAGCCATTTCATTGTCCAGACAGCCTGGGCATGCGACTCATACAGCACAAAAATATGTAACACAGTATCTGGATCAATCCATGTCCACTTCAAATGTCAGACCAGCTACAGCTACCTGCCATTGATACAACCCAGAAATGTCCACATGAAGATGGCATTGTGAAGAGACCTGGAAGGAAAAACATTTTGAACAAGGAATTTAGGCAGGAAAAGGCTTACACGAGCTAGACAAATCTGTTCCAAATAGTGTTCTTTTTTCAGATTATGCATTTTGCCAGCCCCAAACAAAGGAGAACGTCAAGAGTCTCACAATTCCAAGAATAAAGTTGCCAGACAACCTGAGCTGTATACTGCAAAGCATCAATTGACCTTTCTGATGGTCACACAGAGACACTTCTCAACCAACCCTGACCCCTACAGTACCCCACATAGTCAGTGAGATCACAGAACATCACATACTTACACTCAGGTGAAGTACTGATTGATGAGATCTGCCCTTAGGTTTCCACCTTCATCCTCATCACTGTCATCGTCACTTCGTATTTCTGCATTCTCACCCGGTGGAACAGGTAGCTTCCCCTCATTTTGGATGTTTGGATTGGTGCCTCAGGACAAGGTTGTGGAGCATGCCACAGATAACAATGATCTGACACACTTTTGCAGGTGAGTAGATGAGGGCTCCATTTGACTTTTTAATGCTGCAGAATCTTGTCTTTAGGAGCCCAAAGCCTGCTCCACTACATGCGGTGTCCTTCCATGGGCCTCGTTGAAGCAGACTTCCCCTGGTGGTTGGGTTCCGTACTGGTGTCACCAACCAGGGACCGGTTAAGTAGGCAGAGTCCCCTGTAAGTAATTGTGATATATGTACAAACATGAGTCCGGGGCATCAGCACATTTCGCACCAGACATATCATGCAAACACACATGACATATGTAACGTACCAACCAGCCAGGCCCTCTCTGGGCGCTGTAGTGTCATCAGCTGTGAGATAGCGTTGTTCTACATGATGAAGGCATCCTGGACTGAACTGGGGTAAAGTGCACATACTTGGGAAATATAGCGGTCCAAAAAGGAAACTACTTGGACATTTATGAAGTGGTAGTTCTTGCTGTTCCAATGGACCTGTTCATTGGCATGTGGAGGCATTAAGGCTACATGGGTACCATCAATGACTCCCACTACATGTGAGATGTGTCCCAAACTCTAATTTCACAGGGGTAAAATGTTCAGGTTGAGGAAATCTGATGTAGCTGTCCAGGTTTTTCAACATTGCAGAGAGTGCATCCTTCAAGACCAGACTGAACATAGGCTGGGACATCCCTAGAGTTAGGGCCACTGTATTTTGGGAGGAGCCACTGGCCAGGAATTGAGGCATTGACATGACTTGAAAAATGGGTGGTATGCAATTTGGATGACTGATGGCAGGCATCACATCTGGCTCCAAAGGACGACAGAGAACCTTGATTGTCTGCCTATTTATGCAGTACAACTGTATGACATTATCTATTCCCCATGGTCCGCAAGTCTGCTTGTGGACAGTACACAGGAGGTTGTCTGACACTTCTAATTCCAGGGTAACTATGGGAGTGAAAATGAGAAGGCATGTCTATCATTCATTGTGTCCGTTGTCAGTGACATGACATATGTCACATGACAACTGTGACATGCCTTTTGATACAGTGAAAACATGATACACAGCACATACCAATGTTAAAAGTGCCACATTAGTTACATCTCATCCCTTTTTCCTCAATTAAGATATGCGTATATTAACTGATAAATCAGTGAGGTTAGGTGATACTAACATCAAACAATGCCTGTGATTGAAAGGCCAAAATACAAATTTGAAAATGGCCAAGATGGTGGTGACTGCACCACCAAAGATTCATGAACCTTCAATCAGGACAAATATACATCTTTTGACAATGCCATCCCAGAAGTTTATGCCATAGAAATGTTTCCCACATTGTGGTGCATCAAAAATTCTCTTTTCTGGCCATCAAAAGGCTTTAAAATGTCCACTTCCTGACCTACAACACTGGACAATAGGAAACAACCCCGAACGCCGGTCAGAAGTCGTCATGGCGGTAGGCGGATGCTACAGCTGCGGACATTGCCATTGGATAACATTGCTGCCTGTGAAGGTCTAGGACCAATGGCAGTGTCTGCTGGCAGTGACAGCTATGTACATGGTGAATGTGTCTGCCATCTCCTGCTTCTCCTTTCACTTGACCCCTGACAGTGCCATCAGAAAGACCTCCATGACCTGAGCTGGAGTGTACTGCCTCTGGGAGCAATCATGCCACGTCCTGCAGGTGATAAGTCTCTGCCTTCTCACCAGAAGAACTGGAGAAGCTTGTGGAGGAGGTTCTACCCTTGCATGGACAGCTCTATGGTGCGCCAGAGGACCAGGTAAGAGCACCATGAGAGCATATGTTTCTGTAGCTCTGCTGAGCTATGATTTAATTAGCCTAGTCTTATGGGCAATATGTCAGAATGTGTCCTTAAAGCCTTGTAGGTGCCATCTGTGTGATTAAAGGGTTGATACCATCGGTATGTACCTATGTGAAGTGACAGGTTTTGAGTCTTGAGTCATTGTGGAGAGTGTACAATGAGTGTTCCCTGACCCACCTTGTGATTGTTGCACATGGTTAACTGAAGTGTCATGACAGTCATCACCAGATAAGTCCCATCATCAGATGTGCTTGATGTGTGGTCATATCTGCTAACATGACAGCAGGTGTTGTTGCATGTTGTTTGCTGGTTTCCCACCATACTTCTGCCATTTCTGTATCTGCACATATAACTGTGGCCATATCTGTCATTGTTGTAGTGTTGTAGTGAAGCCAGCTAATGACACTCTATGGCCCTAGGCTCTGCACAATGATAGTCCTTGCCAACTGGCTATGGGAAACATGAAGTATTGTGATGCATCTAACCTTTTGGGACATGGTATTATGTTTTGATTTGTGTGGTCTGTCTGCAGAGATAGTTGCCTTTTCAATTGCCACTTTCTGTAAATATTGCCATCTGGACTGTTATTGAATGGTTTTTGCACTGCCAGTGTGAGCCTGTAGCCACACCTTATATCCATTTATAGCATATGGAGCTAAAACGATGATGCCACGCTACTTAGTTTAACCAACGTGAGCCTATGCCCAGTGTTTATCATTGTTATGACATTGCGTGCATGGTGGAGAGCTGTGACAGATGTGCTCATCACAACTCTGACATTTGTGTTACATATCCTTGACAGGACCCATGAACACACTGCCAAGTTGGCTCCTTAATCCACCTCTGATGAGTACTGTGGAAGCTGCAAATTATTTGAGCATTGAACTTCTGCAAACAGTGTTGTGCACTGATGTTCCATGATACTCGACTCACTGTTTTTGACATGAGGTGGGACAGGTTAAATGCAAGGCTAGGTGTATCTTACTTTGCCATGGTGTTTGTGTGCCACCTGATTTGCCAATAAATATCACATTTTTTAATGACACAAAGAGCCCCACGTCCTGAAGTAGCATGTAAGAGCATGTGTATGTGCATAAGTGCGCACATGTAGAGGGTGCAATGTTTGCCTTTTGGTGGAGCTGTCACTTGCCATTTTGTGTGATATGTTATACAGTTTTCCTGGTCAATGTTATGTGGATTGCTCAAGTCACACACAGCACACTGCTCTACTAACTGGTCCGTGCAGGTGCTGAGCTGGTGGTTGTGATGGATACCCTTGTGGGGAGTGTTTGCAGTAATGTCCCGCTATCCAATGTCTGCTATGTGCCATAAGTGGACGGGATGGTAAAGACAGGTTGTTATTGGCTTGTTGAACTGACTTGTAGTTATCTATGCTTGTTCTTGTGTGGGACTTGTGGACATGATTTTCTGTCTTGTTTTTGGCATCCATGCAGGTCAACGTCCATCAGAAGAAGGGGATTTGGCTTGCATTCGCCAAAAGAATGCTGGGGCCGACAGCTGGCAGAGCGGTCACTGTTGGAAGAGGTGGGAAGATCTACTATGCTGGGCCCGGACGTTCGCAGAGGCCTAGCTGGGCCATGACCCCCCCTAATGGCCCGCATTTTATCATTTCTCTTTTCCGTTTCACTCTTTCTCCTTCTTTGTCCGTGGTAGCACTGTACATATAATTGCATATATTTGTCCAAAATGATAGAAAAAATCCTTTTGCTTTTTTCTTCTCCTTTTGTGTATACACTTTGCAGCCTTGAGGAAGTCTTGTTGACGAAACACTTGTTGGCTGTTGTTTCTCTTGATGTATGATGGATACTACCTCATGGAATAATTTTGGATGAACAATAAATGCAACTACACAGCATTTTCGAAATGGAATCTTCATTGACACATACGGAAGCAAATTGGATGTACATGGGGTGTCCTGGTATATACTTGTGAACAGACCTAACTCATGTTTGCCCCTTTACTAGGTGATTGAGTAAGTGACAGAATGCTAGCTCTGAGAATGTGGAAAGTGACATCTGTCACAGATCTTCTAAGCTCACATTGGTGTACACGGGTCATGTAATGGCAACAGGTGTGCACATTCATTTTGGTTTGGGACTTAGCACTCAACTATGGGGTCCCCTCAGTCCCACTAACAGATCACTGCTCCCTAATGTCACAGTAGAAAGGTGGGTAGGTTATTGCCCCCTGTACTCTGATATGCATCAGAGGGTATGTCTATGTGTGAGTGTAGGAAGTTGGCTCTGTATGTGCTATTTCAAAGTAAGGAATAGCATGCACAGAGTCCAAGGGTTCCCCTTAGAGGTAAAATAGTGGTAAAAAGAGATAATACTAATGCTCTATTTTGTGGTAGTGTGGTCGAGCAGTAGGCTTATCCAAGGAGTAGTGTTAAGCATTTGTTGTACATACACATAGACAATAAATGAGGTACACACACTCAGAGACAAATCCAGCCAATAGGTTTTGTATAGAAAAATATATTTTCTTAGTTTATTTTAAGAACCACAGGTTCAAATTTAACCATGTAATATCTTGTTTGAAAGGTATTGCAGGTAAGTACATTAGGAACTTGCATGTATACTTTTCAAGTTATTCACAAATAGCTACTTTAAAAGTGGACACAGTGCAATTTTCACAGTTCCTGGGGGAGGTAAGTTTTTGTTAGTTTTACCAGGTAAGTAAGACACTTACAGGGTTCAGTTCTTGGTCCAAGGTAGCCCACCGTTGGGGGTTCAGAGCAACCCCAAAGTTACCACACCAGCAGCTCAGGGCCGGTCAGGTGCAGAGTTCAAAGTGGTGCCCAAAACGCATAGGCTTCAATGGAGAGAAGGGGGTGCCCCGGTTCCAGTCTGCCAGCAGGTAAGTACCCGCGTCTTCGGAGGGCAGACCAGGGGGGTTTTGTAGGGCACCGGGGGGGACACAAGCCCACACAGAAATTTCACCCTCAGCGGCGCGGGGGCGGCCGGGTGCAGTGTTAGAACAAGCGTCGGGTTCGCAATGGAAGTCAATGAGAGATCAAGGGATCTCTTCAGCGCTGCAGGCAGGCAAGGGGGGGCTTCCTCGGGGAAACCTCCACTTGGGCAAGGGAGAGGGACTCCTGGGGGTCACTTCTGCAGTGAAAGTCCGGTCCTTCAGGTCCTGGGGGCTGCGGGTACAGGGTCTTTTCCAGGCGTCGGGACTTAGGTTTCAGAGAGTCGCGGTCAGGGGAAGCCTCGGGATTCCCTCTGCAGGCGGCGCTGTGGGGGCTCAGGGGGGACAGGTTATGGTACTCACAGTCGTAGAGTAGTCCGGGGGTCCTCCCTGAGGTGTTGGTTCTCCACCAGCCGAGTCGGGGTCGCCGGGTGCAGTGTTGCAAGTCTCACGCTTCTTGCGGGGAGATTGCAGGGTTCTTTAAAGCTGCTCCTTTGGATAAAGTTGCAGTCTTTTTGGAGCAGGTCCGCTGTCCTCGGGAGTTTCTTGTCGTCGTCGAAGCAGGGCAGTCCTCAGAGGAGTCAGAGGTCGCTGGTCCCTTTGGAAGACGTCGCTGGAGCAGAGTTCTTTGGAAGGCAGGAGTCAGGCCGGTGAGTTTCTGGAGCCAAGGCAGTTGTTGTCTTCTGGTCTTCCTCTGCAGGGGTTTTCAGCTAGGCAGTCCTTCTTCTTGTAGTTGCAGGAATCTAAATCTTTAGGTTCAGGGGAGCCGTTAAATACTAAATTTAAGGGTGTGTTTAGGTCTGGTGGGTTAGTAGCCAATGGCTACTCGCCCTGAGGGTGAGTACACCCTCTTTGTGCCTCCTCCCAAGGGGAGGGGGTCACATCCCTAATCCTATTGGGGGAATCCTCCATCTGCAAGATGGAGGATTTCTAAAAGTTAGAGTCACCTCAGCTCAGGACACCTTAGGGGCTGTCCTGACTGGCCAGTGACTCCTCCTTGTTATTCTCATTATTTTCTCCGGCCTTGCCGCCAAAAGTGGGGGCCGGGGCCGGAGGGGGCGGGCAACTCCACTAGCTGGAGTGTCCTGCGGTGCTGTGACAAAGGGGTGAGCCTTTGAGGCTCACCGCCAGGTGTTACAGCTCCTGCCTGGGGGAGGTGTTAGCATCTCCACCCAGTGCAGGCTTTGTTACTGGCCTCAGAGTGACAAAGGCACTCTCCCCATGGGGCCAGCAACATGTCTCTAGTGTGGCAGGCTGCTGGAACCAGTCAGCCTACACAGATAGTCGGTTAAGTTTCAGGGGGCACCTCTAAGGTGCCCTCTGGGGTGTATTTTGCAATAAAATGGACACTGGCATCAGTGTGCATTTATTGTGCTGAGAAGTTTGATACCAAACTTCCCAGTTTTCAGTGTAGCCATTATGGTGCTGTGGAGTTCGTGTTTGACAAACTCCCAGACCATACACTCTTATGGCTACCCTGCACTTACAATGTCTAAGGTTTTGTTTAGACACTGTAGGGGTACCATGCTCACGCACTGGTACCCTCACCTATGGTATAGTGCACCCTGCCTTAGGGCTGTAAGGCCTGCTAGAGGGGTGACTGACCTATACTTGCATAGGCAGTGAGAGGCTGGCATGGCACCCTGAGGGGAGTGCCATGTCGACTTACTCGTTTTGTTCTCACTAGCACACTCAAGCTGGCAAGCAGTGTGTCTGTGCTGAGTGAGAGGTCTCCAGGGTGGCATAAGACATACTGCAGCCCTTAGAGACCTTCCTTGGCATCAGGGCCCTTGGTACTAGAAGTACCAGTTACAAGGGACTTATCTGGATGCCAGGGTCTGCCAATTGTGGATACAAAAGTACAGGTTAGGGAAAGAACACTGGTGCTGGGGCCTGGTTAGCAGGCCTCAGCACACTTTCAATTGTAAACATAGCATCAGCAAAGGCAAAAAGTCAGGGGGTAACCATGCCAAGGAGGCATTTCCTTACACAACCCCCCCCAAACGAAAGAGGATGAGACTAACCTTTCCCAAGAGAGTCTTCATTTTCTAAGTGGAAGAACCTGGAAAGGCCATCTGCATTGGCATGGGCAGTCCCAGGTCTGTGTTCCACTATAAAGTCCATTCCCTGTAGGGAGATGGACCACCTCAACAGTTTTGGATTTTCACCTTTCATTTGCATCAACCATTTGAGAGGTCTGTGGTCAGTTTGAACTAGGAAGTGAGTCCCAAAGAGGTATGGTCTCAGCTTCTTCAGGGACCAAACCACAGCAAAGGCCTCCCTCTCAATGGCACTCCAACGCTGCTCCCTGGGGAGTAACCTCCTGCTAATGAAAGCAACAGGCTGGTCAAGGCCATCATCATTTGTTTGGGACAAAACTGCCCCTATCCCATGTTCAGAGGCATCTGTCTGCACAATGAACTGCTTAGAATAATCTGGAGCTTTTAGAACTGGTGCTGAGTACATTGCTTGTTTCAGGGTGTCAAAGGCCTGTTGGCATTCTACAGTCCAGTTCACTTTCTTGGGCATTTTCTTGGAGGTGAGTTCAGTGAGGGCTGTCACAATGGATCCATATCCCTTCACAAACCTCCTGTAATACCCAGTCAAGCCAAGGAATGCCCTGACTTGAGTCTGGGTTTTTGGAGCTACCCAGTCCAGAATAGTCTGGATCTTGGGTTGGAGTGGCTGAACTTGGCCTCCACCTACAAGGTGGCCCAAGTAAACCACAGTTCCCTGCCCTATCTGGCATTTGGATGCCTTGATAGAGAGGCCTGCAGATTGCAGAGCCTTCAAAACCTTCTTCAGGTGGACCAGGTGATCCTGCCAGGTGGAGCTAAAGACAGCAATATCATCAAGATAAGCTGTGCTAAAGGACTCCAAACCAGCAAGGACTTGATTCACCAACCTTTGGAAGGTGGCAGGGGCATTCTTTAAACCAAAGGGCATAACAGTAAACTGATAATGCCCATCAGGTGTGGAGAATGCTGTTTTCTCTTTTGCTCCAGGTGCCATTTTTATTTGCCAGTACCCTGCTGTCAAGTCAAAGGTACTTAAGAATTTGGCAGCACCTAATTTGTCTATGAGCTCATCAGATCTAGGAATTGGATGGGCGTCTGTCTTGGTGACAGAGTTGAGCCCTCTGTAGTCCACACAAAACCTCATCTCTTTCTTTCCATCTTTGGTGTGAGGTTTGGGGACTAAGACCACTGGGCTAGCCCAGGGGCTGTCAGAGCGCTCAATCACTCCCAATTCCAGCATCTTGTGGACTTCCACTTTGATGCTTTCCTTAACATGGTCAGACTGTCTAAAAATGTTGTTTTTGACAGGCATGCTGTCTCCTGTGTCCACATCATGGGTACACAGGTGTGTCTGACCAGGGGTTAGGGAGAAGAGTTCAGGAAACTGTTGTAGGACTCTCCTACAATCAGCTTGCTGTTGGCCAGAGAGGGTGCCTGAGTAGATCACTCCATCTACTGAGCCATCTTTTGGGTCTGATGACAGAAGATCAGGGAGAGGTTCACTCTCTGCCTCCTGATCCTCATCTGTTACCATCAACAGATTTACATCAGCCCTGTCATGGAAGAGCTTAAGGCGGTTCACATGGATCACCCTCTTGGGGCTCCTGCTTGTGCCCAGGTCCACCAGGTAGGTGACCTGACTCTTCCTTTCTAGCACTGGGTAAGGGCCACTCCATTTGTCCTGAAGTGCCCTGGGAGCCACAGGCTCCAGAACCCAGACTTTCTGCCCTGGTTGGAACTCAACCATTGCAGCCTTTTGGTCATACCAAAACTTCTGGAGCTGTTGGCTGGCCTCAAGGTTTTTGCTTGCCTTTTCCATGTACTCTGCCATTCTAGAGCGAAGGCCAAGTACATAGTCCACTATGTCCTGTTTAGGCTCATGAAGAGGTCTCTCCCAGCCTTCTTTAACAAGAGCAAGTGGTCCCCTTACAGGGTGACCAAACAGAAGTTCAAAGGGTGAGAATCCTACTCCCTTCTGTGGCACCTCTCTGTAAGCGAAAAGCAGACATGGCAAGAGGACATCCCATCTCCTTTTGAGCTTTTCTGGGAGCCCCATGATCATGCCTTTTAATGTCTTGTTGAATCTCTCAACTAAGCCATTAGTTTGTGGATGGTATGGTGTAGTGAATTTGTAAGTCACCCCACACTCATTCCACATGTGTTTTAGGTATGCTGACATGAAGTTAGTACCTCTGTCAGACACCACCTCCTTAGGGAAACCCACTCTGGTAAAGATACCAATGAGGGCCTTGGCTACTGCAGGGGCAGTAGTCGACCTAAGGGGAATAGCTTCAGGATACCTAGTAGCATGATCCACTACTACTAGGATATACATATTTCCTGAGGCTGTGGGAGGTTCTAGTGGACCAACTATGTCCACACCCACTCTTTCAAAGGGGACCCCCACCACTGGAAGTGGAATGAGGGGGGCCTTTGGATGCCCACCTGTCTTACCACTGGCTTGACAGGTGGGGCAGGAGAGGCAAAACTCCTTAACCTTGTGGGACATATTGGGCCAGTAGAAGTGGTTGACTAACCTCTCCCACGTCTTGGTTTGTCCCAAATGCCCAGCAAGGGGAATATCATGGGCTAAGGTCAGAATAAACTCTCTGAACGACTGAGGCACTACCACTCTCCTAGTGGCACCAGGTTTGGGGTCTCTGGCCTCAGTGTACAGGAGTCCATCTTCCCAACAGACCCTATGTGTTCCATTTTTCTTGCCCTTGGACTCTTCTGCAGCTTGCTGCCTAAGGCCTTCAAGAGAGGGACAGGTTTCTTGTCCCTTACACAGCTCCTCCCTTGAGGGTCCCCCTGGGCCTAAGAGCTCAACCTGATAAGGTTCAAGCTCCAAAGGCTCAGTTCCCTCAGAGGGCAGAACTTCTTCCTGAGAAGAGAGGTTCTCTTTTTCTGACTGTGTTGCAGTTGGTTTCCCAACTGACTTTCCTTTTCTCTTGGTAGGCTGGGCCTTTCTTCCAGACTCCAGCTCTACTTTTTCACCCTGTGCCTTGCACTGTGCTCTTGTTTTTACACACACCAGTTCAGGGATACCCAGCATGGCTGCATGGGTTTTTAGTTCTACCTCAGCCCATGCTGAGGACTCCAGGTCATTTCCAAGCAGACAGTCTACTGGGATGTTTGAGGAGACCACTACCTGTTTCAGGCCATTGACCCCTCCCCATTCTAAAGTTACCATTGCCATGGGATGTGCTTTAGTCTGATTGTCAGCGTTGGTGACTGTATAGGTTTTTCCAGTCAGGTATTGGCCAGGGGAAACCAGTTTCTCTGTCACCATGGTGACACTGGCACCTGTATCCCTCAGGCCCTCTACACTTGTCCCATTAATAAAGAGCTGCTGCCTGTATTTTTGCATGTTAGGCGGCCAGGCAGCTAGTGTGGCTAAATCCACCCCACCCTCAGAGAATAGAGTAGCTTCAGTGTGGACCCTGATTTGCTCTGGGCACACTGTTGATCCCACTTGGAGACTAGCCATTCCAGTGTTACCTGGATTGGAGTTTGGAGTGGAACCTTTCTTGGGACAGGCCTTGTCTCCAGTTTGGTGTCCAGACTGACTACAGTTTCGACACCAGGCCTTTTTGGGATCAAAGTTTTTACCCTTGTACCCAGGATTGTTTTGTGAAGAGGCTCTGGGCCCACCCTCCTGTGCAGGTTTTTGGGGGCCTGTAGAAGACTCTTTACTATTTTTATTTTTGGCTGTCTCACCACCTTTCCCCTGGGGAGGTTTTGTGACTCCTTTCTTTTGGTCACCCCCTGTGGAAGTTTTGGACACCCTTGTCTTGACCCAATGGTCCGCCTTCTTTCCCAATTCTTGGGGAGAAATTGGTCCTAGGTCTACCAGATGCTGATGCAGTTTATCATTGAAACAATTACTTAACAGGTGTTCTTTCACAAATAAATTGTACAGCCCATCATAATTACTTACACCACTGCCTTGAATCCAACCATCTAGTGTTTTTACTGAGTAGTCTACAAAGTCAACCCAGGTCTGGCTCGAGGATTTTTGAGCCCCCCTGAATCTAATCCTATACTCCTCAGTGGAGAATCCAAAGCCCTCAATCAGGGTACCCTTCATGAGGTCATAAGATTCTGCATCTTTTCCAGAGAGTGTGAGGAGTCTATCCCTACACTTTCCTGTGAACATTTCCCAAAGGAGAGCACCCCAGTGAGATTTGTTCACTTTTCTGGTTACACAAGCCCTCTCAAAAGCTGTGAACCATTTGGTGATGTCATCACCATCTTCATATTTAGTTACAATCCCTTTGGGGATTTTCAACATGTTAGGAGAATCTCTGACCCTAGTTATGTTGCTGCCACCATTGATGGGTCCTAGGCCCATCTCTTGTCTTTCCCTTTCTATGGCTAGGATCTGTCTTTCCAAAGCCAATCTTTTGGCCATCCTGGCTAACTGGATGTCCTCTTCACTGGAGTTATCCTCAGTGATTTCAGAGTTGTTGGTCCCTCCTGTGAGGGAACCTGCATCTCTGACTATTATTTGTGGAGTCAGGGCTTGAGCAGCCCTGTTCTCCCTAAGTAGGACTGGAGGGGGGGGAATTTCCCTCCAAGTCACTATCTTCATCCTCTGTGTTGCCATCCTCAGAGGGGTTGGCTTTTTCAAACTCTGCCAAAAGCTCCTGGAGCTGTACTTTGGTAGGTTTGGAGCCCATTGCTATTTTCTTTAGTTTACAGAGTGACCTTAGCTCTCTCATCTGTAGATGGAGGTAAGGTGTGGTGTTGAGTTCCACCACATTCACATCTGTGCTAGACATTATGCTTCTAAAAGTTGGAATACTTTTTAAGAAACTAAACTGGTTCTAGAATCTAATTCAAACTTTTAACAAACTTTTAAACTCTAAAAGAAATGCTAACAGGGACTAACACAAGGCCCTAGCAGGACTTTTAAGAATTTAGAAAACTTTTCAAATTGCAAAAATCAATTTCTAATGACAATTTTGGAATTTGTTGTGTGATCAGGTATTGGCTGAGTAGTCCAGCAAATGCAAAGTCTTGTATCCCACCGCTGCCACCAATGTAGGAAGTTGGCTCTGTATGTGCTATTTCAAAGTAAGGAATAGCATGCACAGAGTCCAAGGGTTCCCCTTAGAAGTAAAATAGTGGTAAAAAGAGATAATACTAATGCTCTATTTTGTGGTAGTGTGGTCGAGCAGTAGGCTTATCCAAGGAGTAGTGTTAAGCATTTGTTGTACATACACATAGACAATAAATGAGGTACACACACTCAGAGACAAATCCAGCCAAAAGGTTTTGTATAGAAAAATATATTTTCTTAGTTTATTTTAAGAACCACAGGTTCAAATTTAACATGTAATATCTTGTTTGAAAGGTATTGCAGGTAAGTACATTAGGAACTTTGAATCATTTCAATTGCATGTATACTTTTCAAGTTATTCACAAATAGCTACTTTAAAAGTGGACACAGTGCAATTTTCACAGTTCCTGGGGGAGGTAAGTTTTTGTTAGTTTTACCAGGTAAGTAAGACACTTACAGGGTTCAGTTCTTGGTCCAAGGTAGCCCACCGTTGGGGGTTCAGAGCAACCCCAAAGTTACCACACCAGCAGCTCAGGGCCGGTCAGGTGCAGAGTTCAAAGTGGTGCCCAAAACGCATAGGCTTCAATGGAGAGAAGGGGGTGCCCCGGTTCCAGTCTGCCAGCAGGTAAGTACCCGCGTCTTCGGAGGGCAGACCAGGGGGGTTTTGTAGGGCACCGGGGGGGACAGAAGCCCACACAGAAATTTCACCCTCAGCGGCGCGGGGGCGGCCGGGTGCAGTGTTAGAACAAGCGTTGGGTTCGCAATGGAAGTCAATGAGAGATCAAGGGATCTCTTCAGCGCTGCAGGCAGGCAAGGGGGGGCTTCCTCGGGGAAACCTCCACTTGGGCAAGGGAGAGGGACTCCTGGGGGTCACTTCTGCAGTGAAAGTCCGGTCCTTCAGGTCCTGGGGGCTGCGGGTGCAGGGTCTTTTCTAGGCGTCGGGACTTAGGTTTCAGAGAGTCGCGGTCAGGGGAAGCCTCGGGATTCCCTCTGCAGGCGGCGCTGTGGGGGCTCAGGGGGGACAGGTTTTGGTACTCACAGTCGTAGAGTAGTCCGGGGGTCCTCCCTGAGGTGTTGGTTCTCCACCAGCCGAGTCGGGGTCGCCGGGTGCAGTGTTGCAAGTCTCACGCTTCTTGCGGGGAGATTGCAGGGTTCTTTAAAGCTGCTCCTTTGGATAAAGTTGCAGTCTTTTTGGAGCAGGTCCGCTGTCCTCAGGAGTTTCTTGTCGTCGTCGAAGCAGGGCAGTCCTCAGAGGAGTCAGAGGTCGCTGGTCCCTTTGGAAGGCGTCGCTGGAGCAGAGTTCTTTGGAAGGCAGGAGACAGGCCGGTGAGTTTCTGGAGCCAAGGCAGTTGTTGTCTTCTGGTCTTCCTCTGCAGGGGTTTTCAGCTAGGCAGTCCTTCTTCTTGTAGTTGCAGGAATCTAAATCTTTAGGTTCAGGGGAGCCCTTAAATACTAAATTTAAGGGCGTGTTTAGGTCTGGGGGGTTAGTAGCCAATGGCTACTAGCCCTGAGGGTGAGTACACCCTCTTTGTGCCTCCTTCCAAGGGGAGGGGGTCACATCCCTAATCCTATTGGGGGAATCCTCCATCTGCAAGATGGAGGATTTCTAAAAGTTAGAGTCACCTCAGCTCAGGACACCTTAGGGGCTGTCCTGACTGGCCAGTGACTCCTCCTTGTTATTCTCATTATTTTCTCCGGCCTTGCCGCCAAAAGTGGGGGCCGGGGCCGGAGGGGGCGGGCAACTCCACTAGCTGGAGTGTCCTGCGGTGCTGTGACAAAGGGGTGAGCCTTTGAGGCCTTTGAGGCTCACCGCCAGGTGTTACAGCTCCTGCCTGGGGGAGGTGTTAGCATCTCCACCCAGTGCAGGCTTTGTTACTGGCCTCAGAGTGACAAAGGCACTCTCCCCATGGGGCCAGCAACATGTCTCTAGTGTGGCAGGCTGCTGGAACCAGTCAGCCTACACAGATAGTCGGTTAAGTTTCAGGGGGCACCTCTAAGGTGCCCTCTGGGGTGTATTTTGCAATAAAATGGACACTGGCATCAGTGTGCATTTATTGTGCTGAGAAGTTTGATACCAAACTTCCCAGTTTTCAGTGTAGCCATTATGGTGCTGTGGAGTTCGTGTTTGACAAACTCCCAGACCATATACTCTTATGGCTACCCTGCACTTACAATGTCTAAGGTTTTGTTTAGACACTGTAGGGGTACCATGCTCATGCACTGGTACCCTCACCTATGGTATAGTGCACCCTGCCTTAGGGCTGTAAGGCCTGCTAGAGGGGTGACTGACCTATACTTGCATAGGCAGTGAGAGGCTGGCATGGCACCCTGATGGGAGTGCCATGTCGACTTACTCGTTTTGTTCTCACTAGCACACTCAAGCTGGCAAGCAGTGTGTCTGTGCTGAGTGAGAGGTCTCCAGGGTGGCATAAGACATGCTGCAGCCCTTAGAGACCTTTCTTGGCATCAGGGCCCTTGGTACTAGAAGTACCAGTTACAAGGGACTTATCTGGATGCCAGGGTCTGCCAATTGTGGATACAAAAGTACAGGTTAGGGAAAGAACACTGGTGCTGGGGCCTGGTTAGCAGGCCTCAGCACACTTTCAATTGTAAACATAGCATCAGCAAAGGCAAAAAGTCAGGGGGTAACCATGCCAAGGAGGCATTTCCTTACAGTGAGTTTAAGTCAGACAGGGGCAAGTCATCTCCAGTGATTGGTGGTTTCTTATGCATCACTGCATTGTGTGATGCAGTGTTGTTCATCAGCCATTTCACATGACATACATAGCTGACTTCTTCATACCTGTTGCAAGCTAATTCCCCTTGCTAATTGAGGAATGTACATTGACAAGTGTGATGTCCCATCAGACTTGACAATATGCATGTTGGTTACCCGTGTGCATATGCTACATTTCCACTGGGACACAGATGTAAGAATATGATTGGCATACAGATGTCCTGATAGCAGAAAATTGTCACATATTTTGCCCATAGTATACCTATGTAGGTATGATGCATAGGCATTGGTTGTTGACTCACAGCTATGGCTCACACAATACTGTATCAACATCATCTGCATTCTGAAACCAAAAAACATGGCTCACTGTTTGAATTTACCATGTGTACCTGCTGTAGCTATGAGGGATATGACACATGAGGCCAAGGTGTTTGGGAACTTCATGTTTGACAATAAACATATTTGGTGCAGTTGTGGTAGTTCATTAACACCCATGTGTAGGTTGGTAAGTATGACCTAACTGTTGGCTTGCATCATGGTTGGCGTACCAGTTATGTTAGCATCACTTATGCTTTGCCTCTGGGAATCCCCCACAGACATATGCCATGCTCGCTGTGTCTGGTGTGTGGGTAGTGATGTTGCTTCTCATTCTGTGACAAATTAGTTTGCTCATTTGGGTGTTTGCAAGGTCTGTTTTCATCATTCCTGCATGGTACAGTAGTCCATTTGATACATGTACAAATTAGTAAACATCCATATGTGCAGGGGACATTGGTGTGAGCTTACTTGGTCCTTACATGACTTACATTGCTTGTCTTCTGGAGACTTTTATCCTAGATATTTTGGACCTGAGTCCATTGTCACTCCTTGCTACATCACAATTGGTGCTTGTGTGTGACATGTGTACTACTTATTTGAATAACATTTGGCAGGTGTGACATATTGATGTGTCATATGATGGTATATGCCCATAGTGATATGGCTGGATCTATGTCACTTGGTGAGGGTATGGCTTGTTTTTACAAGGGATGCCTGCCTTTACTGGGCAACATATGTTATTGCCTGGTACATGACATCAGGGTAAGGTATTTGTGTCATAATTATAGGGTCTGTGTAATTGGCTAACTACCATACAATGAGAATCCATTGCTTGTCGACTGCTTGACTATGTTGCTCTGATTATGGCACCTGAATGTGGTGGATTTGTCACCTAGCCATGGTGTGGTCAGTGTTATAGGCCAACTTCATTCCTGGTATTGTAGTTTTCTGTTAGCTTGCTTTGCTGGTGTGTTACATTTTGAAAATTTTAGGAACATGCATTGTTTAGTGTTGTTACATGATGGTGACATTTTGTTGGCACTTCCTGTGGGGGGGTCAGTTGAGATGATTGCATGTGATTTCTCACTGAATTGTGATGGAAATGTTATCATGTGTATGTTATGACACTACTTCACTATCTATTTTCAGCATCAGCACCAGCAGGTGAAGGAGATGGCGCACAGCTGAGTGGGGAAGCTTCTGCCTTATAGTCACAGAACCACAGACTCTGTGGGACCCAGTGGCCTGGAGGGCAAGGGAAGTGCCAGAGGGCAGACCAGATCTGCAACATCTTCATCTGAGCTCTCCTCCAGTGGCCATTCCCTAGTGGTGGCGGACCCATCTGAAACTACTTCTCTATAATCTCTGTCCTCTACCCCCAGTTCTATCACCACCCCCCTTGTAGATCTCTACCCAGTCAGACATGCCCACTCATCCAAGAGGGTGAACGTCTCCTTTGTGTATGCAGCTTGCACTATAGAGCTAACCAGTAGATTCCCACAAATCTGGAAGAGTTAAAAAAGTTCTCGGGTTTCACTTTTTTGATGGGGCTGATAAGGAAGCTGTCACCGTCTTCATAATGGTCTACTAGTCCCTTGATGGCAACGGCTATATTTCCTACAACCATGAGTTATAATCGGTTCTTGCTTCTTCTTTGGATGCTGCATTTTGTTGATAATGCTTTAGCCTTGCCACGAGATCACCCTGATTCTAACCGTCTTTTTAAGATTAGGCCTGTCTTGGATCATTTTGTAGAACGGTTTTCAGAGGTCTATGTTCCAGGGAAAGAAATAGCTGTGGAAGAGTCTTTGGTCCTGTTCAAGGACCTTTTGGTTTTTAGGCAGTACATTCTTAGCAAGAGGGCACGGTATGGAATTAAGATGTATATGCTGTCTGAAAGTAGTACAGGATATGTTTATAATTTCTGGGTCTACACCGATAGGGATTCCAGTACTGGCCCCCCCGGTTGTCCATCCATTTTTGGAGTTAGTGAGAAAATAGTATGGGGATTTGGTAGGCAACGGTTTAAGAAAGGTCACCAATTGTGCTTAGATAACTTCTACACTGGAGTGCACTTATGTCACAATTCCCTTTAACAGTAAAGGTTATCCAATGGAGCTTGTGTGTAAAAAACTTGAGAGGGGACAGTCCAGTGCCTTGCATAAAGAAGAGCTGCTAGCTGTGAAATTTGCAGACAGGAGGGATGTCTACATGCTGACTACTATCCATGATCATCCTTCTTCCCCTGTGACTGTTTGGGGTCAGCACATGAGTGGTGTAGATAGAGTAGATCAGCGGTTAGAAGCTTACGCTGCTGTTTGTAAGACTTATGTTTGGTATAAAAAGGTGGCTATACATCTCTTCCATTTTTCAACTTTTAATGCTTTTATTGTGTTCAAGGATTTTTCCTCTGAGCCTTGTTGTGGTGGAACGGACAAAAGTTCCTAGAGAAGCAGTGGTGGAAGATGTGGCTAGATTGAAAGGTCGCCACTTTCCTGATCACATTCCCCCATACCCAAAAAAGACTTTCCTGCTAAGAAATGTAGAGTCTGTGTCCAAAGAGGTATCTGGAGGGAATCTTGTATGTACTGCCCCAATTGTCCTGTGTGTGGCCAGCTGTTTCAGAAGTTACCACACTCAAAAGAATTATTGGGAACTGCCGTGAGCATCAATGTAAACAGCCTGTTTTCTATTTTTTGTTCAGTTTCATGGCTGGCATTACTGTCATGTATTTAGTTAGCGCTTTTGTGTTTGCAGTTCTGCATTTACTTATGATTAGTGTTTTCTTTTTTGTTAAAAAAGTGATGGCAGTGTGCGTAGAGTGGCGCTTTGCTAGCGGTATGTATGGAGTGGCGCTTGGCTGGTGGTGTGCGTAAAGTGGCACTTGGCTGGCGGTATGCGTGGAGTGGCACTTGGCTGGTGGCATAAATAGTGACTTGATTTTGGCCACTACAACACACTGCTAGCGAAATGCCTGTCCACAGCTGATGTGATTGCTGTGTCAGCATGTAGCGTATGAAAGTGATGGGCTCTTAAATGGCGCTGTCTGTTGATGTGAGTGGTGTGATTTGCTGGGCCCATGGCTGACTGCATGAATGGTCTTGTACATGTCTGGTGTGAAAGGTGTGTGAATGGACTGTAAAGTGGTTGGTGCCTTGTCGTGGCTTTACAGCTCACGAGCTGTGAGTCATTGGTTCATTTTTATGTCCTTTCAGTTATTAAAAGTGCATTCCATTATTCTGAAATCTCCTGTTAATAAAATGTGATCTATTGAACCATCACTCATCCTCGTGCAAAGTCCAACCAGGATGTGTGGTAAAATAAAGAAAATGAAAAACCCACTCGGCTGTAATCAGGCATTGAAACACACCTGTGACATGCTAGGTGTCTTGGGTGGGACCCCAATGATGAAGAATGCCACAAACTATGGTGGTCCTTACAACCCTGGCGGTCGGTGATAAATATCTAAAAATATCTAAAAAATAGAATTACGACCGTGGCGGAAACCGGCAACATAGACAGCCACTTTAACACTCCGACCACCAAGGCGGTACAAACAAACACTGCGGCAGTAACCGCCAACAGACAGGCGGGAGACAATGTACCGTCCACAGTATAACAGCCCACCAATCCGCCACCTTTTCCGGGGTGGATTCACCGCAAAAACAAAGACAGCGGAAACAGGACTTCGAAAGGAAAACGCTCACCTCTACACACCCCACGAGGAACCAGGACGCCATGGAACCGGAACTTCAGATACTCCCAGCCTTTATCTTCCTGCTCCTCTACCAGGAGCACGAACGCCGGTGGCGAAGACAATGGTGAGTACTGCATATCTGACACAGGGGAGGGGGGAGGGAAAAGAGAGTGACAAACACATGCAACACCCAACGCCCACCCTCACCTACTACAATACACATGCTAAACATATTGATACATGACAGTTACACCCCCCAACCCCTCCTGGAAGAATGCAAGGACAAAAGGAAAAGAGTCGAAAAATTGTGATATATTAAATTACATACATCAAAAATATTTACAAATATATTCATTTATACTATATACAATTATATACACCAAGAACACAAGTCTAAGGGAGTCCACCATCATAGTCGGTGGATCACTGGGCCCAAAAGGCATGGGCGAGGCCCACACAAGATACCGGAACAAGACGGAGAGAACACTGCAGGGGCATCAGATAGATGTAAAACAGGCATCTCAGGGGGAAGGGAAAGGGGGCACCTCAGCCGGTTGAGTGCATGATGCCAAATCCACGAGGGGGCCCCATGCCCACAGTTCAATCCTGGGGAGTGCAAAGCCACAGTCTCTCAAGTCTCTACAGTGGGTGGTTTGCCCACTGTTCAATCCTGGGGAGTGCAAAGCCACAGTCTCTCAAGTCTCTACAGTGGGTGGTTTGCCCACTGCTATATCCTGGGGAGTGCAAAGCCACAGTCTCTCAAGTGGATGTCAATCTCCACAGGTTCTGGAGTGGGCCTTGTGTCCAGAGTGCTTCATCATGCCAAGGACTGAGGTAGTGGATGACAATCTCCACTGGTTCTGGAGAGGGCCTTGTGCCCAGAGTGCTTCATCCTGCTCGTGGCGGCCTCAATAGCGCCAGAGCTTTTTGCGCTCATGGGCCTGCGGTGCTTGTGGCGGCGGTGTCCTCGGCAGCGGTGCTTATGGCGGGGGTGTCCTTGGCAGCGGTGCCTGTGCCGGCAGTGCGCCGACGGTGTGGCGGTGTCCTTGGCAGCGGTGCTTGTGGCGGCGGTGTCCTTGGCAGCGGTGCCTGTGGCGGCGGTGTCCTTGGCAGCGGTGCTTGTGGCGGCGGTATCCTTGGCAGCGGTTCAGCTGCTGGCAGTCCTGTCTGTGGCAGTGTGGCTGCTATCGGTCACCTCCTGGGCAGCAGGGCTGATGCTGGCGGTCCTGTCTGGGGCAGTGTGGTGGCTGACGGTCGCCTCCTGGGCAGCAGGGCTGCTGCTGGCAGTCCTGTCTCTGTGGCAGTGTGGCTGCTGGCGGTCGCCTCCTGGGCAGCGGGGCTGCTGCTGGCAGTCCTGTCTGTGGCAGTGTGGCTGCTGGCAGTCATCTCCTGGGCAGTGGTGCTGCTGCTGGCAGTCCTGTCTGGGGCAGTGTGGCTGCTGGCGGTCGCCTCCTGGGCAGCGGTGCTGCTGGCGGTCTTGTCCGCCATGCTGATCTTCCCAGACTTGCTGGTTTTCTTGTGCCCCTTCCCCACCTTGGATGGTGTCGCAGCTGTCTCCACAATCTCAACTGTACCCCTGGGAGTGGCTTTGGTGGCTGGTGTCTTTCCCCTCCCCCGCCGGGCACTATCCAACTTTTGATGCTTGACAGGTGGGGGACTGCTCCTTGCCACACTGCCTTCCCTGCTGTCTGGTGCACTCCATAATCCTGTGACTACTGGCACCACTGGTCCCGCCGATGTTGTGGCTGAGGTGCCAGGTTGGGACCTGGAGTCGGGCCCTAGGAGACTGACGGGGTGTGGGAGGTGAGGGAAAGAAGTCAAGGCTGGACAGAAAAAGTTTCTTAGGAACACTGGGACGGGTAGCTGGAGTGGGTTTGGGAGTGGAGGAAGAGGTTGTGGTCTTAGGGCATAGGCTGGAGGCTGTCGTGAGGAGGATGGCTGTTGGGTGGGTGTGTGGCTGCATTTGTGTTCCTTGGGAGGTGGCTTCACAGACACACTGGGAGAGGATGCAGGGGATGTGTGAATGGTAGTGGGGGTGGTGACTGCATGTGAGCAGGGTGTGGTGGTGGGTGTGCTGGTGATAGACGTAGTGGCTGAAGATGTAGTGCATGCAGGTGTGAGTGGAGACGAGACAGGGAGGGAGGAGGGAGACGAGGAGGAGGGGGACACAGTGGAGGCAGTGGATGTTGTTGTGTCTGCATGTGTATGATGCTTGCGTGAGTGCCTGTGGGATGTGTGGTGCTTATGTTTGCCAGAGCTTCCTTCGAGTGTTGAGGTGTGTGCATCCTGGTCTGATGGTGTGCATGGGATAGGCTGAGGTACAGTGGTGTGGGTCTGGGTGGAGGAAGTTGGAGGGGGGAGGCTAGAGACAGGGACAATGGCTGCCATCAGTGCTGAGGCCAGAGTCTGAAAAGCTTGCGGAAGGGCTGCCTGACCAGAATGAATGCCCTCCAGGAATACATTGATTTGTTGCAACTGCCTCTCTACACCCTGGATGGCTTTCAAAATGGTAGACTGCCCAACAGTGAGGGACCTAAGGAGGTCAATGGCCTCCTCACTGAGGGCAGCAGGGGTGACTGGGGCAGGGGCTGAGGTACCTGAGTCGAAGGTGATGCCCACCCTCCTGGGTTAGCGGGCACGGTTCAAAGGCTGAGGTGCTGCTGGGAGGGCGGTGCTGGTAGGGGGGTGGCGGCCACTGGTAGGGAGCTCCCATCAGAGGAGGAGTCCGTATCGCTGGTGTCAGCTCCTGTCCCCGCCGTAGAGCTCCCCTCACCCTCCGTCCCACTGGTGAATTCGGAGTCCGTAGTGTCCCTCCAGGGCCATGTGTGATGCAGCTCCCTCCTGCTCCGGTGCCACTGCTCCTCCACCTGATGATGCTAATGCACACAAGTACAGGGAGACCACAAAAAGGGGGGGGAAACAGAAGAAAGACATGTTGAGTGCATGCAATACCGCTACTGTTGGCAGACACGACAGAGACAGAAGCCCCCTGCACTATGCAGCGCACTTGGGGTCCACTATTCAATCCCTGGGACATGGCTTACAAGGCTATGGACGATTTCTGCACACATGGATGTCACAGGAGCCTGACTAGGTGTAGTTGGCATTGGACACAGGTGGGGTGGGGTGCCACAGGGACTGCCTGAAAAAGGGGACTTAACTTGCAAACTCGCCCTGGCCTAGGGGAACCCACAGCCCACCTCCCCCACCCAGACACCTCCAATGCACGCTGAATCAGCTGAATGAGAGTGTACTGACCCCCTTGTTGCTGCTGTGATGCCCTCAAGCGCCCATCCAACTCCGGGTACGCCACCGCCAGGATCCTGAACATCAGGGGGGTCATGGTGCGACTGGCACCCCTCCAACGTTGGGAGGCCGTCTTCTTGCTCCAGCTGCGAATGTCCTCCCATCTTTTCCAGCAGTGGGTGCTCCGTCTGTGGTAGACCCCTAAGGTCCGGATGTCCTTGGTGATGGCACGCCAAATATCCTTCTTCTGGTGGGCGCTGACCTACAGGAATTGTACAGGGGAAAAAGAGAAGTAATTACCAACTGCAGCGTCTCAGTCATTGGCCCGCATCCCTACCCTTGCCATGTGGCACATGCACTCACCGTCGTTTCATGCACGCCTCATTCCCCCCCTATCTTTCATCTACCCCACTCCACGCAGGCATTGATCATACAGCATGGTAACGGTGTACTTACTTGTTTGTCTGGAGGACAGTAGAGTAGCGTGTACTGGGGGAGGACCCCATCCACGAGTTTCTCCAACTCCTCCATGCTGAAAGCAGGGGCCCTTTCCCCAGACACATGAGCCATTGTCTCTTCCAGATTGAGGTCACGTCAGCACTCGAGGTGTAGGTCCTCTCCTGTCGAAGATCAGGTATCGAGTGATTGAACAGTGAGAAAATGGTGGTCACGTCCTCGGCGGTGCGTACCGTCAGTACGGGCGTACATCGTCATTGGCTCCTGGGTCCCATAGGGTCCAATGTTAACCAATGCAGAATTGTGCTGCGGTCTTCGACCGCCTACTGCGACGGTGTACAATGCCAGCACAGTTACCTCATATCCTATTGTCCCACTTTACAGGTCAGGAAGCCGCCATTTCAGGGGCCCACATGGCCTTATTTTTTACTGCGTCACACATACCTAGGCCTTGGCTAAACACTCATACAGGCAAAATTCAGTTTATGAATAGTTTTCTGAGTAAGCTGTGTTTACGTACCTCAGAGTTGGTTGACTCTGTGCTCGCTGTTCTCCTCCATAGGCATCATTCGCTGGGGCATGTGAGGAGATGGCGGCATCCTCCGGTGTACAGACCACTGGTGGACCTGTCGACAATTGAGGAAAGACATGTGATCATCACCTACAGGCTTGATCGTGCCACAGTCCAGGAACTGTGTGCCCAGTTGGAGCCAGACCTGATGTCAGCTATCCACCATCCCACAGGAATCCACCCTCAAGTGCAGGTCCTGTCAGTACTCCATTTCCTAGCAAGTGGGTCTTTTCAAACAACAGTGGCCATGGCATCAGGGATGTCCCAGCCTATGTTTTCCAACGTGTTGTCCAGAGTGTTGTCTGCCCTGCTGAAAACCCATGCGGAGCTACATCGTTTTCCCTCAGGTGGAGGATTTGCCTACAGTGAAAGGTGACTTCTATGCCCTGGGACATATCCCTAACATCATAGGTGCCATTGATGGGACACATGTGGCCTTGGCCCCCCCGCAGGAGTGAACAGGTGTACAGAAACCGGAAGAGTTACCATTCGATGTGCAGATGGTGTAATTGGCAGACCAGTACATCTCCCATGTTAATGCAAAATTCCCTGGCTCAGTGCATGACGCTGACATCCTGCGGAATAGCAGCATCCCTTACATGATGGAGCAACTACAGAGGCACCGGGTGTGGCTATTAGGTGAGCACCTGGACCCAAATCAGTATGAATAGTTGTCTGGTTCTGGGGATGTCCCTAAGAGTTAGTGTGTGTCTAACAGTTGTCCCTCGCCATTTTCAGGTGACTCTGGTTACCCCAACCTGTCATGGCTACTGTCCCCAGTGAGGAATCCGAGGGCAAGGGCAGAGGAATGCTACAATGAGGCCCATGGGCGAACTAGGAGGATTATAGAGCAGACCTTCGTCCTCCTGAAGGCCAGGTTCAGGTGCCTACATATGACAGGTGGATCCCTATTCTACTCACCATAGAAGGTGTGCCAGATCATCGTGGCCTGCTGTATGCTTCACAACTTGGCTTTGTGACAACAGGTGCCTTTTCTGCAGGAGGATGGTCCAGATGAAGGTGTTGTGGCAGCTGTGGAGCCTGTGGACAGTGAAGATGAGGAAGCAGAAGAAGAGGACATCGATAACAGGAACTCGGTGATCCTGCAATACTTCCAGTGAGACACAGGTAAGAAGACAAACCTGCCTGCTACATGTACTTTAAAACTACTACCTCTCTACTGTCTGTCCTTTTCACCCAGTGTATAGTCACTGAGTTGTCACTTTCCCTTACGATTTCACAGATGTGGGTCCCACTGTGTGACATCTGCTATCTTTCCTCATGGACTAAAGCTGTGTGACATAGGTATGTTGACTTTGCATTTGAAAGAGCATTTTGTCACTGTAATTGCTAATACACTAATTCAAAATCAAAGACAGACTCCAGATTGTTTTGTTCTTTAAGGGTGTTTATTTAAGTGCTCAATATTAGAGGGGGTTGTAAAATGGTGAGGGGTGATGGTGAAGGAATGTCCATGGCAGAGTCCAGTCTATTAGTCTCACAGGTGCATTGTCCAAAAGGGCATAGGAAGTGGAGCAAGGGCAGTTTGAGGATGGACAGGGTGACAAGGTGGGACAAAAGGATGACAATCAGGGTGGTCTTATTTCTTGGCGGGGTCTTGGCATCTTTCTCTGCCTTTGTCCTGGATCTCAGGGACCGTTTGTGGGGTGGTTCTCCCTCTGCAGGGGATGGGGTGCTGGTGTGGTGGTCCTGTGGTGGTGCCTCCTGTCCACTAGCGCTGGCAGAGGTGGTGGGCAGTTCATCGTCCAGGCTAGCGTCAGGGGCCCCTTGTTGTGCCACAGTGTCCCTCCTGGTGTTGAGGACTTCCTTCAGCACCCCTACAATGGTGCACAAGGTAGAATTGTTGGATTTGAGTTCCTCCCTGAATCCCAAATACTGTTCCTCCTGAAGGCGCTGGGTCTCCTGAAAATTGGCCAGTACCGTTGCCATCGTCTCCTGGGAATGATGGTAGACTCCCATGATGTTGGAGAGGGCCTCGTGGAGAGTGGGTTCCCTGGGCCTGTCCTCCCCCTGTCGCACAGCAGCCCTCCCAGTTCCCCTGTTTCCCTGGGCCTCTGTCCCCTGAACGGTGTGGCCACTGCCCCCAGGTCCCTGTTGTTGTTGGGTGGTGGGTTAGCCTGTGTTCCCTGTAGTGGTGGGCACACTGCTGATTGACGTGTCCTCTGGACAGAGGTATGGGCCCGCGTGGTTGGTTCTGTGCTGGTGTTTCCAGAGGGGGGAAGCTCTGTGGTGGCCTGTGACTGTGTGAGGGGAACCGACTGTCCCGAGGTCCCAGATGGGTCGGGCTGGTTGTCTAGATCCAGTTGGACAGAGCTGCTGTCATCACTGTGGGCCTCTTCTGTGGGTGGTGTGGACATGTCTGGACCCTCCTGTCCGGTGACGTTGGGTAAGGGGCCTGCAGGGGGGTAAAAGCATAATTATTGCATCTGTGTGTGCCATGGTGTGCAATGGGTGGTTGACCGTGTACCCCAGTGCTTGCATTCCTGTGTGGGACCTTGTGTGATGATGGTTTAGTGGGGTAGATGGGCATCTGTAGTGGACATGCTTTGATGATGGGTGTCCATGCTTTGGTGTTGCATGCAGGGCTTGGTGTTGGGATGGGTGGTTTGGGATATTAGGACATTTGTGAGGAGTAGAAGTGATGGGGTGAGGGCGAGGGTGGGGGTATGTGACGGCATGCAATTAGGGTGGGGGATATCGTAGTGAAGATTTGACTTACCAGAGTCCATTCCTCCAGCTACCCCTGTGAGGCCCTCAGGATGCAGAATAGACAAGACCTGCTCCTCCCATGCTGTTAGTTGTGGGGGAGGAGGTGGGGATCCGCTGCCAGTCCTCTGTACCGCGATGTGGTGTCTTGAGACCACGGACCTCACCTTCCCCCGTAGTTCGTTCCACCTCTTCCTGATGTCATCCCTATTTCTTGGGTGCTGTCCCACTGCGTTGACCCTGTCCACGATCCTTCGCCATAGTTCCATCTTCCTAGCTATGGAGGTGTGCTGCACCTGTGATCCGAATAGCTGTGGCTCTACCCGGATGATTTCCTCCACCATGACCCTGAGCTCCTCCTCAGAGAACCTGTGGTGTCTTTGCCGTGCCATGGGGTGGTGTGGGTGATGTGTGGGTTGGTGTGTGTTGTGATGTGTGGGGTGATATTTAGTGGTGTGTTGTGTGAGGTACGGGGATGTTATGTGGGTGATGGTGTTGAGTGCCTGTGGATGCTCATTTGTAGATGGTGGTGTCTCTCTGTGGTCTTCAGTCGCAGTTGTTGTCGTAGGGGTTTGTGGGTGATGTGGGTGTGTGTTTTATATTGTATTGAGTGTGTGGAAGTGGTGTGTGTATGTGTATCAGGTATGTGTATTTTCAATTGTCCAATGTGGATGTGTTTTGTAAGATTGTGTGTATTTTGAGCGCGGCGGTGTGTACCGCCAATGGAATACCGCGGTTGAAAGACCGCAGCGTGGATTCGTGGGTCGTGATAGTGTGGGCGTATTCCTGTTGGCATGACAGTGGAGGTTTTGTTTTCATCAGTTTATCACTGACTTTTGGTGTGGCGGACTTGTGTGGGTGTCTAAATTTTGGCGGATTCCGAGCTGTTGGTCATAATGACCATGGCGGAATTTCGCGGTGGTGTGTTGGCGGTCTTCTGCACGGCGGTAAGCGGCTTTTACCTCCAGTGTTGTAATGACCCCCTATGTCTTTGTAGCATAACCTAAGGGTGTTTCCTTTCACAATCTGAGTGATTGGAACATCACAGAAGTAAGGGTCTTGGTAGTGTGCTTGCTTCTTCTCTAGGAAAAATGTACCAACTCTAGACTAGTTTGAAAACTAGACACCTGGTGAAGTACAGGGTGTTGTGCCTCTTGTGGATCCCAACAAATTTCTTAGCCATAATGCCCCGTAAACTTTAGAATGTGAATAAAATCATAAATGTTTCTTGCATTTCTGTACTATATTCTTCCATAAGCAAAAATAAACCAGAAACGTATACCACCCACTGTTTCCCCCGGTATCCTGATGAAAATGCTACCTCACTTGTGTTCGTGGGCCAAGTGCCCACGACAGAGAAGGGGCCAAAATACAAAGTGGACAAATCAAAATGGTCTATTACAAAACTACCTGTTTTTGAGGTGGGGTGCCCTGTGTTTTTTGTCCCAGGCGCGGTGAGGTATTGTTTTTATCGGCAGGCCGAGGAGAACATTGGGAGGTAGGAAATTTGTGCCAGTGCGGTGTTCCCACACAGAAATGTCAGGGAAATTAGATTTTTGTTAGCTAAATTTGAGGTTTGAAAGGTTTGGGGGATCCCTGCAAGCCACACCTCCCTGGACTCCACCAGGAGTCTAGTTTTAAAAAATGTTTGGTTTTCGTAGGTTTCCCTAGATGACCGCCGTGCCTGGGACCAAAAATACAGGTGCCCCCCGCAAGAACATGTAGTTTTGTAATAGATCATTTTGTTGTGTCTGTGTTGTGTTTTGGACCCTTCCCAGTCGCTGGCACTAGGCCTACCCACACAAGTGAGGTACCATTTGTATTGGGAGACCTGGGGGAAATGCTGGGTGAAAGGAAGTTTGTGCTCCATTGTAGGAAAGTACCATTTCAGATTTTAGAACTTTCCATCACCAAAATGTGAGGAAAAAGTGTATTGTTTTTTTGTCAAATTTTGAGGCTTGCAGAGGATTCTGGGTGCCAGAACCTGGTGAGAGCCCCACAAATCATCCCATTGTGGATTCCCCTAGGTGTCTAGTTTTCCCAAAATGTGCACGTTTGGTAGGTTTTCCTAAGTTCCAGCTGAGGTTCAGCTGAAAATCCACAGTTAGGCACTTTCCAAAAAACACGTCAGTTTTCAATGTAAAAATGTGATGTGTGCATGTTGCGCTTAGGGGCATTTCCTGTCGTGGGCACTTGGCCTACCCACACAAGTAAGGTACCATTTTTATTGGGAGACTTGGGGGAACTCTGGGTAGAAGGACGTTTGCTTCTCCCCTCTGATTCCAGAACTTTCCACCACTAAAATGTAAGGAAAAGGTGTTTTTGTAGCCACATTTTGAGATTTGCAAAGGATTTTGGGTGCCAGAACCTGGTGAGATCCCCACAAGTCATCCCATCCTGGATTCCCCTCAGTGTCCAGTTTTGAAAAATGTGTGTGCTTGGTAGTTTTCTCTAAGTTCTGATTGAGCTGGAAGCCAAGGTCCACAGCTAGGTACTTCACAAAAACAGGTCAGCTTTCATTAGAAAATTGTGATGGGTCCACATTGTGTTTTGGAGCATTTCCTGCCGTGGGCACTAGGCCTACCCACACAACTGAGGTACCATTTTAATCGGAGGTCTTCGGGGAACACTGGGTAGAAGGAATTTCTGGACTTTTCTCAGATTCCAGAACTTTTCATCACCGAAGTGTGAGGAAAAAGTTGTTGTTTTTTGCCAAATTTTGAGGTTTGCAAAGGATTCTGGGTAATTGAACCTGGTGAGATCCCCACAAGTCACCCCATCCTGGATTTCCCAAGGTGTTTAGTTTTAAAGAAAGGTGCAGGTTTGGTAGGTTTCCCTAAGTGCCGGCTGAGCTACAGCCCAAAATCCACAGCTAGGCAGTTTCCAAAAAACAATCAGTTTCCAATGTAAAAATGTAATGTGTGCATGTTGCGTTTATGGGCGTTTCCTGTAGCCGGCACTAGGTCTATCCACATAAGTGAGGCACCATTTTTATTGGGAGACTTGGAGAAATGCTTGGTGGAAGGAATTTTGTGGCTCCAATCAGATTCCAGAACTTTCCATCACCGAAATGTGACAAAAAAGTATTTTTTTGCCACATTTTGAGATTTGCAAATGATTCTGGGTGCCAGAAACATGTGAGAGCCCCACAAGTCATACCGTTCTGGATTTCCCTAGGAGTCTAGTTTTGAAAATTGTATAGGTGTGCTAGGTTTCCCTAGGTGCCGGCTGAGCCAAAGGCCAAAATCCACAGCTAGGCACTTTGCAAAAAAAACATCAGTTTTCGAAATAAAAAGTTTATGTATCCATGTTGCATTTTGGGGCGTTTACTGTTGCAGGCACTAGGCCTACCCACACAAGTGAGGTACCATTTTTATGTGGGGACTTGGGAGAATGCTGGGTGGAAAGAAACTCGTGGCTCCTCTCAGATTCCATGACTTTGCATCTCTGAAATATGAGGAAAGAGAGGTTTTTTTGCCAAATTTTGAGGTTTGCAAAGGATCCTGGGTAATTGAACCTGGTTAGATCCCCACAAGTCACCCCATTCTGGATTTTCCTAGGTGTCAAATTTTAAAAAACGTAAATGTTTGCTAGGTTTCTTTAGGTGCTGGCTGAGGTAGAGGCCAAAATCCACAGCGAGGCACTTTGCTAAAAAGATGTCAGTTTTCTTTGGGAATATGTGATGTGTCCACGTTGTGTTTTGGGACATTTCCTGTCATGGGCACTAGGCCTACCCACACAAGTGAGGTACCATTTTTATCGGGAGACTTGAGGAAATGCTGGGTAGAAGGAAGTCTGTGGCTCCCTTCAGATCTCAGAACTTTCCATCACCGAAATGTGAGGAAAAAGTGTTCTTTTGCCAACTTTTGAGGTTTGCAAAGGATCCTGGGTAACAGAACCTGGTGACAGCCCCACAGATCACCCAATCCTGAATTTCCCTAGTTGTGTAGTTTTACAAAATACACAGGTTTTCCGGGTTTCGGTAGGTGCCAGCTGAGCTAGAGGCCAAAATCTACAGCTCGGTATTTTCCAAAAAACGTCAGATTTCAATGTAAAAATCTGATGTGTCCATGTCGCATGTTGGGGTGTTTCCTGTTGTGGGCACTAGCCCTACCCACACAAGTGAGGTACCATTTTTATAGGAGGTTCGGGGGAACACAGAATAGAAGAACAAGCGTTATTTCCCATTGTCTTTTCCTACATTTTTTTCTTCCAAATGTGAGACAGTGTGAAAGAATGAAATCTGTTTGAGAAATGCCCTGTAATTCACATGCTAGTATGGGGACGCCCGAATTCAGATATGTGCAAATAATCACTGCTTCTCAACAACTTATCTTGTGCCCATTTTGGAAATACAAAGGTATACCTGATACCTATTTTGGACTCTTTATATTTTACCAAATGAATTGCTTTATACCCGGTACTCTTTGAGAACCCATTGCAAGGTGCAGCTCATTTATTGGCCCTGGGTACCTAGGGTTCTTGACGAACCTACAAGCCCTATATTTCCCTGCAACCAGAATAGTCCAACAGATGGAAAGGTATTTTTTACCTTAATTTCAATATTTGTTCAATTTCAACAGTTTTTTCTGTGGGAAAATATTGAAGGATCTACACAAATGACCACTTGCTGAATTCAGAATTTTGTCTACTTTTCAGAAATGTTTAGCTGTCCAGGATCTACCATTGGTTTCGCACCCATTTCTGTCACTAACTGGAAGTAGGGTAAAAATGAGGTATGTCCCCGTAAAATGCCAAAATTGTGTTGCAAAATGTGT
Source organism: Pleurodeles waltl (assembly GCF_031143425.1). NCBI lineage: Eukaryota > Metazoa > Chordata > Amphibia > Caudata > Salamandridae > Pleurodeles > Pleurodeles waltl. The sequence continues at coordinate 1,372,387,136 of NC_090447.1, read as the reverse complement.
TTTTCTGATTTAAGTCTGCCTGTTCCTGAAAGCTGGGAAAATGGTGATTGTAGCACCGTAAACCCTTTGTTGATGCCATTTGCAGGGGAAAAAAAACATGCATTCTTCTGCAGCACTTTTTTCAGTTTTTCCCCCAAAACCCAAATTTTAGTGTACTTTGGATAATTTCTTGGTCTCCTCCAGGGTAAACCACAAAATCTGGGTACCTTTAGAGTACCAAGGATGTTGGAAAAAAAGGACGCAAATTTGGCGTGGATAGCTTATGTGGACTAAAAGTTATGAGGGCCTCAGCCCCAACAACCCCAAATAGACAAAAAAAAGGCTTGGCACAGTAGGGGGAAAAGGCCTGGCACTGAAGGGTTAAAAATGCAATATTTCTGTGACTCAATATTTTTGATTTGATATTTTGTCCAAATACTGCTTAATCCATGTTGACTCTATTTGTATTTAAAACTTTAAAATTATGGTTCCCTTTTATGTATTTTCATCAGTTTAGTGTCTATTAGATCATGACATTATTCTCTATATTTTGTAACAGATTTTTTTTATTGTGTTGTGTTTTTGAATTTTTAAGTATTTTAGTACCTTTAATGCTTTACACACTTTCTTAAGCTCAGGCTGTCCGTGCCATAGCTATAAGGAGTTGAACTCTGGTTTAAAATACTGAAATCTTTATTGAACTTGTCACGGTTTTCAATGGGCTTACCGTCGAAGTTGATGAGGGTTGGGGAACGACCCCGGTTCCGGCAGGTTCTGCTCTGGCCGAGGTAGGGGCGACCCCTTCCGGTAGCCACGGTGCTGTTTGACAATAGCAAGCCACTACAGTCCGTGCCCTCCAGAAGGAGTCCCAGAGGAAAAACCCCAATAGGGTAAAAAACCTCCAACAGGAACTCCCTGAAACAGAAGGAGGACACCAAGGCGTTAGAGCTGAAGATCCGAGGGTACAGGAAGACTGGAGACGAAGACAGGTCAGGAAATGCTGGATTCACAAGAAGAAACCAGCCGGAGCGCAACTACCACCAAAGGAGTGTTGCAACGCAATGAGAAAGAGGTTAAAGTCCCCTTATATACCCATAGACAGGAAGTAGGAAACAGGAAGTAGAAACACCACCATCTTGGATTGGGGAAAAGAGTATCATAGTGAATAAAGTAAACGTGTCCAAACAAATAGAAACAATGCATGCTGGGAAGAGAGGAAGTGGGCAGCTTGCTGGGAAAGGGAAAAAGCAGGCATAAAAACACCACCATGTGCAAGTATTCGGCTTTTGCCTTTAAACATTGGTAAGTGGTGAGCAGATGTTTATCTAATGTAGACTGAAATGTAAAGCGCACTAAATGCGCTATGCGCTGTCAGGCCTGAAACCCACTTGGGGTCTCAAGCCCTGCCGCGTCTACCTTTGCGGCAGAACTGAAATAAGGGGGCGCGGCAAGTGCCGCGACCCCTGACCAGGCTTATGGTGTTTCCCGCGGCTTGTGCGCAAGCCGCGGCTTCCCCCGCGGCCTGTGTGCAAGCCGCGGCTTATCCCGTGGCTCGCACACACTCCGCGGTATGTAAAGAATGCCGCGCCGCGGCGCCCCGAGCCTGCGCCCGTGGCCGCCGCAGGAGCCGCGGCAGTCGCAGCGTGACAGAACTTAACAAGACTAGTGATATTATTACTGGTGGTGGACCCCTTTCTTATGTAGGTTAAATATGATGGTGACCTATTAACATCTAAGACCATCCCTAGATGGATTTGTAGTGTCCTTCAAAACATGTAGGGCCCCATTACCACTTTGGAGGTCTAAAAGTGGACTGCCAAAACTGTGGGGATGAAGCTGCCATCCACCTGGTGGCCTCACCCCGTGATACTGCCGTGTTTCCACAGGGCTTACCGGCGGAAACATTGTATTGTGATTTTTCCACCAGTCAGCTGGGTGGAAAGAGTGCAGGGGCATTGAGCTGAGGAGAATGTTGTTGCACATAAGCACCCTTGGAATGGGCACTATCTGCACAGCAGACAGTGTCCATTCCTAGGGTGCTGCAGGGGGGCCCCACACTGTCCATGACAGGGTTGTGGACAGTGCAGGGGCCCCTTTCGGCCCCCAGCACTGGCTTTCTGCCAGCCAATCCATGGCAGAAAGGCTGGTGGAAAATGAAGTCACTGAAGCCACAGCAGAAAGTGAAGTTGAGATCAACATGGTGGTGGTGCTGTGGGCACCGCCGTGGCTGACTAAAACTTTGACCGCCGCCACCACATTGGGACCCGTGATCCCGGTGGATCCCTGTGGTGTTGGCAGTCTGCTAGCAGTCCGACCAGGTAGCAATCTGGCAGTCGAACCGCCAGGAGTGCCGCAGTCTGACTGCCAAGCTCGTAATGAGGCCCTTAGGCTGGCAGTCTCCACATAAAGACCCTGGCGGTCAGACTGCCAGAGTTCCACGAGCACTGCCAGGATCAATGATCCCGGCGGCCTGGTGGAGATCGTAGTCCATCAGGTCTGCGCTGTATGCAGCGCTTCTTTGCAAATTGCAACCTCGTTCTCTGTCAGCCTTTTCATGGCAATTTCACCACCATGAAAAGGCTGGTGGAGAACAGATGCAGGGGACACAGAGGGGGCCCTGCACTGCCCATGCACTTGGCATGGGCAGAGCAGGGGTACCCCTGCCCAGCACTGTTGCAATGTTCACTGTCTGCTGTGCAGACAATGAACATGGTGAGGGTCCCGGTGCACCCTGCAGGCTACAGCATGGCCACTGGCTTGCTTATCAGCCAGAGACAATACTGTAGCCTGTTTCCTCCTAGGCTGGTGGGTGGAAACCAAGTTTCTTCCTGCCGGCCTAGCGGGAACCTCCTAATAGGTCCGGCGGGATGGTTGCCACTAAGGTGGTGACCACCCTGTTGGGAATTTGACAGATGGCTTTCCCGTCCGCCAAAATCAAAATGAGGGTCTAAGTGTCTGAGCAAAGCACACTTCATTTCACTTCATATATATACTACGTATATTTTACATAAAGGTACAAAGAGTTTTTTAAAACTTTTAAAGCTTTTTAAAACATTTTACCCTTTAAAAGAAGTTCAGCCTTCTTTAATGTTTTTGCAGTTATTGAAAGATGATTTTGTGTGCTAATTGTTTTAGTATTTTTTTCCAAGACACTTAAAATATGACATTTATTTTTGAATCACAATTTAATCTAGTTTTTTTATATTAATATATATTATGACTTCTGTGGTTTTAATCACTTCGGCTTTGCTTGCCCTTTGATGATTTATATTGATTTTATTGTTTTTATTTGTATTTCTGATGTTTGGTATTTTTATGACTTTTCTGGAAGTGATCAAAAACCTCCAAGAGGGTCGTAAACATGTGTCCTATAGTGACATATGATTTCAAAATATCTCCCTTGGACCCTACTAATTTGGGGAACATTATTTTAAAGAAAATGTTTTCTCTGATGGAGTGTTTTACCTTTAGGATGGATGAGGACTGTAAGGAAGTGGGATTTTTTTGGGTGGTCTTAAACAACTGTCTTTTTAAAGATGTATATATCAAACATTTAGGCCCTCATTATGACATTGGCGGTAAGTCCCGCTTACCGCCATGCTGACTGCCGCCAACATACCGCTGCCGCAGCGGTTTACTGCTACCCATATTATGACCCACACATAGCAATCCATCACTATAAAGTCACACACCCAAGCCCACCAGCTCAAAGGTCAGTGATAAAGTGGCGGTAGCAAAACCCTCACCGTTACGCCAACAGAACTATGCCCACAGCATTATGACCCACGAATCACCGCAGCGGACATTCAACCGCAGTAAACCATTGGAGGTACATACCGCTGCACTCAAAATACACAAAACCTAACAAAACAACACTACATTGAACAATTCAAACTACACACACCTGACACATATACACACACCACACCCACACACCCACTCCACTATAAACAACCCACACACACTGCAACCCTTTATGACTTAAATAAATTGACAACAGAGAGAGCGAGACACCAAGAGCCCCCACAGAACCAGAAACACACAACACCATCACCCATACACCATCCACACACCTTACAGCACACACCCCAACACATCACCCCACACACCCTCACACACACCACTCACACTACACCTATGGCACCACAAAGACACAACAGGTTCTCAGAGGAGGAGCTAAGGGTCATGGTAGAGGAAATCATCCAGGTAGAGCCACCGCTATTCAGATCACAGATGTAGCAGACATCCATTTCTAGGAAGATGGAGCTATGGCGGAGAATCTTGAACAGGGTCAACGCCGTGGGACAGCACCCCAGAACAAGGGATGACATCAGGAAGAGGTGGAACGACCTACAGGGGAAGGTATGTTCCGTGGTTGCAAGACACCAGGTAGCTGTACAGAGGACTGGTGGTGGACCCCCACCTCCTCCCCCACAACTAACAACATGAGAAGAACAAGTTTTGGCAATCATACATCCTGAGGGCCTGGCAGGAATAGGAGGAGGACTGGACTCTGGTAAGTCAAATCTTTATTACTATCACACCCCCTACCTGCACGCCATCACATACCCCCACCCCTACCCTCACCCCATCACCCCAGCACCTCACATACACCCCACCATTACAACCCACCCATCCCAATACCAAGCCCTGCATGCGCCACCAATGCACGGACATCACTCACAGCCTTACATGGACACCCATCACTAAAGCATGCACATAAGAGAGAATAACCTAGCCCACAACATCACTACTCACACAAGGCAAAGCTGACAGGGCAATCAAAACCATGCAGGGCAACACACCCATGCACAAGATGTCACAAGCAGAAACAATAACACTGCATTTACATCCCCACATGTCCCCCACACAATGTCACCGGAGAGGAGGTGCCAGCAACATCCAGTCGTCCCTCCCAGAAGAGGCCTACAGTGATGACAACAGCTCTGGACGCCTGGATGACCAACCTGGCCCATGAGGGATCTCAGGACAGTCGGTGACCCAGGCACAGTCCCATACCACCACAGAGCCTCTTCCCTCAGGAAACACTACCACAGCACCCACCCAGCGGGCTCCAACCTCTGTCCACAGGATACGTCAATCAGCAGTGTGCCCACCACTACAGGGACGCCAGGTAACCCCACAAACACAGGACGATCAGGGACCTGGGGTCAGTGGCAGTGAGCACATGGTTCAGGGGACAGAGGCACAGGACAACAGGGAAGCTGGGAGGACTGCTGTGTGACAGGGGGAGGACAGGCCTAGGGCACGGACTCTCCAGGAGGCACTCACCATCATCCTGAGAGCATACCGCCATTCCCAAGAGACGATGGGCCAGATACTGGACAAGTTGCAGGAGACCCAGCGGCTGCAGGAGGGAGAGTACTTGGGGATCAGGTAGGACCTGCAGGACATCCACACAACCCTGGTCACCATAGCAGGGGTGCTGGCAGACATGGCCAACACCATTAGGGAGGCAGTGGCACACCAACAGGCCCCTAACACTAGCCAAACAGAGGAACAGCCCTCCACCTCCGCTGCCGCTAGTGGACAGGAGGCCCCGCTACAGGAACAACAGGCCACCAGCCTCCTCCACCTGCAGAAGGAGAACCACCACGCAAAGAGTCCCTGCAATCCAGGCAGAAGCCAGAGAACATTGCCAAGATCCCCACCAGGAAATAAGACTCTCCTGATTATCACGCTTGTGTACCACTCTGTCACCCTGTCCACCTTGAACTGCCATTGCTCCACTTCCTATGCCCCTTTGGAGAATGCACCTGTAATACAAAGAGACTGGACTCTATTCTGGAATTTTCTCCACTATCACCCCATCCCATTTCCCATACCCCTCTATCTATTAGCACTTAAATAAACACCCTTTGAAAAAATACATGTATGGAGTATGTCAAATGATTTAAGTATGTATTTGTTAAACAAGGTTTATACACTGTAATACAACTGTACAGCAATGTATACATAGGAATGACCTGTAGTTGGCTGCAGTCAACACACCAGATGTCAGAGTGGGGCACAGATATCTGAAAATAGAAATGTCAAAGGGTACAGCAAGTGGCCATAGAATTGGGAGAATCTGCCTGCCATGTGCAATGTCAACTACAAAACTGTCAATGCAAAGTGAAGTTACAGTGTCTTACCTGTGTGTTACTGGAAGTACAGTCGTATCATAGCTGTTTCATTGTCCTCATCTTCACTGTCCACAGGGTCCACTACTGCACACACCCATCTCAAGCCTCATCGTCCTGCAGAAAAGGCACCTGGCGTCTCAAGACAAGGTTATGCAACATTCAGCATGCCACGATGATCTGGCACACCTTCTTGGGTGAGTAGTACAGGCATCCACCTGTTAGATGGAGGCAACGAAACCTGGCCAGCAGGAGGCCGAATGTCCTCTCTATTATTATTCTTTTTCACACTTGTGCCTCATTGTAATGTTCCTCTGCCCCTGTCGTGGGATTCCTCACAGGGGTCAGTAGCCATGAGAGGTTGGGGTAACCAGAGTCACCTGCAAATATTGAGGGATACCTGTTAGCCTAACACTAACCCTTATGGCCAACACCATACCCATGCACCAATATATACTGGGTGGGAACCATGGGCTCACCTATTAGCCACACCCGGTGCCTCTGAAGTTAAGCCATCACATATGGGATGCTGCTATTTCCCAGGATATAGGCATCATGCATGGAGCCAGGATACTTTGCATTGACATGGGAGATGTACTGGTCCACCAGGCACACTATCTGTACAATCATGGAGTGAAAGCTCTTTCAATTTCTGAAGACCTATTAATTTCTCTGTGGGACACACAAATGCAATATGTGTACTATCAATAGCCCCAATAATGTTAGATGTATGTCCCATTGCATAAAAGTCAGCTTTCACTCTGGCCAAATCCGCCACCTGGGAAAAACAATGTAGCTGCACATGTGTTTAATCAGGGCAGACAACACTCTGGTCAGCACTATTGAGAACATTGGCTGAGATATTTCTGATAGGACTTTCACAAGAGGGGGTATCCCAGTGGGCTGACGGATAGAAGATATCAGGTCTGGCTCCAATTGGGCACACAGCTCCCTGATTGTGGCCCTGTCCAGTCTAGAGGTGAGGATAATGTGCCTGTCCTCCATTGTTGCCAAGTCCACCAGGGGTCTTTACACGGGGGGATGTCTCCATCTCCTATTCATCCGCAGCGGTTGCAATCTAGGGGGCAAAACAGTGAGCAGCTGGTTAGTATTCCACATTTCCAAACACTACACTACATTGCATGTATGTAGTTGTGTAGGCTCAAATGGTGCCTATGTGTACTGTGACACAGTTAGGTTCTATGGCCTGTCCCCCTCTGAAATAGCATCCGCCTGTCCTGTGTGGATGGACATGTGGAAATGAGGTAATGCCGCTGACGTTGTGCGCCGTTGGGGGAGGGGGTTGAGTACCGCCGTGCAACTCCTCATTGGTTGTCATTGGGCCCTATGGGTTACAGTGGCCAATGGTGATGTATGCCGGAGGTGATGGTATGCACTGCCGCAGACGTGACTACCATTTTCTATCTGTTCACTCACTTGCTACCTGACCTTCAACAGGAGAGGACCTACACTGCAAGTGCTGCTGTGACCTGTGTCTGGAACCTACCAAGGCTCATGTCACTGGGGAAAGGGCCCCTGCCTTCACTGCTGCGGAATTGGAGAGACTGGTGGATGGGGTCCTACCCCAGTACCGAATGCTGTATGGGCCTCCAGACCAACAGGTGAGTACACTGTGAGCACGATGCAAGGAGCATGGATGCATGGAGTGCTGTGTGTGAGGGACTCGTGAAGGGGGGCTTGGTGGAAGGGTTCGGGCAGCATGCTGCATGTATGTTGGGTAATGTCTGTGCATAAGGGGAATTGAGGGCTATGGTGGGCCATGAGTGTAACAGGCCAGACGGTATGACTGATATCTTTTTCTATGTTTATTTTTCTGCATGTCAACGGCCATCATAAAAAGGGTATATGGGATGCCATTGCCAAGGGCGTGCGGACCCTGGAGGTCTATGGCAGGCGGAGCACCCACTGTCGCAAACAGTGGGAGGACCTGAGACGCTGGGCGCGGAAGACAGCAGAGCACCTGCTGGGGATGGCTTCCCAATGAGGAAGGGTACCCGTTGAACCCTGACCCCCCTGATGGCCCGCATACTGGTGGTGGCCTATCCGAAGCTAGATGGGCGCTTGAGGGCATCACAGCAGCCATAAGGGGGTGAGTACATTTTCCCAGTATACTACTTGCGCGTGGTAGGATGGTCTCCGGGTGGGGGATGTGGGCCTCTGGGTGCCCCTAGGCCAGGCTGGACATTGCAGGGTAGGTCCCATGTAGGGCACGGGCTGATGAACACCACCTCCTACCAATCTAGTAGGCATCCACTACTGGGCAGGGGTCTGTGGGAATCAGGTATGCTGCTATTGACGTTAGGTATTCCTGTCCATGGGCTGGGGACTGTCATTGTGACTGGTAGTGCTTTGCCTAGTGCGTAGGGCTGTTCCCTGTGTGAGTGTCTGTCGTGTACTCCAACGGTGGTGTTGTTGCTACCTCTGACCAAGTGTATCCTTTGTCTCTACCCCCCTTCTTGTTTTGTTACCCTATCCTTAGGTGCATTAGCATCATCTGGCGGAGGAGCAGAGGCACCAGCGACAGAGGGAGCTGCATCCCACAGGGCCCAGGATGCTAAATCCACCGACAGTGAGGGCACCTGTGGGATGGAGGGTGAGGGGAGCACCACGGCAGAGACAGGAGGGAACAGCTCGAACAGTGATACCTCCTCCGATGGCAGCTCCCTGGTGGTGGCGGACACCTCTGTGCCTCCCCAACTACAGGTACAGCCGCCACCCCTGTATCAGCACCGCCCTCCCAGCAGCCCCTCAGCGAGTTTCCCGTGCCCGCTATCCCAGGAGGGTGGGCATCTCCTTCGCCCCAGGCACCCAGTTAGCCCTGCTGCCCTAAGGAGGCTATTGACTTCCTGTGATTCATCTCTGTTGGGCAGTCAAACATAGTAAATGCCATCCAGGGGCTGGCAGCCTATTTGCAACAAACAAATGCATTCCTGGAGGGCATTCACTCTGGCATGGCGGCCCAACAGAGAGCAATCCAGGCTCTGGCATCCTCCCTGATGGCAGCCATTGTCCCTGTCTCTAGCCTCCCCTTTCCAACTTCTTCTACCCAGTCCCATTCCCTCAACCCCAACCTATCCCAAGCACACATTCAGTCCAGCATGCACCCAAGACAACACACAGGTGTGGTTCAGGCAAACACAAGCACCACACATCGTCCCACAGGCACTCACACAAACACCATCCAGATGCAGACATACCAACATCCACTGCCTCCGCTGTGTCCCCCTACTCCTCGGCATCCACCACCCTCCCAGTAGCGTCTCTACTCACACCTGCATCCACCACATCCTCATCCACTATCCCCATCACCATCATGTGTATCACTAGACACCCTTCACTGGCAGTCACCACCCCACATCCATGCACATGTCCCCTGTGTCCTCTCCCACTGTGTCTGTGCCCCCTCATCCTAAAGTACACAAACGCAAGCACTCAGACACCCAAAAACCATCCACCTCACAACAGCATCCAGCCCATGCACCTGCACTTAAACACAGCAGACAGACACCTCCTACAACCACTCCCTCTTCCTCCACTCCCAACCCTTCACCTTATTCCTGCCCCAGTGTCCCAAAGAACCTTTTCCTCTCTGCTGTTGACCTCTTCCCTACCCCCCTCCGTCCTTCCCCTCGGGCCAGGGAGGTCAGAACCCAGGAGAACACCTCAGCCATCCAGTCCACGGCCACAGTAGTGTCGGCAGCTACTGCAGGTGGGAGAGGCTCCAGGGAACCAGCCATCAGCACGGACAATGTGCCTGCACCAGCTGCCAAAGGGAAGGGCAAAGAGGCACCACCAGCTGCCAAGGGGATGGGCAAGGACTCACCACCAGCTGCCAAGAGGAAGGGCAAGGAGGCACCACAGATGCCAAGGTGAAGGGAAAGGAGGCACCACCAGCTGCCAAGGGGAAGGACAAGGAGGCACCACCAGCTGCAAAAGGGAAGAGCAACGGGCCTGCACCTGCAGGCAGGAAGGACAGGAGGCCTGGTGGTGGGACTGATTCTGAGCCCCCACCACCAACCATGGTGGTTCAGCTGTCCAAGGCTGCAGGGGAAGGGCTGGAGCCTCCCCCCACCGCTGCCATCCCCAACACCAGCACCGTAAGCAGCACCAGCACCACTGCCAGCAGCAGCAGCCCCAGTGGGCAGCCATCCAAGGCTGCAGGGGAAGGGCTGGAGCCTCCCCCCACCACTGGCATCCCCAAAACCAGCACCGCCACCAGCACCAACACCAGCACCACTGCCAGCACCACTGCCAGCAGCAGCAGACCCAGTGAGTAGCCGTCCAAGGCTGCAGGGGAAGGGCTAGAGCTTCCTGACACCAGTACCGCCACCAGCACCTCTGCCAACAGCAGCAGCCCCAGTGGGCAGCCATCCGAGGCCGCAGGGGAAGGGCTGGAGCCTCTCCCCACCATTGGCATCCCCGAAACCAGCACCGACACTTCCACTACTGAGCAGCCATTACTGCCGACGGCCAGTGTGTAGTCCTGCCACCCTGGGCTGTAGTGCGTCCTGGACCCTGCAAATCTTGTAGGTGTGACACCCAGGTAAGAGACTGTGACCTTGGACTCCCCAAGTGCTGCATCAAAGGGCACAAGGCCCCCTCCAGAACCAGTTGAAGAAGCCATCCACAGCCCCCCTCCTTGCCAGGATGAAGCACACATGGCACAAGGCCCCCTCCAGAATCAGTGGAAGAAGCCATCCACTCACTCCCTCCATGCCAAGATGAAGAACACTGGGCACAAGGCTCCCTCCAGAACCAGTGAAAGAAGCCATCCACTCACCCCCTCCTTCCTAGGATGAAGCACACTGGGCACAAGGCCCCCTCCAGAACCAGTGGAAGAAGCCATCCACTCGAGAGACTGTGGCTTTGCACTCCCCAGGACCAAGCAGTAGGCAAACCACCCTCTTGAGAGACTGTGGCATTGCACTCCCCAGGACCAAGCAGTTGGCAAACCACCCACTTGAGAGACTGTGGCTTTACAATCCCCAGGACCAAGCAGTGGGCAAACCACCTACTTCAGAGACTGTGGCTTTCAACTCCCCAGGACCAAGCAGTGGGCACACCACTCACTAGCGAGACTGTGGCTTTGCACTCTCCAGGACCAAGCAGTGGGCAAAGCTCCCACTTGAGAGAGTGTGGCCTTGCACTCCCAAGGACAGAGTGATGGGCATGTTGCCTCCTCCTGGATCAGTGGTGTTGTACCCTCTTCTGGCTGAGTTGTACGCGTTCCCCGCCCCCCTGAGGTGCCTGTGTATTTTCAACTTGATGCCCCTGCAGTGTTCCTCCCATGTGGTTGCAGGAGTCAAGTGGGGCCTTGGCCTATGTGATGTGGCCCTGTGGCCCACGGACTTTGAGGACTGAGCAGTGTCCCTCCATTTGTATATATGTATATACTGTTTTGATTTTGAAGCACAAATTTCTACTATTTTATCTTATTACACTCACTTTAATCAATTCCTTTTGTCCTTGCAAAATTCCTGAAGGGTAGGGGGAAGATATGTGATGTTATTGCATCTGTTTGTGTGTATGGTGTTTGGGGGTGTTGCGTGTGTGTGTCACTCTCTTTTTCCTCCCTCCTCCCTTGTGTGCTAGGCGGCAGTACTCACCGTGGTCGTCTTCACCGGCATTGCTGTTTGTAATGCGTGAAGAGGTATACAAGCATAGGGAATATGTGTAACTCGGGCTCGATAGTGTCGTAGTTCTTCCATTAGTCTCCAGAGGTGAGTCCTATGCTTTCTGTGTACTGGTTCAGCCGTACTTTTGATGTCATTGGTACCGCCCCGGAAAAGGTGGTGGACAGGCCTGCTGTAATACTGTGGCGGTACATTGTCTTCCGCCTAGCTGTTGGCAGTTACCGCCGTGGTACTTGTTGCTACCACCGTGGTGGCCAATGTGTTAAAGTGGCTGTCTGTGTGGGCGGTTTCCGCCGTGGTCATAATTCCATTTTTTTTCTGCCAGCATGTTGGAGGTATTACCACTGCTTTATCACCGACCTCCAAGGTTGTAATGAGGGACTTAGGGGGTCATTCCAACTTTGGCGGGACGGCGGAGGCTGCCCGCCAAAGGTCCCCCGTTGAAAGACCGCAGGGGTAATTTCAACTTTCCCGCTGGGCCGGCGGGCGACCGCCAAAAGGGCGCCCGCCGGCCCAGCAGGAAAGACCTTGCAACAAGGAAGCAGGCTCCGAATGGAGCCGGCGGAGTTGCTGGGGTGCGACGGGTGCATACTGTATGGGGCCCTGTTAAGGGGCCCCTGCACTGCCCATGCCAGTGTCATGGGCAGTGCAGGGGCCCCCAGGGGCCCCACGACACCCGTTCCCGCCATCCTGTTTCTGGGGGTGAAAACCGCCAGAAACAGGCTGGCGGGAAGGGGGTCGGAATCCCTGGGCCAGGGGAATACCGGCGGGAAACCGCTGGTTCCTCTTTTCTGACCGCGGCTGTACCGCCACGGTCAGAATAGCCCTGGAAGCACCGCTAGCCTGTTGGCGGTGCTTCTGCTGCCCTCCGAGACCGCCAGGGTTGGAATGAGGGCCTTAATGTGTTCCAAGTCAATGTGATCATAGTTTCTCCGTTCCTGTGCAATCAACTAACTTGATATTAAAATCCACAAAAAAAGATAATCCATCTGTTTGTAGATTCTTACCGACCAATTTCTTTGTTGTGTGCTGTTTTACTCCAAATGATTGCCAGCAAACTCAGCTGTCAAAATCTCAAACTTCCTCCATTACATGATTAATCTACATTGACCCAATTGATTACCAATTGAATTGATGTACCCAAGAGCTCTCTGTGGCCCCAAGTAACTTATGTACATCAATTACTTTCCATGTGATCCTTTAAGTCATTTCAGCAAATTAGTGATGAATTAGAAATGACTGCTTGAGAATTATTTATATATCTAGACCTTAGAGCACTTTGATCCTCCAAACGTCTTAAAACCCCACTATATTTATTACCCCAAATCTTCCAGGTTTTATTGCATATAAATAAAAATAGATTCACTAATCATTACACCATTTATTTTAGAACAGAAGCTAGATCAACATAGTGACTGGGGTTTTAGGTGGCTTAGAGCTGAGATTTACAGTAATTCATTGGCTGATTCCCCGTAAAATGAGCAATTGAGGAATCAATATTGTTAGTTACTGTTGCAGCGGTTCCTAACCTTTTCACTTCTGTGAACCTCGACAGATTCATTACTGGAAACTAGGGACGTCCACTGACCATTCTTGGCATTTTCAATGCCATGCTATGAGCATGGGCACTGCAGGGATCCCCCTGTGGCCCCAGCACACCCTTACTGGCAGCTTTTCCATGTCGGTACGTTCAGCGTTGCCCTGGCTGAGTACAACTCAGATGTCCGTCATGCCGTCAGGAGCCATTGTCCCAGTGCCAGGGTCGTAATATAGAAGTCAGACTGCTAAAGTTGCAGTGGTCTGACCGTCGGCACAAGTGTGGCAGTACTTAGACTGCCTCACTCGTAATAATGCCCAAATTGTTTTGTGTAATTCACAATGAAATATGGTAAATGTTTTTATATTTTTTGTTGCTTCCAAGTTTGTACATAATGAACACAAGCTGGTGAGGTGTAATTTTCTTTCATTTTGTAAAATAGTCGCACACACACTGAGCAGGCCTCACAGACCCCCCAGGGGCCTCAGACCACAGGTTAAGAACATGCAGAACCACAAGCTACAAGTAAATTAAATTTACCAATCAGTTATAGGCCAATTTTACCATGTTTTCAATAGAGAGCACAAACACTTTACCATTTATTAGCTAGGAAAAAGCATACATAGGGGGTTATTACAACTTTGGAGGAGGTGTTAATCCGTCCCAAAAGTGACAGATATACCACCAGCCGTATTACTGGTCCATTATATCCTATGGAACTCGTAATACGGCTGGTGGTATATCCGTCACTTTACCATCATTTTTGGGACGGATTACCACCTCCTCCAAGGTTGTAATAACCCCCATAGTCCTAAAAGCAAACAAAAAGAGTTTCAGCAAGGGAGGGCAAAAATCTGGAGTGACCCTGGAGAAAGGGCTAGTTTCAACAGTAAGGGCCTCATTACGAGTTTGGTGGTCCAACGACCACTATGGTGTTCGTGGCAGTCTGACAGCTGCTGGGTTGGCAGTCAGACCACCAGATTATGAGACATGTGGGCCAATGGAGCAAAGACCGCTCTGGTCCCGCTGGCACTGCCAGGCAGCACAGACCGCCACGATCACGAGGCTGTACAAACAGACTGGTGGAGAATGTGTTGCTTCTGGACACAATATGAAGTTTGCACACTGCCAATGTGACCGTGCTGATCCAACTACCATGACTCAGTGGACAGAAATGGGGAGTATAATGGGAGACACCTGTGGACAGCCTCACACGTCTTGTGCCACCATGAAGCCCATCACACACGTCCTGCAGCTGCTGATGATCATCAATGGAGCACAAATCAATGCCTCCGTGGACGGAACTGACCGTAAGTACACACACACCTACCTTTGTCATTAGGCTCAACAACAGATCATTGCACTATTTTCCATGTGGGGGTCACCCTGCAAGCACCAAGTACACGTGTCATTGTACACCGTCGGAATCACACATTAAGAAGGACACATGCACAGTCACAATACGCCCTCTTCGGGTAGGTTACTCACACTGCACCCTAACACTACACTAAAACACACATCTGACCATCTCAGGCACAGGGGCAGTGAAGGGTACACCATTGTCTCATACAACACCACCAACACACCAACATCACAAATACAAACACAACTCACAGACTCACATTCCTCACAGGCCATGGTCTATCATGACATTGAACACATAAATCTATGGATGTGGCATGGAACACAAATACAAATACAGAGCCCCACAATGGACATACAAATCACCCACATTGCAACACAATGGAAGGACAATGGGATCCATAATAGGCAAATATCCAAAGCTCAATATTCAAACAATACCTTCACAATAGGGATGGGTGCCAGCAGGAACACTCAGGGAGGGATACACATCACTTTGCACATGCCCATAAAACAACATTTGCCCAGGAAATGGCCCTGCATGTATCTCAGGGGCAAACAATACTAGACCCAACTGACATGTCTATGTGCACAATATGGAAGGGAAAGTCAACAAAGCACATACAAGTCCAACTGCAACTCCAACATACATCTACAGGAACTAGCTGCAAGGGACACACAGCTAAATGGAACCATATACAGTCAATTGCAAACAACGCTATCACAATTGAATACACTCTATGTCTGCACAAACAACATTCAAGCTGACAAATATTAGATGAATCTATAATCCATATCAGAGGGACAAGTCTAATGCCATACATGCTCACATTGGACAACAAAAGATGAAATACTTACCATACCAAACAGTATACAATGCCATGACACCACCATCGCATTTACACCCACATATCCATACACTCAACATATACTCTTGTCTTGGGGGGCATCAGCATTCCCCGCAAAGCCAGATACTGCAAACAACAGCAAATGGATCAGCAAGCAGGGTTTAACACACACAACTGTAGGCAGACAACACAAGTTACTCAGGAACAACATAAAGGTAAGAAAGGAATTGCAGGACAAATGTGTACCAAAAACAAACCAGCTCTTTGGGTTTATTAAATAATAAAGATGAAAAGTTCAAAGCCATTGGCCAGTCCATTAATTTGTCCATAATATCACAGTATTGTGCCAACACTTGAATCCCAGCTGCAACTGAACATCCACAGGAGGGGGCATCAAGCGGGCAGGCAAGCACCTCAGGGATCAATTCTGGGGTTCTGGGTTGGATTTGGAAGATGGGGTTTGGTTTTGGATTTGGAAGGGGTGGTTTGCTTTTTGGGAGGGGTGGGCTGCTTCTTAGGTGGGAGAGGTATGGGTGATTGCAGAAGGAGCAGGGGAGGCATTGGAGATGGAAGGGAGGGAGAGTCTGGGAGAGGGGTGAGGGCCTCTTGCATTTGGGATTGGTTGGAGGGAAAAGGGGAAAGGTCAAGGCCCACATACAAACTTTCTTAGGGTCACAGGGACAGTCATCATAAGGGAGGTCAGGATTTGTCTGCTGTGCTGGTGTGGATGTTGTTGGTGCAGACTTCTGGGAGGTATGCTTGTGTTTGGTTGGTGTCTGTTAGGTGGGTGAGTGAGTGTGTTTGTGTGTCTTGGGGGTCGGGGAGGAGGAGGAGCTGGGGGATTGAATGGTGGATATGTGTGTGTCTGCTGGGGTGGTGACTGTGGGTATGCTGGATGTGGTGGATGTCTGTGTATCTGCTGTTGTGGTGTCTGCATGTATGGTACTTGTGGTGGATGTCTGGGTATCTGCTGGGGTAGAGTCAGCGGGTATGATGGGTCTGGTGGGTGTATAAATAACTGTAGATGTACTGTCTGTGGGTATGCCAAATGTTGCATGTGTAATGCTGGGGGTGGTGGGGTTGTCTAGGGGAGTTGTGACTGTTGTTGTGTCTGTGGGTGGCTGTTTGTTTGTGTGCCAGTGTATTTTGTGGTGCTTGTGTTTATGCGTGCTGCTCCTGCGTGTTGATGTGTAAGGTTGCAGATGTGTCAGTGTGCATTGGGTAGGTATAGGAAGGAGGAATTTGGATTGGGAATAGGGAGGTGGAGGAGGGATGGAAGACGGGGAGTGACTGGCTGCTGTCAGTGAGGAGGCCAGACCCTCAAAAGATCTCTGTAGGCCAGCAATTGCACCATGAATGTCTTCCATGAATACATTTGTTTGTTCTAGCTGAGTTGCCTATCCCTGGATGGCATTCATAATGACTGACAGACTCACGGAGATGTTTCTCAGGAGGTCAATAACCTCCTCACTGAGGGGAGTAGGGGCAATAGGGGCTGGGGTGGAGGTGCCTACACCAAAGGAGATGCCTACCCTTTTGGGTGAGCTGGCATGGCCAACTGGGTTGGGAGTAACAGGGAAGGTGATAGAACGGGTGGGGTGGACAAAGATGGTACAGGTGGATGCTCCGATGGGTCTGCCACCACTAGGGAGTGGCCACTGGAGGAAGAATTTCATGATGATGAGGATGTTCCTGTCTCCCCTGTGGCGGCCTCCATACCCTCCAGGACAGTAGGCTCCTCTGTGTTAGTGGTGTTTAGACCCAAGGTCCCATGGCCAGATGCTTCCTCAATGGGCTGTGCCCCATGTCCTTCACTTGCCAGTGCTGATGCTGCAAATACAAAGATAAATAGGGTTATCACATGCCCATGATCACACTTGAACAACAGCTCTGCTTAGCAAACATTACCAGGATATCAAGTAGGCCCCAGCAACAAACTCCACCTAAGTGGCCCATACATGTACCATACCATATGAATGCATGCCATATGAACTGTCAATATTGCCCACAAGAAATGCAGGTTCTAAGACAACTTCATTTGCATGGCTCAAGTTGTGCAATCACAATAACCATTCAACAAGTAGAGATACCATCACCCTCAAACCTTTGCCCCATGAAGTGGACCTCAATTACCTGATGGCATACAATAGTACGCCAATGCCAAATGGATTTCCACAGATACCACACAAAGTCATGCACACATCTATTTGACACATACATTATGCTACAATATATTGCCAGGCAGATGACAAAAGTACAATATCCTGAAGGTGACATGGAAATACCCATGTCACACTGGGAACATATGAACAATGCACACTTCACCAAGTGATATTTGTCCCAATAGAGCCATTGAGGTAGTATTAATTTTGCTCAGACACATGTGATTTCAACATAATTGTAAGTCACTCCATGATGCTGGGCAACAGTCTGGTCACAAACCTTACTCATTACACATGTGCAGTGCACTTTTCCACATGATGCCACATCAAGGGCATAGATATTTACATTATAGCTCCAAATACTAGGCCTACCTGGCATGCCCCTTATTGCTACTGCAGTTGTAAATGCCAAATGACATGCTATGATGTCAGTGTGAGAAAACAGGGCTTATTGCAGAGGCCCCCTAACTTTGTGCCCCCTTTTTTTAATGTTTTGCTGGTGTTTCTTGACTCTGATGGTGACTGGGTACTGCTTACCAGTCCCAGGGCCTGTGCTGAATAAAATAAGTATGCAAATTAGGCTGATTATAATTGGCTAGGTCAGCCTACCTATAAGTCCCCAGTATAGGCATGTAGGTTTAGGGACCACAGCATAGGTAATGCACCCATAGGTGCACTGCAGAGGTGCTCAGGATCATTTTAGAGGCAGGCCTGCCTTAATGCCAACTTTTAAATTAAAGTTATATGCAAATTCGACTTTGGAATTAAAAGTACTTCCAAAGTTTTAAACGACCCTATGTTTACATATAAGTCACCCCTAAGGTGTTCCCTATGTGCCCTTGGGTTGGGTGCCATGTACCTATAAGCAGGGACCTTATAAAAATTGTTTTTTAAGCCCTGGTGAGGTAAAGCAGCCAAATGTGTTTCCTCTCATTGTAGTGAATGGTCTCCATGGGCAATGGGGAGAATGTATTTTAATTTATAAAGTCCCCTTAAGTGTCAGATGACTCAAGTTTGGTATCAAATTAATTGTTATAAGAAATCACACAACTTACAATTGTTGGACTGAATATAACTTGTTCAGGTAAAGAGTTTTAAACTCTACCTAAAAAGTTACTAACTTCAGCCCTGTAGTGCTCTGCTCTAATTGGCCAGTCTCTGGCAGCCTGTCCAGGCTGCCTTTATGAGGTGTGAAATAGCCTGGACTGAACACTAAGGAATTTGCCTGTGGGAGGAGAACTCCCCTCAACAAATAGAGAAGCAGGAAGGGCTGCCAAACTGGCTCTTCAAAGGCAGTGAAGGACATTTGGAGTAGCCCAGCACCTCCCTCACATCCTGCAACCCCAGACAATTAGGTGCCCTCTTTATTAGATTAGGAGAGGGCAGGAGAAGGGTGTGTTTATTATTTTCAGCCGCACTAGTTGGTGGGGTCAGCTAGATGTAACCTCCAAAAATCAGTTTCAGCCATGATGGATGTTTGAGGAAAATTGCTCCCAGGGATTTATTTTTGCCACACTTCCCAGGATGTGTTCATCACAGGGGGAAAGACCCTGCATCTGACTGGAGAACCAGGGCCCCCCTGTTTTTCACCAAGACGCAAAGATAAATGTGGCAGAGCTGCAACCACACCTATGTTCTCTACCAGATTCCTACCAGGAAGAACTACAGGAGAAAAAGGACTGCCCTGCTGGGCCCTTGACCTGCACCAGGACACTGCACTTTGGAGGACTGCACCGGCTTTACACTTGGGCTTCATCACAAGAAGGACTTTGCCTGGCTTCAACTGGTTCAAGGAGGGACTCCCTGTTTGCTACAGGGGAAAAATTGTTCACCAGAGTCCCCTGCACCAAATCATGAAGAAACTGATCAGTTGACCACTGTCCTGTGGCCAATTTGGAGTTTGTGCCATGGGCATTCTGGTAGATTGAGTCCTCACCCTTAAGGAGCATCTCAGAGTTTCTGGAACCTTGGGGTGAGCTATGGTCCTCAAAAGAACCTTTAAAAAGAACATCTGGGAGAAGATCCAGAAGTTTGGAGACGTTTGGAGAACTTTTTGAAAAGCTCCATAAAGGGACCGACCAGCCGCTGCAACTCTTGTCGGCTTGCCTCAACCGTGACCCGGCCTGACTTGCAGGTTCATCCCGGTAAAGAAAATCTTGGAAAAAGTGACTAAGTCCGAACATAGAAAGTTGACCGGGACCTCCCAGGCAGTGTATCCGAAGAGGGCTCCAAGTATGTAGGATCAAGATTCAGGTTTGCCCCGGCCGCAGGATTTTCATCTCGAAAAAATGACTACGGCCCTCATTATGACATTGCCAGTAAATGCCGCTTACTGCCGTGGTGACAGCCTCCAGCATACCGTCGCGGAGGTGAACATCTGTTTGCCATATTATGATACACACACTAAACCGACTGAATACTGCCACAAATAAATATCCGCTAGACCAAAGATTAGTGTTAAACTGTTGGTACGAACACCCATACCGTTACGCCAACAAAACAACGCAAACCACATATGACCCACAAATCACCATGGCAGACATTCAATGGTGGTAAACCATTAGTGGTACACACCACCACTGTCAGAACGGCCACCCAAATACTAACTCACTGGAGTTGCAGGATGACTAGACACTGGTGAGTCAATATTTAGTACCTGTCCCCCCACATACCTGCATGCATATCACTCCCTCACTCTGACTCCCATCACTCCACTCTATCCCACACAGTGCACCTTCACATTTGACTAACCCCAAGCACAAAGCCCTGGTTGCCATGCCAATGCATGAACAGCCCTCCCAGCCCTGCATATACACCCACCACCAATGCATGCACAGCATGGAGAACAAACAATCCCACAATACATCACCATACACAAACAAAGGTAGCAGGGCAACCGCAACAATATAGTAGAAGCTAGGCATATAGAATATGTCACAGACATGAAGCATAATACATCACTTACTTCCCCACAGGTGCCCCAGCCAATCCCAGTGGCAAGGAGGTGCCATGACTATCCAGTCCCCCAACAGAAGATGCCCCCAGTGATGATAGTAACTCTGGACTTCTGGATCTGGATGAACTACCTAGTCCATCAGGGACCACTGGTCAGTCAGCTACCCCACCCCACTCCCAGTCACCACAGAGCCTCCCCCCTCAGTATCCAACACCATAGCACCCACCCAACATCCCCACACCTCTGTCCCCAGGACACATCAATCAGCAGTGCGCCCACCTGCACAGGGACCCCAGTCCACACCTCACAACCAAGACAATCAGGGTTCTGGGGTCAGTGGCAGTGGGCACACCATTCAGTGGACAGAAGCACAGGGGGACAGGGACACTCGGAGGACAGCTGTGTGCCAGGGTGAAGACAGGCCAAGGGAACCGACTGTCCAGGAGGCACTCATTAATGTCCTGGGGGCTTACCAACAATCCCAGGTCAAGATGGGCCAGATTCCTAACATCATGCAGGAGAACCAGTGGCTGCAGGAGGTACACCATCAGGAGATCAGGAAAGATTTGGAGGCCCTCAACACCACCATGGTCTCCATGGCAGGGGTGCTGGTTGAAATGGCCAACATCATGAGGGAAAATACAGCACACCAGCACACCAGCAGGCCCTTTCCACTTGCCAGTCAACTGAACAGCCCACCACATTTGCTGCAGCTAGTAGACAGCAGGCCCTGCCACAGGACCCATAGGACACCAGCACCCTCCCCCTACATAAGGTGAACCACCCCGCTAATGTTCCCTGCAACCCAGACAGATGCCAGAGACACTTGCCAAGACCAAGACCACTGCCAGGAAATGAGACCCTCCTGAATGTCTCCCTTGTGTTCCACTGCCTCATCTTGCCAATTTGAACTGCCATTGCTCCCATCCCTATGGCCCCTTGGACACTGGACCTGTGCTACAAACCGACTGGACCAATTCCCTTGACTTACCTCTACCATCACCCCATTCCATTGCACTATTCCTTCTATAAATTTCACTACAATAAACACTCTTGAACACAACTTGAGTGATAGTGTTTTATGTGATGAAAATGTGCAATTATGTTAACAGTTACATCTTGTGCAATCGACATGAACTTTGTTATAATATACAAATAATGACCTGTAGCTGTCTGTAGTCATCACATCAGTACACAGTTGTTATAACACCAACATCTGCAAATTGAGAAAGCATAGGGGACAGTCAATTGAGATGCAAAGGAAGTGACTGCCATCCTGCTACAGCCACACTGAAAATATAAATAATTAGTGGAAAGGTCAGTACCTGTGTCATTGGAAG